>NC_140793.1:3134177-3709177 GCF_037176805.1 Vigna unguiculata
CTTAATCCATACAAACCTTAATATTGAATTTCCCCATATATCTTATAATAAAATCAAGAGTTTTATGGCATAATAAAACATACATATATATTGTAATTGAATCAATTGCTTTTATTCTTAGTACAAACTGCACATGAATTGCTATAGTCTTCAACTACACTGCAGATTCAGAATTTGGTTATTTGAAAGAGTGAAAGAACAAATGAAGGAATGGTTAAAAATCTATTAAGTAATCCAAAGAATGTGTCTAACTAAAGGGTTAAAAAACCAAGTTTCCTATTTGGTAAGAATGTTAAGAAGCAACACCCTTGTGTGGATCAAACGTCTGAATATGCATTCCAACTCCACCTCAAGATCTTCTATGGCCATCCTAACACCTGCTAATCTTTTGTTTGCACTTTGAATCACCATGGCATCATCTGAACAATGCACACTCACACGCACAAACTTTGATCTGAACGACCTTTTCCCTGACTTTGAATCCAACCAGGGGGAAGAAACAAGGGACAAGAGTGATTCCACAATGGAAATGCTTGTCACCCTCACTTCTCTCAGCACATCAACCACCAACACCAGTTTTTGTTCATTCATTGGACTCACTGTTCTCTCACTCTTTATGCCCTTCTTCAACCACTTCAAACACTTCAACGTTTCCTTCTTCAGCTTCTTCCTGTACCTGTTGCATGCTGTGATTTTCTCCTCAATTCCTTCATCACCAATGCTTGCTCTGCGCAGGGTGAACTGAAGTTCTTGAAGGTGTTCCTTCACTTGCAAGAGAAGATCTTTTGAGATTCCACACACTTCCAGCATCCTCAGTGATGACTCTGACACATCATCAACCCATTTTTCTTCTCTTTCGTGCACAAAACCTTGTCGAACCAATGGAGAATGAAGAAGGCTATTTGCTGAATTGTGCAAGTCCTTTAGGGCAACAAAATCAAGGGGTGCCATAACTAGAGAGGAGGAGATAAAGGGTGCCACAGAAAATCAAAAGCTGGAGAGAAAACTTATTCTTTTTCTTTATCGAGTCAAGGCTATGGTATATAGGTTCTCATAGGGTGCTTCAAGGGGTATATATATACATATACTTGAAAACCATAAAAATTTGACTCTAATTAGATCCAAGATTCAGATGAGGAAGCAAAAATGAAGGTACGGAATTAGATGGTGGTAACAGCTAAGGTACTGGTTTGTCGAAAGGAACCTTCCATTTGTGTGGATATGTCAGAGGTTATAGGATAGTGTTGTTGTTGAATATTGAAGCAAAATGAAGCACTCGTGCATGCCAACCTGTGATGTATTGTATATAGCTGACAGATGTTGTTGGAACGAGAAGGTTGAAACATACTGCAATAGGAATGTGAAAATACTAGGATGTTAGATTAGAAAATGATTTGGTGTGCGTGAAGCATGGGATGCTGACAACTGTGCTTTGTCTTTGTTTTGTAAATGAACGACATAGGATCTCAATGCTATCTTCCAACTTTCATGATCTCAGATTCTAAGAAACTTCCCTGCTTTTAGAAAAGGACAAAAAAGTTGCCTTGTTCAAACCGGACCCCATTATTCATACACAGCCGAAATGTTTGTTGTTGCTAGGATCACATACTTGTCTCATTCACAGTGTTTGAAGGATAAGAATCTTATATCATTGTTGTGGAAAAGATAGCTTCCATTTCTAGTGTAAACTTGTTGGTATGTTCAGCATGATTCTCAGCTCAAAAAGTTATATGAGTGGTCAGGATTTTTAATGATCAAATTCATATCATTTTAGATCTAAATAATTAAATCAGATTTTCGATCCAAATCTATTTTTTCAGGAGAACTAGTTTAAATTTTTTTAAAATTCAAATCCAAATATTTGGATCACAATTTAAATCCAGATCCAAATATTTATATCAAGTTCAAAATTTATAATCTATTTTTTATAAAATAAATTTAAATTAAATTTTGTAAAACTTGTATCCTTAAGGCTGACATGATCGAATTTGGCAAAATTTTGGTCAGGGCCAACATAATCGAATTTCAGCATGGGACGAACTCGATTGACTTTCGGTCGTGGCTGACTCAACCAAATTTTGGTCACGGTTGATGAAATTTTGGTCGAGGCCGACTTGGTCGAATTCGGCCAAATTTTGGTTGGGGTCGACTCGGCCAAATTCAAACGAATTTCGGTTAAGACCGACTCAGCCAAATATGTCCAAATTTAGGTTAGGATCGGCTCAGTAAAATTTGGCCGCATATGACCGAATTTCGGTTGGGGACGTTGTGGCCGAATACAGATAAATTTGGACCAGGACCGACTCGACAAAATTTCGGTCGGGGTTGCCTCGGCTTAATACGACCAAATTTCGTTCGAGGATGACTCGGCTGAACACGACTAAATTTGGGCTAGGGCTGACTCAGCCAAATTTCGATTGGAGCCAACTTGACTAAATTCGGTCAAATTTCGATTGAGGCCGACTCAGCTGAATAGGCAAAATTTAGATTGTGATCGACTCGTTCAAAATGGCCGACCAAATTTGGTCTAAGGCCGACTCCATCGAATACGACCAAATTTGGATTGTACCGACTCAGCCGAATATGGCAAAATTTGGATTAGTCCATCTCGACCTTTAGCCTAACCCAACTAAAAATTTAAATTGAAAATTTTGATAAAATTGTTTAGATTATCCATATTTTAAAATCTGGATTTAGATAATGGATATCCAATCCATAAAATATATAAAATATAGATTAGATTGAAATCCAAATCAAATAAAATAGATTTTAAATAGATTAGATTTTTAATAAAAAAAATCTTAAATAGATTGTATCAGAACAAATAAAAAGATTTGATTTTTTTCTCGCCCAACAAATAATATTTGACTTTATGAAAAATGAATAAATCCAAAGAATTTTGAATTCATGCTTGGAGTTTTCACAATAGGGAATAAACTTTTGTTGTGTACAATTGTGATTCTCAATAAATTCACTTGAACTAGTCTTATGCGGTAAAAGCACATTTAATCAAGGCAATTATAAGAGTAGTATAAATGAAAAAAAAAAAAAAAGAGTAAGCAAAATTATCGTGGAGTCTTAGTATGATTAAAATAAAATCCACTTGGATCATATAGTGAGGGTATCTTCTTCCTACACATCCGTACATTTCAACCTCCTCCACATCATCGAGTTAGGGAAATGACTTATGTGTCTTTATATTTTTTCTTTCATCTTCTTCCTCATCCAATAGTCCATCCCTCTATCCCTTTCTTCTCCCTCCACCGGTGCATTTCTCTCTCCCCTTCTTTTTCCTCCAAGGGTGCACTCTTCTACCCACTCTTCCTTCATCTTTATCTTTCTATTAAAAATACATCTGAATTGGCTATTTTTGAATATAAAATTAAAAGTATATGTACTTTGGCTTGTAAATTCAAAATATTAAATTTATATTTTAGATTGTAGATATAAAATAAAAAATACATTCCGAAATACAAAATAAAAAATATATCCTAGAATAAAAAATAAAATATATATGTTAAATTATACATTATGGAATATCTCCTAATTGTGTACTCTAAACTCAAATTAAAAATTCTAAAACAAATAATAAAATTGAATCAGTCTATAATGAGTAATTAGGCCAATAGATTGAGCCCAGAAAGTAGCCCATTCAACCGAATATGTGCAAAATAATAAAAATTAAACGGGAAACTTCTCCCTGTACCTCCAAATAATTCTCCTATACCCCAAAATATTTTAGAATTCCCATTTTATCCTTGCAGTTAAAAAAAAATCACTTCACTCTCTCTTATTTAATGTCCAAAGACCTGAGCCCCACCCCACCCCACCCCACCCCACCCCCAAACCTTTAATATAAGTGTAGCTACTTCAGAGCTCTCTCCCCACTCACTTTATTCTCTCTCCTCTTCTCTTCTTCACAACGTAAGTGGAAGCTTTTCTCCAAATTCACAACTTTATTCTTCCCTACATCCGTAACGGTCCCTCCAGGTAAATAATTTATTTTTAATTTGTAGTTTAAGTAATTTATTTTTAATTTGTAGTTTATCATGTTTAACTATAAGTTAATAATAGGACTTCCTTAATTCTACGCAAAGAGAAAAACTTACATGCTTTTTTCAATTTCTACTTTCGCTCTCCACCAACTCTGGCACAGTGTCTCTTTTAAATATAATTTCTAATAAGAACAAAAAAAAAAGCCACATCTGCTACCAGGTCAGGGAGTACCCAAAGAATAAAAAGTAGTAGTCAGTTTATCATTTTCCTTATTAGAAATACATTACCTTTGTTGTCTTTGCTGTTATGCACTGCTCGTACCATTAATATGCTAGCTGTCGTTGATTTTTTTTTTTTTTGAGGTTGATACCGGATGTTCACGTCCGGTTGACACTTTAATTTCTTTTCCTCTTACGTACGTGGGTAGCAAGTATGGGGATAATTTGTTTTTTTTCTTGACATCTGATGTGTTACATTGTTCTACGGACCGTTGTCTTTTTTCCTATTTTTCTTTGAACTGGATCACCACATTCGGTTATGATTTTGAAATTATTTTTCTCTTACGATTGAGAGCCGATATGTGTTCTTAAGAAATTAGTTTTTGAAATTATTTTTCTCTTACGATTGAGAGCCGATATGTGTTCTTAAGAAATTAGTTTGTGTTATGATATTGTAGCATGCAGAAGCACATGATCGTGACAATTGGAAATTAAAGAGAAGTAAGTAAAAGAGCAAGAGAAATAACACTCAACGATTTACGTGGAAAACTTCTTTTGAATGTAAGAAGAAAAACTATGGGACGATAACGAACAAAGTTCCACTATGAAAAGAAGAGTACAAAGCTCTTGAATGGGAATAAGAATCCTCACCAAAATACACTCAGGTGTATATTACAAAGTGTTCTCTCTAAATGTTTTTCTATATTTTTCTTCAAGTCATGGAATGTTATTTATAAGCTTCAAAATTGAACCAGTTAATAAGCCATATGAAAAGTCTTTAGAAACTGCATATTCGAAATGTTCTGGTTACTTTGTGGCCATTAGGTTTGAGAATTTCTCTGGTTCGAGAAACATCAACCAGTAGCCATAAGGGTTCAAGCAGACAGATCCATTTTCTACATATGCTCAATAGATGGGTATGAGAATGTCAAGCAGTGGTTGTTTTTCAGTGCACTACAATGGTGAGAAAGCCATTGAAAAGCCACCAATTCATTGTGAATTCTCGACATAGAAAAGAATAGCAGCAACATTCAGGAATAGTGATCCAAGGAAGCTCCATCGTGGCAAATCATAGAGTGAAGTTTGATAACAAGGTGTTTGTGGCATGGGATCAAGACACCCAATGCAAAATCTGCAAGGCAATGACTAAATACTGGATGCAAAACTGTTGACTTTTTTATTTATGGACTGATGTTTTTTTACGAAGTGTTAGGTAGAATGGATGTCAAATTTTAGTATTACGGATGTCGACATCCAGTATAATGATTTGTATTGCGATTGTTGACATTCGTAAACTCAATTTTTTCTTAAATTTTTCGTATTATGAATGTCAACATCCGATATAATGTTTCGTGTTGCGGATGTCAACATACATCCGTAATCGTTGCTGTTGGCTGAAATTTGTATTTGGAAATTTCACCACCCATTGAGTGCACCCCATCACATAAAGCTTGATAACCAAATTTGTTGTGGTTCCCATGATCCTTTAGCAAATAAACTAATGTGATAGAGATTATTAGAAAGACAATCGTGTGTTGTGAATAAGAAAAGGCACCAAAACTGACACCATCAATGCTAACGTCAATCACCATTCAAGCCTAAAGAAAAAAAAGAAAGGTTTATGTCTATAAAGAGAAGAAAAGAAACCAAATTTTTAACAAGAATAACACGGCTGGTCCAAACCTCATGGTTGCAACGTAAACATGTAGCTTGGCTAAAAGATAATACTCATGGCTGCACCACTAACTAATTAAACTTGTGGTAAGAGAGAATAAAGTGACAAGAACTAGCCCTCACACTATAAGAAAAATATTTTATAGTGGCAGATATTTGCTGGCCTTTAAAGAGAACCGACGTTATGTTTTAAAAAAAAAAATTAATGTATTTAGAGTCCTTTTACAACTAACGGGAAGTTTTCAATATTTTTTTCTCTTTCTCGTTACATCTTCGTTCTCACTGAAGAACTCATTTTTTTCCCTCTTCTATTTAGATAAACAGCTTTGCTGTAGAGGAGCTCATTCATTGTTGTCATCTGATTTCTTTCTCTATTGCTCATCAATGGAATCATTGGAAGTCATATTCCCTGCTCTGGATTGAAGTCATCCTCGCAACCATCTTCTTCTCCTCCTTTAAGTAAGTCATTTTGTCTTTCTTCTCCTATGGAATCATTTGTCTTTCTTCTCCATGTAAATCATTTTGAGTTTTATAAATCCTAATCCCATCTTCAATTTCTTGAACCCTAGCTTGATTTCTACCTTTAAAATATACAAGAGCTCATTCTTTCATCTCAATGGAAGCCAAATTTTCTGCTCTCAGTTGAATCCATCTTCTCTTGTTTGGAGCCATCTTCTTCTCCTTTTGGTAGGTATTTTTACTCTGTTTGTTTACTCTCAGTAGATTATTTTGAGTTTCTATTTATAAATCTTAATCTTATCTTCAATTTGATGAACCCTAACTTGAATTTTTACCTTTCATGTGTGATCCTTAATTTTAGGTTTGATTAAGTTTTTCATTTCAGGAATTTAAGCTATTTTATCTTTTGTTTTTGTTAATAAAATCAGAATTATTAATTTTATCATGCTTTACGTTAATTTTCTTAAGTTTATTTATTATGTTCTTACATTGAAACATAAGAGTACATTCTCAAGTTGGAGGAAAACATGATAGAAAAATACTGTGAATTTTTTTCGGTTGAATTTTGGTTTGGTTGGTTTGGTTGGTAGTTCAAAGGTTTGGTTCGTAGTTGAATAATCACAAAAAACCTTATAATGTTATGCTTTAACTATTACTCCATCTACTGTTTGGTATTTAGTTGGCTTGGTGTTTATGCTTTAACTAATAGAAAAATCATTAGGGAAATTATTTATTGTTTATGATGTTATTACCTATAGCCCACCACTTGCATTCTTAGTTTGGTCATGTAAAGTAAAAGTTATTATAATAAAACAATTGCACTTTGATTGGCCACCTTATTATTTTCATATATTAGCAAATTGTTTTATCAGTCAATGTCGTTTTAGCAATAGAAATGAGAGAGAGGATGTTGTAGGCCTAGTGTAAAGAGAAATATGCAGCGTGATGGTTGCAATTTTACTCGAAAAAAAAAATAAGGGTTTCAAAACTAGGCACTTTAACAACACAACTTTAATACTTTTTGTCCGAAAACAATGTAGAAAAAAGAATAAAATAAACCAAACATAAAAACATATTCAACAAAAAGTGCACATGCTACAACCTCTCAAGTTCGATTTGGTTGAGTATGTAAGAAATAATCTCAGTAACTTTATACATCACAGAAGATTGCCATGCTTTTTAAATTTTTTCAGTTCAACCACTTTAAGTCCAAGATAGGTGATATTGCATAGGAGTCCAAATAAATGTTTATGGCTTCCACCCAATAAAGACAAAGTACTAATCAGCATCACATCACCCTTCTAACCATAAAACTAATCTAGTCAGGTACATGTTTAAAACAAGATAAATTTGAAGTAATCCTTAAATAATTATCAATTCAAAAGGGAAAGTTCTCTTTTGATTAGAATAAAATGAAATGGACAAACTGTTGGTAGAAAATTTACTCCCATATTAGTTAACCTTACCCTTATATTTGATCTGAAAAGTAAGTGTAGACAAACATACTTTTAATTACAAGCAATGCCACTTTTGATCTGAAGATTTAATTATATGGTAATATTTAAACACTTGTGAGACATAAATTGAGAGTTTCTACTACTGATTCAATGAGGAAAAGCCAGAGATGAGTTTAATTAGCATGTGAGTTTATATATATATATATATATATATATATATATATATATATATATATATATATATATATATATTTATATATTTGAAATCTATCTAGAATGCAATCATTAAATAAGCACTAATTCATTCATACATTAAAGGAATGATCACTCCCACCTCACAAGGATGGAAAACTCATCCCTGTCTTTGCAGAATCAACTATTGAAATGGACTTGTTACGTCTTCTCTAGATGACAATTTAATGAATTGTCATTCCTTCATAACAGAGGCATGAATGGTCTCTCTAATCATGAGTACCAAATCTTTCGGAAGGGAAGTTCAGAAATAAATAACAAAATTCTAAAAATGAATTATAAGATATCCATCTATAGAAGACATTAATCATATAGAAATCAAGATTCCATATGATACTTATTGCAATGTTTCCTTGGTAAAATAATACTACATAATTTAGAGCTTGCATTTTAGATTCTAATTTTGTATATGGAATTTAAATTTTTTTAATCTTATATCTCTTCCTTTCTGATTACTTAATGATCACATATGTTTTTATTTAGAGATGGATAAATCTTGGATCAAGTTGCCACGCAATACACCAACGTATTTGGTGGGACTAAATAGCTTTTTAGATTTTGCATTTCAACATGGAGCTAGTGCGGGACTAAATAGCTTTTTAGATTTTGCATTTCAACATGGAGCTAGTGCGAGTACGATAATATGTCCATGTAGTAAATGCAGTTTTAGGAAGTGGAGAACTCGACAAGAAGTTTCTGACCATTTGGTTTGTAAACCCTTTCCTCAAGGTTACACATTTTGGTGTCGTCATAGGGAGACAATGTCAGGGGAGCATGTATTGGTGAATGGAGAGGGCATTACAAATATAGAAAATAAAAATCCAATGCAAATAATGATAAATGATGCATTTGGATTATTTGGCACATGTACCAATGAAGAGTCATTTACATCATCATTTGAACATAGAGATGAGGTTGAAAGAGACGTATTGGAATCACAACATGGAGGAAATATTATGCCTAAAGATTTGTTTGATTTACTTAAAGATGGGGACCAACCACTCTATGATGGATGCACAAAGTATTCAAATTTGTCTTTCTTGGTGAAATTATATCACATTAAAGTTTTGTGTCAAATTAGCAACAAAGCAATGGACATGATCCTTAAGTTGTTGCATGATTCTTTTAAACATGTAAGCATCCCTTCATCTAATTATGATGCAAAGAAGCTCCTCAACAAGCTTGGCCTTCATTATACTAAAATTCATGCTTGTCCTAATGATTGTATGTTATATTGGGGAGAAGATGAAGATAAAGAGGAATGCAAAACATGTAAGAGTTCAAGATGGAAGAAAAAGGGTCATGAAACTACTAGTGAACACAATTTGATAAATGAGAAGCAACATAAAAAATTGCTAGCAAAAGTTTTACGGTACTTTCCGTTGATCCCATGGTTGAAAAGGATGTTTATGTCTTCAAAGACATCCAAGAGTATGGTTTGGCACACTGAGAATAATACCAATGATGGATTGATGAGGCACTCCAAAGATTCACAGGCTTGGAAGACTTTTGATCTAAAATATCCTGATTTTGCTTCGGATCCTCGAAATGTACGATTGGCCTTAGCAAGTGATCGTTTTAATCCCTTTGGATCCTTGAGCAATAGTTATAGTATTTGGCCATTGGTTCTCATTCCATACAACACTCCTCCATGGATGTGTCTGAAACAAACAAACTTTATTCTCACAAGCATAATTCCTAGAAAGCGAATGCTAGGTAATGACATTGATGTTTACATGCAGCCCCTTATAGCAGAGTTGAAAGAGTTGTGGGAAAAAGGTGTTGAAACATACGATGCTTCAAAGAATGAAGTGTTTATGATGTGAGCATGTCTTTTATGGACCATTAGCGACTTTCCTGGTCTTGGGATGCTTTCAGGATGGAACACTTATACCGGCTTAGCTTGTCCATCTTGCAATTTTTATGCAACTTCACTTCGTAACATCCCTATTTTTAATAAACTGTATTATTTATTTTAAATAAAACACTTAGAAAATATTCTATTTTTACTAATGTTTTGTATTTTATTATGATGTAGTTTAAACATTAAAAATATATTTTATCATGATGTAGTTTTTACTTATTGAAAATAATAATAAAAATAAAACAAAACAAATAATATTATATATATATATATTAGATAAAAATATTTTAATTAAATAGGTGTGTGTAAAAAAAATTATATATGAAGAATTTTCTAAAAGAGATAAAAAAAATAGAAAAGAAAAAGAAAAAAAAAAGGATAAGAAGATAAGAAGAAAAGATGAAAAGATAAGGATTATCTCTTCATTAATGTAGGTAATGATGGTTTTGAAAGAAAAATCTAAATAAGCACATAGCTTGCTTTTATATATATATATATATATATATATATATATATATATATATATATATATATATATATATATATATATATATATATGAATGTTATGTAAAGGAAAGTGAGAAAGGAAGAAAAAGAAAGAAAGAAAGAAAGAAAGAAAGGAGAGAGAAAGAGAGAGAAAGAAAGAAAAGAGAGAAAGAGAGAGAAAGAAAGAAAAGAGAGAAAGAGAAAGAGAAAGAAAAGAGGGAAAGAAAGTTTAGAGCAAAGATTCAAAGAGATCTTAGTCCTCTTCAAATATTATTAGTGTGCCTTCAATCAATAAGGTAAGGGGGAGTGAGGTTAAGCTCTTATATATTAATCTTGATAAGCTCATGGGTTTTATATTAATCTTTTATTTATTTTGACTCATATATTATTCTATTTACTTTCATTTAACTTATTTTCATTTATTATCCTCTTATATTTATTTTATTTAATCTTCAATTATGCATTGATCATGTTTATTTATTTATTTTATTTAATTTATCTCCAATTATGCAGTGGTCCTGTTTATTTATTTTATTTAATCTCCAGTTATGCACTGGTCATGTTAATTTATTTTATTTAACCTTTAGTTATGCACTGATTCTATTTATTTATTTTATTTTATTTAATCTCCAGTTATGCACTAGTCCTATTTATTTATTTTATTTTATTTATCTCTAGTTATGCACTGGTCCTATTTATTTATTTTATTTATTTATCTTTAGTTACGCACTGGTCCTATTTATTTATTTTATTTATCTCCAGTAATGCACTGGTCCTGTTTATTTATTTCAATTAATATATCTCCAGTTACGCACTGGTCCTGTTTAATTATATTTTTGTTATTGTATTTATTTATAACATTTTAATCCTTATCTAATTATTTATTTAAAATTCTTGCTTTGATTCTTATTTTATCATTATTTTATAATTAAAAAAATAAATAAATGTGAAGTGAAAGTAAATATTATTTTATTCAATGAGCTTGGATAGAAGAAAATTGCATGTACATTTTATTGTTGTTTTATATTCTTTGTGTATTGTTTATACAATGACATGAATTGATAGTCATCACATTTTATGACCTTTGAAAATATCCAAGAGTATGTCAGTTAAGTCTGGTTTCAATAAGTTGAGATTAAACCAGCGTCAAATTGTTTGTATTTGGAAAGTCACAGTTTGGTACACTGCGGGATGAAAGGCAGGGACCATGGTGGGGTCTAAGGAAGTTTTACCAAGTAGGTGAATATCTGGATAGTTCAGAATAGCGCACTGGACTAGGATATTCATAGGCCAAACTTGGAACTATCCGATACCTGCTCGGCATCGTCAAGGTTAGGTAGTGAGTATATATCTCTTTTGTGAGCCGATGAATGACTAATATTTTCGAGAAAGAAATAATTATGATTGTACCAATGTTTTATGAGAAATACTCAACTACCTAATCACTTCCCAAAGTAACTTTTGATGTTCAGATTGGATCATCAGAAGTGGAATATGGATCCATATGTTTGGTAAAACAAGATCAAGTTTTGTGGTTGTAGGTCCAAATCTAGGCCCCCGGTGTCCGTATTGTTTGTTGAGTTTATTAAGATTGATATTTAAGGCTTATAAAGGCTTATAAGATTGATACTACATGTTTGGTTTCGTATTAGATTGTGGTGTTTGCTGCCTGTCATACTACATGTTTGGTTTCGTATCAGATTACATTGGTTAATGTTGTTGGTCTTTATTCTGAAACAATTTGGAATGTATCATTCCTTAATGTTCTTTATGTAGGCATCTCCACTTAGTTTGAGAATTTAGGCACATATACATATTTGGCTGGATAGTGAAAATTTAGGCACAATTTAGGCACAAAAATTCATGTAAGAGGTTCTTGAAGTTTTGTCACAATTTTTATGTTTTTTGTTTTTGTTTGCTTTTCATTTTTGAGTTTTTTTGGATTACATGGATGAGATTTTCCATAAATGGAGAATTCAGTGCGTATATGATGTTGTGCAACTTTTGAATAATGGAAAATGCACTTGCATTCAGAATTTTTAAACGCAGAAAAAATTGTTATATGATTGATTAGAATGGATGAATGAACATAGGGATTAAAAGTGTGGAAAGGAGAAGAGAGATTGAAGTTTGCAATGAATGAGATTGTTTCTAAGGTATTATGGTCATTTATCTTCTGTACAAGAACATAAGTTCTATTATAATCCTGTTACTTCAGGGAGGACACAAGTTCTATTATAAGGTTCTAATTTGCAGTGACAATTACAGTTTTGTCACAATTTTGTTGTTGTATATAAATGTTCTCTAATTTTTCAATTGCACTTGCAAAAACATTGATATAGTGGCTACAACTGTTATTTAAAATCATGAAATTGTTACTCAATTTGACACTTAACTGTAAGAGGTTCTTGAAGTTTTTGAAAGTGCAATTCTCATAAAATTTCAGAATATTGAACTACGATAAAAAATTCATATACATAGTAGTTTGAGAATTTAGACACATACATATTTGGTACAGTGCGTCCACGATTCTTCATTCTTTGTCTTTTGAGATTTTTCAATTCAAATATTTCTTATAAATTATTAGAGAGTGAATTCATAATATTTTGTATTTCTTGGTTGAGTTTTAACTTTAAAAATGTCAACTAAGATTTAACTTTTACGTTTAGTATAGTTTATATTTTGTATAACTAGCATTTAACTTTTTTGGTTGAGATTGGGTTTCAAATAGTTTAGTTTATTCAAATATATTTCTCCATAATAAATATTGACTTCCTTCATAGTATAAAATTAACAAATATATAAATTATAAAATTCTTGAAACCTTGACAATTATTGTTTTTACCTTTTATTTTCTAAAACATGTTACATATTTCAAGAGTCAAATTCCTTTGAATATTTGTCGTTCATTTTGATCACTGATTGATTCTTTTTATATATAATATATAATAATAACATTATCCTATTATTTAAAAAATGTTCATATCATTTTACTAAATTAAAAATAAAAATTATTTACATCCTAGATTTACAAGATTACCCATTATTAATTTTTTTTAATTCTTAGACTTCCTGGCAGTTAAAATCGCCACTAAAAATTTTAAATTCCTAAACTTAGTGGCAGTTGTAAATGCCACTAAATTTTTTAAATTCTTAGACTTCCTGGCAGTTAAAATCGCCGCTAAAATATTTTAAATTCCTAGACTTAGTGGCAGTTACAACTGCCACAAAAATTTTTAAATTCCTAGATTTACTGGTAGTTACAGCCGCTAAGTATTTTTTTTAAAATAAAAAAGTATTTAAAGGCGGTTAAAAGCGACGTTAAAAATTTTAGTGGCGGTTATTCCGACGATTACATTAAACTAACGTTAAGATGATTTTGTGGCGCTAAATTCGGTGGCAGTTAATTAACTGACGGTAGAGAAAATAGTGGCGGTTATAACCGCCACTAAATAACACAATTAACTTACGCGAAAATTCAAAATTTTAGTAGTGTAAACCAACCATAAACGCACCTATTGCACCAAAAAGCTTAAATAAGGAGACCAAAATTCATGTAAAGAAATGTAACAGAGAGAAAGGAATGCACAACGTTGTCCATGGCTACATAACTAAAAGGTTAATGTCTACCCTTCACCACTTACGTGAACCCCAAAAAAACAGATTGGGTTCCCTAAAAAAAATCACCTCACCACGAGACAACCAAAGAAAGAGAATACATGCATGTGCTGTAGTAAAACCAAAACAAATGCAAGGCTAAAAAGGACATCACGAACCACTCTCCAAGACGAGAGAAAGGAAAGAAAAGCTGACGTAAAGCTTGCATAAACCTAGATGGATGCGTGAAAAAAAATTTCAAGCATGGAAGGGTTTCACAACATCACCATGCAGC
This sequence comes from Vigna unguiculata, assembly GCF_037176805.1. Lineage (NCBI taxonomy): Eukaryota > Viridiplantae > Streptophyta > Magnoliopsida > Fabales > Fabaceae > Vigna > Vigna unguiculata. The sequence continues at coordinate 3,148,476 of NC_140793.1, forward strand.
GGTCATCGCGAAGAACAGAAAAGAAAAGAAAAATCAGGAAGAAACGATTGCAAACTAAGACTGAGGTTTGAGGTGTGCGAACTAAGATAGCATTACTGATCCAACGAAGCTCCACCCATTTCAAATCACTTACTCTAAAATCTTATAAGAGTCGATACTGGATGTCGACATCCGATAAGGATATCCACCGAAAGTTGATATCCGCTTCAAAACCACGTTGTTGTTGGCTTACACTGATATCGTTGGCTTACAACGATATCGACATCTGGTGTAGATGCAAAATTGACATCCATTTCCTTACAAAATTGGATGTGGACATTCGGTTTATGTGCATACTTCACATTCATACAAGGTTAAAAGCCTTACACTCTACCAACTCAACTAGATGAGCTTTCATAAATTTTTTTAAGGTTAAAATACTTCATTGGTCCACGTTTTTGTTCAAAAATCTCAATTAGGTCCTAAGATTATTTTTAGTCTCAATTGGGTCATATTTTTTGAAATGCATAACAATTAGGTCCATTCCGTTAGTATGGTTAGTATGATGGTAACGATGTTAAGGATGTGCCATGTGTCAACTGCTCATTTTTTTGAATTTTTTTATTTTATTTTTAAGTATTTTTTAATTATTTTTTGAAAATTATTCATGCCACGTGTCACGTCAATGTTGTGCCACGTGTCAAGTCAGTCAAGGTGACACGTGTCAAGTCATTGTCTGAATATCAATTTGGTCCATATATTTGTTATTTTGATTACATTTCAATCCATTTATTTTAAAATTTTAAATATATTTATTTTAACTTTTTACAAAATTGTTTTAAAATTTTATATTTAAATTTATAAAATTGTTATTTTTAAACCAACTATAACATTTGTATATAAATTATTTAAAACAATTTTGCAACAAGTTAAAATAAATATTTTAAAATTTTAAAACAAAATATAAGTAAAGTCTAATGTAAAATAAAAATTTAAATAAACTTAATATTATTAAAATGTTTAATAAAAATATCATATAAAATTTATATAAAAGTTAAATTTGGTCTCAATATGGGGTAGATAAAATTGAAAATTAAAAAAAATGGATTGAAATATAATCAAAATAACATATATATGGACCAAATTGAGATTGACAATGATTTGACACGTGTCACCTTACTGACTTGACACGTGACACAATATTGATGTGACATGAATAATTTTAAAAAAAAAAAAGAAAATTCAAAAAAAAAATCAAAAAATAAAAATAAAAAAAATGAGGAGTTGACACGTGACACATCTTAACACCATTACCACCATACTAACGACATGAACCTAATTGTTACGTATTTTCAAAAATATGAACCTAATTGAGACTAAAAAAAATCTTAGGACCTAATTGAGATTTTTGAAAAAAACATCACCAGTGGAGTATTTTAACCTTTTTTTTAAATTACTTTTTATAATCCATTTACTATTATTAATCAACCTTTCAATATCCTAAATTTATTCTAGGTATGAACGAAATTGGATTATTACAAAGTAATAAATCTCTTTTTCTAATTATTTCCACAATTATATTACAATATTGATAACTACTTGAATTGAAATTATATGAGTTGATAATATGCATAAAATAAATTCCTTATTAATCTAAATTTAAGAGAAAACAAATTGAATTTAGGTATAATTAAAATAACAGGTAAAATATAAAAATAGTAAAAGAGTGAAAAAAGAAAGTAAAAAGAAGTCACTCATTCAGCGAAATTCAATAACCTTGTGTGTCATTCAGGGAAATTCAATAACCTTGTGTGTCATTCAGCAAATGAATTCAATAACCTTAGGATTGAATGAAGTATTTTAATAATTTAAAAAAAAGTTTAAAAATTAAAACTTAAAATATATAACATTTAAATTACTTTTAATTATTATTTTTTTAAATATTTGATTTAAATATAATTTTTTAAAATATTTCATTTTTCAATTTTTTTATTTAGATAAAACAAATTATTTTCTTTTTTAAAATTAATTTTTACTTTAAAAATATGTATTTTAAAATTAACATTTACCAAAAAAAATGTCAAATTTAAATGTTTAAATAACATTTATATGTATATAATATGTATGAAGAAAAATAATTTAAAATGTTATTTATTTTTAAATAAATTTTAAATGTTATTACTTTAATTATTTAAAATACCTTTTTAAAATTTTTAAATTTTAATTTATTCATTCAAATAACTTCTTTTATCTCAAAATAAGAAAGTTTACTAAATAAATAAATTGCTTTCATGAAAATTATTATCATAGGATTTGATTTTTTTTTAGAATAATTTAATCATAGGATTTGATTATTTTTTTGAATAATTTAATCAGTGGAGCGTGAAATTCAGAACAGAAGAACCCTTGCCTGAAATCCAAATTCAGAGTGAAGTTTGGAAGAAACCTTGGTGAAATTCAGAGTGAAATTGAAGAAATCCCAATTTAATGACTCCTCGCGTCGACGATTTCGGCAATCTCTCCTCCACCGATGATGACGACGATGACGACGGCTTCATGGAGGATATGGCTGCGCTCTCCCGAGCCTGCAGGATTGTAGGCGCCAACGATAATTCCGCCGCCGAAGACGGAGTTCCGTCAGAGGACCCGCTCATTGACACCAGCACCGCCATTGTTTCGGTTGCCACCGACTCGGACTCCGACGGCCAGGACGACCTGGAATGTCTCAAGAGAGTGCAGAGCCTGTACCAGCCTCTGTCCGTTCTTCCGCCGCTTGCGCCGTTGGCCTTGTCTGACGATGACGATGACGATGACGAGGATGACCTCGAGACGGTGCGCGCCATCATGAGAAGGTTTGGCGACTACAACGAAGGTATTTGAGCTTCCTATGTGCGTTCTCGCTGTTGAATTTTGATTCCGAACTCGGTAGTAGTTTTTGTGGGATTCCAGTATGAGAGAGATCCCAAATTCAATCCATCCATGTCTCCCTTTGTTGCAATGCAAACTTTATAATAACTAATTCAGCATACAAAATCTCTCATGATTGAATTGGGTTTTGCTACATAGTTTAGATGACTTAGGATGAATGTTTCTTAGATTATAGGCTTAACTTAACTCATTGTACAAAACCCTCGTGTTAAGCGTTATAAGCACTTATCAGCCACTATTTCTAGTTTCTTGTCAATGCCGGACCTCAGTTTTCACTAATAAGGACATACTATTTCTAGTCAATGTGGAAATGGGACTTGGTGTTTTACCTTATAATGTTTGTATATTCTCTTAATTATCTTGTTACCAGCTCCACTTTAGCTTTTGTAACAAAACTTGGCATGGTAACAATATCAGGTTTGCGTGAAGATGGAAAGAAAGTGTTGGTTGAGGGGGATCAGACCTCCAGCATGGGCTGTGAGGGTGAAGTTGCTAATGGCTCAACCCATAAAGAATCAGATGGTGGTGAATTATATCCTGTTTCTCAAGATCCTAATGAGGCTGCCACAGAGGAGTTGATTGAAAACATTGAAATGCAGCTTAGTGATTTTGTTGAGAGTTCTGAACCCGATGCAGGGGAGTCATCCAGATTACCACATAAAAGATTGAGCTGTCCTCCTGTTGTTCAGTGCTTTATTGATGCCATTAAGAAAAATCGGGATTTGCAGAGATTTCTTAGAGGTAAGTTAATTGAGCTTGAGGCTAAAATTGAGGAAAACAAAAAGATAAGGAATAGAATCAAAATTCTTAAGGACTTCCAGGCCTCGTGCAATAGAAGAACAGGGAATGTGTTATCACTGAAAAAAGATCCACGTGTTCAATTAATATCTGCAAAAAAGTCTTCTGCTTCAAAGAAATCTAAGGTTAGTTGTGTGATGCTCTTACAGTTTACTGAAGTCTGAATTATTATTTGTACTATTTCATTGTGAAATAATGGTACCGGTCATTTATAAGTGGATATTGTTCAAGATTCTCTTTCACTTGAAACTTAATTTTTTAATTACGAGAACTATAGATGTTATCTGTTTCATACAGTTTAATAAGTTTGAGTGGTAATATGAAGTAGGTGAGACAAAGGGTTCTCTCCTGTGAAATCCTAGATACTTGAAAACATGGGTAATATAAAACTGGAATGGAGAGGGAAGGTTCTTAAAAGTTCAAGATATGATACAGCTTATAAATGCTTACATGAATTAAAAGAAAAAAACTGTATCATAGTTACCAATCTCAAGTAGTGGCATGTGGAAGTCATCTTTGAATATACTATAGTGGGAAACAGGGATCTATTTTAAGTATTATAACACAAACTAAATAATTTATAGCACACATATACTAAAGGAATATACAGATAAAGGAATTCATGGTAAATAATAAGCCAAATTACACGGTCACTAAAAACATTGGAGGCCTTCATTAAGTGCAAGCTGGTGGTGAAATTTGTTGATAAAGAACATTGAAAATTAAATAAAAATAAATTAGCAAAATTTGAACTGGAAAGTCCAATAGAAGAATGGAGTACAAGAAAAAAAGATAATCCTGTAAGATTTGAAGGAACATAGGTTAAAACAGAGGTAGTTCTTTTGTGGAATGCTTAAAAATCCTTGTGTTTCTGAACAAAAAATGCTTTAGAAAATTGGGGAGAAATCACAATTTTACCCCCAAAACCCTAAACAAAAGTTTTAGTGTTTGGAAGCATTTAGTTAGTTTAGTTGTAATCTATTTAGTGGCTGGTAGCATAGCATTTGTGACCGTAGTAATGTTAGAGTGTCAATTGTCACTGATTAATTTTAATATCGGCAATCCTTGATTTAACTCTTTCCTGGCAGAAAAAGAAAAAGGTACCTGCAATGTGTTATGGCCCAGAAGAAAATTCTCATGCTGCTAATTATAGGATGGTATTGGAAAGATTTCCACTTTCATTAGACCGGAAAAAATGGTCCAAGGTAGAAAGGGAAAACCTTTTGAAGGGAATTAAGCAACAGTTCCAAGAAATGGTGCTTCAACTTTCACTTTCAATTGATAGAACTAGGTAATATCAATTATGTTTTGTCCTATGTTACTGAATCACTAACTGCTGCTGGACCTATGTGACCCTTCCCCTGTTGCGTTTTGAGTTTTCCCTTGTGTTTTGAATTTACAGTTCAGAGGAATTGCTTCGGGAGGCAGATGACATGGATAATATAATTGCATCTGTTAAAGATCTTGAAGTCACACCAGAGAGGATTAGAAAATTTTTACCTAAAGTTAATTGGGATCTGATATCTTCCATGTATGTTGGTGGCCGTACTGGCACTGAATGTGAGTCAAGGTATATAATTTGCAATTCGGGAGCTTTTCATTTGTGTTTTCATGTGCATGAAAAGATTGATCTTTGCTATGATAAAGTATTTTATGTTTCTGATACTGGTGAACTGGTGCTGAATTTTAATCAAAGTATAATTTTACTAATTGGTGAAGTTTTCTTTTTTGTGTTTGTATGCATGAAAAGGTGGTTCTTGCTTATGATAAAGTGTTTTATTTTTCTGTTATTGTGCTATGCTCATGCTTCATTTTTGTTCTAGGCCACCTACATTGGTACTGCTTTATTGATACATTGTGGATTGAACATTTGAAATTATTTCAATGCACATAATGTTATAAGAGGTGCTAACATTGATCTTGAATGAAGTAGGTGAAGAATAGATTAAGGTGGTATTATAGTTTAGTAGAACCATGTACTGGTGGGTTTGGGGAAAACAAATTGACAAAGCACAATCCCTTAAATGCTCTATCAATAATAATTTATCATTGGGGGGATGATCAACTTCTCTCTTAATTGCATTGTAGATTTGATTAGCTGCTTAATTTAATTATAACCTGTGTTGTATTCTTAGTCTTGTCCATACAGTTCTTTGACTACTGTTTCATGTTTATTGCCTTTCCATGAAGAATATTTTTCCACTACATTGCAGACATCTATGACTATCACCATCAGAGACAGTTTACCATTTTTGGCTTTCAGTACGAGTTCAAGATCAATACATCATGTAGGTGGGGTTGTACATGAAATGATTTTAACATGGTGGTGCTTAATATGTCTGTGATGGTTGTCACTATCACAGATGTCTGTTATGTAGACCATAGAATAATTTCTATATGTATGAATGGTTGGATTCCATACTTTTGATTTACTATATTTTAATGGTTTGCAACAACAGGTGGTTGAATTATGAAGATCCTTTGATCAACCAAGGTGCATGGACTAAGGAAGAGGACAAGTCCCTTTTACTTATTGTACAAGATACAGGTATCAGGAATTGGTTCGAAATTGCTGCATCATTGGGCACAAGCAGGACTCCATTTCAATGCTTGTCACGATTCCAAAGGAGCTTAAATCCTTCCATGCTAAATAGTGAATGGACTGAGGAAGAAGATGCTCAACTCTATTCTGCTGTGACATATTTTGGTGATGGCAATTGGCAGTATGTGGCTTCTGTTTTAGAGCGGCGGACAGGAACCCAATGCTCAAATAGGTTGGTTAGCTATTTAAATTTTGTTCTATATTTGTAATTTAATTTTTGTGTATGGTTGCAAGCCCATTATCGAAATCAAATAATCTTTGATGGTAGGCTTTCACCGTACTTAATATAATAAGGTACATTTTATGTGTAGTTCACAGTTTGCTTTGGAATCATCTTCTTTTAAGCTGTTATTATGTGGCCTTGATGATTTGTGTTGATTGTCAAATTCAATTATTTTATTTCAGTTCAGGATAGTTCGAACCATTATAGCTTATTTGTTTATGTAGTATTGTTGAAAAGTGGAAGGTTGAGAAAGGAAGTATTTATTCTTCTATAGGGTGAGGTAAGATCGGTCATTTGTTTAGTGACATAAAACAATAATACCCTACCCGGTTGTTTTAATCAGTACTTGGTAATTTACAACAATCCTGTTTCAACTGGGAGAGAATAACCAGTTACGCTTTAGGATGGTGATATTTTATGTATTTCTGGAGGTTGAATTATATAGAAATGCAAATGATGGCATCCTCCTATATTTAACCTTTGAGGAAGTGTGTTACTTTCCAAATGATGCCATCCTCCTATATTTAACCTTTGAAGAAGTGTGTTACATTCAGACCTGGTTTCTTACAATGCATCATAAGCCCCGTCTAAATTTGCTAAGTGATTTGCTTTGATATCTTCATGACAGGAAAAAAAGAATATATCTATTCAGAATAGTTCAAGACTCTGTTTCTTTATTTCCTTTCTTTCTCTTACGGGTTGCTTTATGTTAAAAACAAAAAGAAACATATTATTGAAAATGAAATGACACTGTTTCAAGAAAATATGGTCTCTGATATTAAAAGGTTAAATATATGCAATTGTGTCTGGTCAATAAATTAACATCAGAGTTAAGTTTAATGGAGAACCGGAGTTTATTGGTGGCTGCATCTTGTCTGTGATGCAGATGGAAAAAATCCCTCTGTCCTGAGAAGAAAGGGAGCTTTACACAAGAGGAGGATATACGCTTAACAGTAGCAGTCATGCTTTTTGGACGGAAATGGAATCAAATAGCTAAATATGTTCCTGGCCGGATCCAATCTCAGTGTAGGGATAGGTAATATGCATTTTGTTTAACAATTTTGGGGACGTAATTTTTTTATGGTATTAGTTTGTTACAGTTCTTGAACTTTCTTATGACAGATACCTCAATAGTCTGGATCCTTCTTTGAAATGGGGTGGATGGACTGAGGAAGAGGATTTAAGACTAGAAGCTGCAATTGCCAAGCATGGATATTGTTGGTCTAAGATTGCTGAAGAAGTGCCTCCCCGTACTGATTCACAGTGCCGGAAGTATGAGTTGAAATTAAGTTCAATAATGAAAATCTAAAAATCTTCAATTTCTATAATCTTACACGTATTCTTTTCATTGAACAGGAGATGGAAGGTGTTATGTCCTGAACAAGTTCCTTTGCTTCAGGAAGCAAGAAAGAAGCAAAGGTCTATCATTAGTTGTAACTTCGTTGATCGAGAATCTGAACGGCCAACCATTACACTTGATGACTTTATGCCTTTAATTGCTTTAGCTCCAAAATCCGATATTGGTGCTTCAAAACTTCCCAAGAAGCGCAAGTCAAGGTACTCCCCTCTATCCTTTCATTTTTCCCCTTGTTTCTTTACATTTTACACTTGTGATGTAATTGAATATTGGTCGTATAATATGCTGGTCGTATAATTTGAAATTGAATATTAGTTCTGGTATACCTTTGATTTCTAATTCTTGATCATTGCGTGCAGCAATGTTTCCAAGAAAACAAGCTCTAAGAAACGTGCGAAAAGAACTCGACGTTGTGCCAAAGAAGTACAAGATACAGAAGTATACAACGATGATGAGTTCTACGCAGAATCTGAATGCAGCAATCTTCCCAAGAAGAACACGAGGTCCAAAAGGCATACAAAACGCAGTCAAAATTGTCCCCAGGAATTAGTGGATATATCTTGTAGTGACAAGGTCGAGATTTGCATTGAAGGTTCAGAAAACCAATCTACCTGTATTGCGAATTCTGAAAATGAAGATTGGGACAGCATAACACTTTCGTCTTTTATACGCAACAAATCAAATGAGATATTATCCAGATTTACCAAAAATTTGAGTCATACTTCTTTCTCCTCTAGGATTACAGATGTTCCTGAGCAGGCTGAAAGTCAAAACCCATCTGATGATCAAAGCGGCTTGTCTCAGTCATGTGATACTGTTGGAACTATAAATTTGTTTGTGCCGCCGAATACTGCTTCTGATAGACGAGTTAGAAACCGAGAGGATACAAATACTTTGGCTGGTGATGATGATGACGACCATATGACCCTTGCATCCTTTCTAGGAAACAAACCGAAGAAAGAGTGTCAACCTAAAGGACATCACTTATCCTCTTCCAAATTGAAAACAGGATCTGTATTACTAAATGAAGAACATTGTGCAGGCAAGCCAACCAACATATCTGATGACAGTGGGTCAATGTCCAAGCATGTTGAAGAGATGGAGACTGTTTTGCATGGTTGTGTTGATAAATCAATGGATATCATTGTGGAAGAAAAGGATGATGAGCTTTTTGCTTCCCCCGTGCAAAACCGGCCAAGGAGGGAGCGAAAACGGCCCAGTAGATTTTTGTAGGCAGGTAAACTAACTTACTGGATAGAAGACATTTGACTAAATTTTGTGACAAATGATATTAGGTAGGGTGTTGCTTCCTACACCACATCACATTTCTTCATCACCCCACCAACACTCTTTCCTGAAAATACTTTCCGTAATAAAACAGGTTTCGGAAAAAAACATTCCAGAATTATTTATTGTGAATGATAGGATGCAGGAAGAATTTTGTCAGGGTGCAGGAAGCAATTGCCTATTAGGTAGTGGCTAATCTATATACAAAAGTTGGAGTAATTGAAAGCCCACTTTATCATGATCGTGAATTTAAGTAGCGAGTTTTGTGTTTGCTTAGTTTTGGGCCTGTATACAGATTTTTTGCCAGGCATATTTTGTAAATTGACTTGGTGCCAGAGTCTCTTCCCATTTTGTATTTTTGGTTCTATTATCTCTAGCATCAACTATAAAATGGTCGAATTTTGGATTGATTTTGATCCGTTGTTAAAGTCAATAGTCTGGAAAAAACAGTGAATTAGATTAATTAATTTGCTGTCTAGTATGTTTAAAAATCGATACTGGTATGAACTTTTATTTTTTGGATTTTAAAATTTATGTAGCTAACTTTCTATTTCTTTTTAAGGTTTATGTTGTAAATGGTTTGTGTATCATGGTTCTATTATTTTGTTTTATCAATAAAAGGACATGTAGAGTTGGTATTATAAAGTCCTAATGAAGAGGGGCAATGAAGGGATTATTAAATATTGAAGATTCTTATCGGAGAAAAGTTTGGACAACATAGTTCCTTTCAAGGTGGCTATGAATGCATGGAACAGGAAACAATTCAAATTAAACAGACACATAGATGATAATGAATTCAGCTGTTGATCCAAGGACAACTGAATCTGCCAAACATTTTTATGTGAAGCTTGTGATCTTGTTGAAGAATATGATTAAGTAGAGATTGGTGTAAGGAAAGCAAAGAAATTTTTTTAAGTATTGATGAAAAATGTAAAATAAACTTCATAATTTACGAACACATTCACAAATTTTATACATTGAAACATGCTTTTCCTTAATTTGAAAAAGTTATCTTAACGTCAGTAGAACATATTTAAATTAACTTTGACATATCGTCCACTATAAAGCTAAGAAACTAAACTATAGGAATATTACTAAATACCTATTTCTAAGTTTATAACACTTGTCATTTTCTTTGATTTTTTTCGTTCTTGAGTAGCTTAAAATTGGTTTAGTTTTTAATTGTTGGGCTTCAACATGCGGTTCAAACCTAATTCTTTTTCAAATTTTCTCCAAAAGCTTCAATACCACTCATATACTCACTTACCATTCTGCCACACTTCTTTTCTTCATTCTCTCTCCTTTACCCTTTCTTCCTCACTCCCAGCTACTCTTTGAAGCTTTTTCTTCCTTTCCACCCCAAGCTAAGTGCTTGCTTCTCTAACTATTACCAATGTAACACAACACAAATGTGTATGAAGGTATTTTATTTTTTGTTTCGGTTTCTTTTCATAAACCTGTTTTGGTTTTCAGGTGTTTTGAAACCTATTCTTGGGGTGATGAAAAGGTAATAGTTTTCAATTGTTTTTTGGTTTGTTCTTCTTTTTTCATATGTATTACTCATGTTGTTGTTTGAATGTGTTGTTTGTTGTTTTTGTTTTGTTTTCATAAAATTTTTGTGGTTTTTCATGTGTTTCGTAAACCTATTCTTTGGTAAAGAAAAGGTAATAACTTTCGAGTGTTTCTTAGTTTCTTCTTCGTTTTGCATATGTATTGTTACTTATGTTGTTGTTTGAATATGTTATGAATTAATGGTCGTCCATTAATTTGATACAGTTACTCATATGATTGATACTCATGATTCATTACTCTTTATGTAAATATTTGTATTAAGTATTTGATTTGCATCTTTTATGGGTTACCATGTTGTATCTATAAATAGGACTCTTCCTATTAGTAATAAGATACACACAACAAAAAAGTTACTCCTCATTCTCTCATTCTCTATTCTTTCTTTACTTCTTCTCTCTATTATTAGCTTTATTTTATAACACATTATCAACACGATGTTCCAACCAACTAAGGACTGGTAGAAGCTTTTTCTCTCACGACAATACTCTGCGTGTCTTAATCCAGACTTTTTCTAATCCTTTCTTCATTTACAATTTTACCTTTTATTCTTATTCTTGTGATAAGAATTGTTTGACTTTATCAATTTTCATCTTTGTCTTATTATTACTTTTTATGATGATTATTACTATTATTTTATGTACTAATTTTAAACATGTTAAATCGTGGAAATTTTGAATTTGTCATCTTTGATAGTACAAGGAAGAATTACATTTAGATGCAATGGGTCTTGGGATACTATTAAAAAAAGAAATAAAGCATCTAAGCAACTAATTTGCTCCTACGACAACAATATTGTGAAAAAAGATTTCAAAAATATTATGAATTTATTTCATGTCTTTGTATTGCTGAATAAAAAATGAAGCTTTTGATGAAAAATCATGATATTTGCCAAATCAGCTCCATTCTCAAAAGTGAATGCAGCACTTTCATGCCTTTGTATGACTGAACAAAGTAATGAGCTTTTGATAGAAAATCATGAAACCTGTCCAATTGGTTCTGCTCCATTCCTAGAAGTGAATGCAATAACATTTGATTTATATTTTCATGATCGTGATATTGATTATGGACATGGTTATAAAGGAAATTTCAAAGACACATTTTGTCACCAGAAGTGGCACAATAATGGTAAAAAAAATGTGAAAATGTTGGCAAATAAGATTAAAGTATATATTATCATTACGATGGTAAAGGCCATTCGAGTTGTACTTATTGTACATCAAAACATCTTACAAATAATGAGAAGAACATAGAAACATACTTTATTTATGAAGATGTTAATCTAATTATGGCCATATGGATGCTACTCATCTTGATATTATTATTTTCTTTGTTAAACCAAATGGAAGCATGAATCACCTCATTGGTTATGAGAGTGTTAAAAGAAAGGATTTTCTCATGTTGATATTTATGTTTATATGAAGAATAAATGTTGAAACTAACACCAATGATGAGGATATGTCTTATTGATAGTGCAATAACTTATACAATTCTCAAGAGTAATAGATTTTTCTCTTATTTGGTAATGCAGGACATCAATGTTAGTATTATTTATAGTAATACAAATATACGTGAAGGCTCCGAAAGAGGTATTATATTTCTACCAAGAAGTTGAATAGAAACTTATTAAGTTTCAAAGATATTTGTCTAAAAAGATATCATATTGAAAAAAAAACAATGAAAAAGATATGAAATATCTTTATATCTTTACGATTGAGTTGAAAGAAAATGTGTATTGGAGAAATTATCAAACTTCTCTTATGGTTTACATATATATTAGTACAATTGAGATGTATGTCATGGTAAACCAGAAGTTTACGAATCAATATGGATGCCTTGTTTGGCATGATCAATTGGATGGTTTGTACTACACATATATTTGTACAATTAAAATGCATCTCATGGTAAACTAGAAGTTTACGAATTAGAATGAATTCCTTGGTTGACATGATCAGTTATTATGATGCGAACAAAAAAGGTAGAAAAACTCATGTGAACACACACTTAAGAGTCAAAAGACTTCTTCAGACCAATGAGTTCTCATATACTGTACGTTCACAAAGAAAAATTGATAATAAGACCATCACAAGAAAAAATAGAAATCAATCAATTTCATTTTCAAAACGAATGCAATGTGATATTTATGGTCTAATACACCCACCATGTGGATCATTTCATGGTTTTGATTGATGCATCAACTAGATGGTCATATATTTGTTTATTATCAACTCGCAATCAAGTATTTGCAAAGTTATTAGTAGAATTAAGAGTTCACTTCCTAGATTATCTGATTAAGAAAATTTGTTTTGAGTTTGATAATAGTGGTGAAATTACATCTAATGTTTTTCATGAGTATTGTATATCAATTGGAATTGAAGTTGAGCATTCAGTAGCACAAGTTCATACTCAAAATAGACTTGCGGAATCATTATTAAAATGTCTAAAATTTGTTACAAGACCATTACTTATGAGAGTTAATCTTCCAATGACTACTTAGGGGTATGCAATTTTGCATGTTGCATTATTGATTCGCATCAAACCAACAAGTTGTCACAAATACTCTATTATGCAATTGATTTTTGGTCAGTGACCTAATATTTTCATGTAAGAATTTTTGGGTGTGGTGTATAAATTCCAATTTCCCCACCAAAAGGGACTATGATGGTCCCTCAGAGACGATTGAGAATATATGTTGGATATGATTCTCCCTTAATAATTAAATATCTTAAACTACCAACATGAGACTTATTTACCGTTTGACTTTTCAATTGTCACTTTTATGAATATGTTTTTCCAACATTAGGGGGTGAAAGAAAACAATTGGAAAATTTTATTGGTTGAAATGAATTATCATTATCTCTTCTTGATCCTCGTACAAAAGAATGTGAACTAGAAGTTCAAAGGATAATTCATTTTCAAAATTAGTCAATCAATTACCTTATGTTTTACTGACAGAAAAACGGTAACTAATACCAATTGCTAATGCTCCGAAGATAATTGAAATTAATTCATAATACGCCTAAAGCGTGGTAGGCCTATTAATTCCAAAGGCACGCTTGAAGTGTGGTAGGCCTATTGGTTCCAAAGATAAAATCTCTTGAATGAGAAAGGGAGATAAAATGCAAGATGACCTAAAAAGGTGGAAATCCCAGAAGATTCATTTGACATAAATAATGATTCGGTTCCAGAAGAACCATAGGTACTTGAAATTGTTCAAAATGATGAGATCTCAATAAATTATGTTATGAATCATATAATATGGAACCAAAATGATGTCAATATTGATGAAAATTTTACATATAATATAGCGATGAATGTTATGAATAATAATGAGGATTAATAACCAATGATAATTGAAGATTGTCGACAAAGAAATGATTGACCAAAATGAAAATATTCAAAGAAGCATAATTATATTTGCTTGTTAAACGAAAGGTTTTTGGACCTATAGTTCGCACACGTGAAGGTGTGAAACCTGTTGGGTACATATGGATTTTTATGCAAAATCAAATTAAGAATAATGAAATTGTTAGATATAAAGCACAATTGATTGCTCAACATTTTTCACAAAACCTTATATTGATTTGTGAAAAGACATATTCTCTGGTTTTGGATGCAACAATATTCCAATATTTGATTATTCTAGTTGGACAACAAGGTTTGCATTTACATCTAATGGATGATGTTACTGACTATTTGTACGGTTCTTTTAAGAATCATATTGATATGAAAATCCCTGAAGGATTTTATTTGCCAAACAAGGCAAATTCTAAAGAAGGTTATTCAATAAAATTGAACAAGTCCTTTTTATTGATTAAAGCAATGAGGATGTGTGTGGTATAATCGTCTTATTGAGTAATTATTAAAAGAAGGGTATAGAAATGATCCTATTTGTTTTTGTATTTATATGAAAAGATCCAAAAATTAATTTGCCATAATTATTATTTATGTAGATGACATAAACATCGTTAGAACTTCTAATGAGCTCACAAAGGCAATTGATTGCTTAAAGAAAGAATTTGAGATGAAGGATCTTGAAAAGGAAACATTTTTGTTTGAGATTACAAATTGAGTATTTAAACAAATCTGTTTTTTATACATCAAGAGACTTATATAATTAATGCGCGTAAAATGTTTTAAATGGACAAGTGACATCCATTATGAACTCTAATAGTTGTGAGGTCGTTAGATGTTGATAAATGCTCTTCTTAGACCTCAAGAAAATGATGAAGATCTTCTTGCTCCAGAAGTACCATATCTTAGTGTTATAAGAGCACTAATGTATCTTTCTAGTTATACTTGATGTGATATTGCATTTGCTGTAAATTATTTTAAGCAAGATATAATTCTTCAACTACAAGAAAAAAATGGATTGGAGTAAAAAATGTACTCTGTTACCTTTTATTCTCACAATGTCGCAATGGTTGATCACAAACAAAATATTTATTCATATGTGATAGCAAGATGATTTCATGACGATATGTGAAAGAGACCATAACAACAACATCATCAAAATCATGCATAATTTTTAGCATTACATGAGGTAAGTCATGAATATGTTTAGTTAAGGTTTATAATTCAACATGTGCGACAAACTTGTGGTCTATCCTTGAGAAGAATGGAATCAACAACCATACATGAAGACAATAATGCATTGTTCAATTGATAGGATGATGTAGAGATCCAAAAGATTCTTTCATGCGAAAATCTAGCAGATTTATTTACAAAGTCTTTACCAAGGAAAACTTTTGAGCAATTGGTTCACAAGATTGGATTTTGTTATTTTAATGATGTAAATGATGTAAGTTTACATGAGGGGGAAAAATAGAAGATGTAAAGAAAAATATTATATAGAATGGTGTACTTAGAGCTAACTTAAGGGTAAAGCAAGTAAAGCACTGGCTTTAGGTCTCAAGGAAAAGAAGGCCTCAAAAAAACTTTTTACTACTAATATTTTTCTATTAAATTAATTTAAACATTATGTTTAAGAAAAAAGGCCTCAAAATTTTTTTAGTACTAATTAATATACCTCTATTAAACTAATTATAAAATTATGTTTAAGATAAAAAAAATGCCTAAAAATGATAATTAATGGGTTAAACCATTTTTTATGTTTGGGAATAAAATTTCATTAAATTATTATTAGTGTATGTTAAATTTTATTGGTAGTAAAAATGATAATTAATGAGTTAAACCATTCTTTAGTAAATTATGATTTTGTTTACAAGAAAGAGAATGATTAACTATCTTTGTTCTCTTATAATCAAGCTAGATTCTATTTTCTTCTTTTATCTCTTTGTGACTTTTCTTGCCTCTTTTAACTTTCTTCTCTTCTAAGAGTCTTTTTTTTTCCAGGGATTTGGCATATTACATTCCTTAAATCTCTTGAATCTCATGTTGCTCGTGTGTACAAATGTTTTCATCATCATTTCTAGTTAGTATGGTTTTCTTTTTCTATTTGTGTTGTTATTTTTATTTTGTTTTGAATTTGTATTAAAATTAGAAATGTATTTCTTTTGCCCAGTTTTGTTTTTCGGTCCTTTTCGATTTTCGGGTTTCGAGAGTTTTTTTTTTTTTTGCATATATCTTGATGAGGAGGTGAATTTTCTACAAAACTATTAATTAGATTATGGGTTAACCTCTTGGTGGATAATAGATTAATTGGAGCATAATTCAAAGTTGGGTTTTCTGTAGAAAGATAATTTAAGTTTAGGGAAAAAAACTTACTATCTAGTTGAGAAGAGCAATAATTTTTTTTTGATTTTTTATTAATGATTAATCTTAAAATAAACAACTCTGTAGGTTTGTGAAAAAGTTAAAACTTGAGAACGAAAAAAAGACTTGAGACTTCAAGATACTACATGTCTACTATCGAGTTGATTTTCTTGACAACTAGAACCATGTTTTATTGTTTTAATTCATTTGTTTTATATATTTATCTTTAGTAGTTTTTTATATATTATAATTTTTTATTTCATATAAAAATATATAGATATGTCAACTAGCAAATTTGAATCAAGCTATTCAAATATCCAAAAGAAGAGAAGAATTCAAGCTTTAATTGCATCACAAAAATGAGCTATGAATAAATTTGAACAATTTAAAATATATAAAGATATTTTTAGTTTTTTATTTAGTGTTAAAAAATTAAAGTCACTAGATTATACATTTTTGAAAAAAAAATGCTTAAACCTTGAAAATTCTTTAAACCATGATAATTTGTTGGATATTGATGGATTTGATTTATTTTTAGAATTAAATATCTTAAGGGAAATTATAGATTTGGAAAATGATAAACCAATTGATATCCTTAATTATATAAACAAAAGAAATTCTTTTCCAAATACATATATAGCTTATAGAATAATGTTAATAATTTCAGTGTCAGTTGCTCCATCTAAGAGAAGTTTCTCAAAGCTAAAGATATTAACAACTTATTTAAGATCAACAACGTATTAAGAATGATTAAACAGATTAACACTATTATCTATTGAGAAAGAAATGTTAAATGAAATTAATTATGACAATTTAATAAATAACTTTGCATAAAAAAAACTCGAAAAATAAATTTTAAATAAAAGACCTCATTTTTTAAGTTTGCTTTAGGCCTCCAAACCGTTGCGCCTCCGCTGCTCCATCGGCCTTTCTTCCAATCTCGTCTTTCTGAACGGATTGTAGTGGGTGGTTCACAAAATTATTTTTCTAATTAATCATATTTTCATAAGCTAGTGGAATAAATTATATCTTAATTTCATAAAACTCATCATATTGTATTTTATGTCTAAAGGCGTAATAATATAATGGGTTAAATATGTTTTGGTCGCTTGAATTTTAGTGAAAATTTGAATTAATTTCTCTTTGAAACTTTGGTCTAATTTAGTTGTTCAACTTCAGAAATGTTTGAATTTAGTCATTTTAACCAAAATTTGTTAAGTTGATATGACGTTTCAAATGTATTTCTCAGTTAACATTGAAGCACAAATGTGTCAAACGATGTAATATGAAACACATTTGAAACATCAAATGTGAAATAAACTTAAATAAATTTTATTAAAATAACTAAATCCACGCATTTCTAAAGTTGGGAGACTAAATTTGACCAACTTTTCAAAGAGATATAATTTCAATTTCTACGGTTAAGGGACAAAAACATATTTAACCTTAATATAATTATTCGTTAGAATTATTATTTTATAACTAATATAGCCTTTCTTTATAAAATTAACTATTAATTTATTAATCCCTCGTATTTTTATTTTTAATATTAAAAAAACTAATTAAAATTAAGTTTAGTTATATGTTAAATATTTTATAAAGTAGGACAAAATCCATAGAAATGTGAACCCAAGGCTTGGAAGGGATGGGCAAGAGGGTATAAAGACCATGGGGTTGGACTCTAGACTTGGCTTTCATGGATGTTATGCAACTCTTGCAATGCCTATCTACATGTTTCCTCATGTGAGGCTAATAGAAGTGTTCCTTTAAGACTTCCAAAGTCTTGTTTGGCCCAAAATGCCTCATTAAACCTCCCTCACGTGCCTCTCTAATGAGTGATGCTCTTAAAGAACCTTGGGGAATGCAAAGTCTCTTACCCTTGAAAAGATATTGATTGAGAATGTAAAAGTCTTTGTAAGTCCCTTAGTGGCATTCACTAAGAATGGGGGAGAAATCAACATCCTTTGGATGCAATTCCTTAATATGATCAAAACTAAGAAATTTAGTTTCAAAAATGGAAAGGAGGGAATGCCTTCTTGAGAGTGCATCCACCACAATATTAGCCTTTCCTTGCTTATGTTTGATCACATACGGGAATTGCTCTAAGAACTCTACCCACCTAGCATGTCTCTTGTTTAACTTGCCTTGGCTTTTCAAAAATTTGAGTGACTCATGGTCACTATGTATCACAAACTCCTTTGAAAGAAGATAGTGTTGCCAAGTTTACAAAGTCCTCACAAGAGCATAAAGCTCTTTGTCATAGGTGGAGTAGTTAATGTGACTTCCCTTGAGTTTCTCACTAAAATAGGCTATAGGGTGTCCTTCTTGGAGAACCACGACCCCAATACCTACATTGGATGCATCACACTGAATTTCAAAAGTTTTGTAGAAGTTAGGGAGGGCTAAAAGTGGTGCATTGATCAATTTTTGTTTCAAAGTTTCCAAAGCCCTTTCTTGATCTTTGCCCCACTTATAGACCACACCTTTCTTGACCAATTCATTGAGAGGGGCGGCTATGGTGCTAAAGTTTGGCACAAATCTCCTATAAAAACTAGCCAACCCATGGAAGGACCTAAGCTCACTCACATTCTTTGGGGGAGGCCAATATTTGATGGCCATCACCTTTTCTTGGTCCACATGGACCCCATGTTGATTTATTTTGAAACCTAGGAAGATCACATGATCCATCCCAAACACACATTTCTCCATGTTAGCATACAAGGATGCCTTCCTTAAGGTCTCTAACACACTCCTTAAATTATGCAAGTGGTCATCTTGAGACATACTATAAATGAGAATGTCATCAAAGTACACCACCACAAACTTGTCTAAGAATTCTCTAAGAACATGGTGCATGAGTCTCATGAATGTACTAGGTGCATTGGTCAAGCCAAAAGGCATGACTAACCACTCATATAATCCAAACTTAGTCTTGAAAGAGGTTTTCCATTCATCACCTTCTTTGCTTCTAATTTGATTGTACCCACTCTTCAGGTCTATTTTGGAAAATATGGTTGCATAATGTAACTCATCAATTAAATCATGGTATAATTAGTCGCAACGTACCCAGTTTCATCCCAATGTGTCTAAATGGTACCCGCTTTTAACTTTGCATCTACTTAGTACCCAAATTAGTTAATTTGCATCAATGTGGTCCATCCCGTTAAGTTTTCAGAAACGCCGTTAACAAATCAGTGATGTGGCATTACAGAACGGATACGTGTCAATGAAAATAATTGTACAGTGGCAATTTATGGATAACGTGTCATGCCCTATTTGAATTGATTATCCCATTGAAAAAACCCTAATTTCCCATTCTCATCTTCATCTTCTTCTTCATTTTTTTGCCGGGAAGTTGATTTGTTGCAGGGGTAAGGTGGCGAGTGAAGTGGAAAATGTCGCATGATTTTAGTTATTCGTGGTCGTCTTGTTCGTGTGGGTCACATAACCACAACGTTTCTTCTCCGGGTTCTGTATCTAGGTCGTGGGTGGAATACCACATCTTCTTCATATTGGCATAACCCATCTCCTTGAGAATACCCAAAACACCATTAAATTAAACCACGCACAACATTCAACTAGTAACCCTAAACCCCACCATCCCAACAACAAATAATGCAATCAACGACAAAAACAAATGGTTTGTGCACTTGCAATCCCAAATAGATGTCAATTTGATGTTAATTACACCTTCAATTTTGTCCACAACACATGAAATGGCCCAAATTTCGTAAACCCTAACTCCAGAAAACCCTATTCCATTCTGTTCCCAATTCGTGTCTTTTTTTCTTTTCAATTTCCTCTTACACTGCACTGTTCCACATCACACACTACTCTCGTGCCACGTCATAACATTTTTTTCTCACTTAACTGGTCAACTCAGTCAAACGTTATCTTATTTAACGGAGTTAACGAAAAGGGACCACATTGATGCAAATTAACTAATTTGGGGACTAAGTAGATGCAAAGTTAAAAGCGGGTACCATTTAGACACATTGGGACGAAACTGGGTACGTTGCGACTAATTATACCTTAAATCATCTAACCTAAGAATGGGATGCCTATACTTGATGGTTATGTTGTTGATAGCCCTACAATCTATGCACATTCTCCATGTTCCATCCTTTTTGGGGACAGGAATCACGGGCATTGCACAAGGACTCATGCTATGTTGCACCCACCCCTTTTCTAACAACTCATTCACTTGTTTTTGGATTTCCTTAGCCTCCTTGGGACTAGTCCTATAGGCTGGCCTATTAGGCAAAGATGAGCCTTGTATGAAATCAATTTGGTGTTCTATACCTCTTAGGGGTGGGAGACCCTTTGGAGGTTCTTGAAAAACATCTTTGAACTCATCTAAGACTCATCTAAGACTGATGACAAGTCTAAGGGACATCTAGAGTGAGGGTTTTGGAAGGAGGGGGAAGATTCACTAGGATAAGCTAAGAAGATAGGTTTTTGGGCAAGCATTACCTTTTTCACCCCTTTGAGGGCGATCATGCTCTTCTTGGACTCATTGTCATACCCTTGCGCCTTCTCTTCTTTTCTTTTCTTTAACATTTGAATTTGGTCCTCATTGACTTCTCTTGGTGAAAGTGGTAGTAATGTAATCTTTTTCCCTTGGAAGCTAAAGGAAAACTTGTTGGCATGGCCATCATGAAAAGCTTTTCTATCAAATTGCCATGGCCTTCCTAGTAAAATGTGAGTTGCTTCCATAGGCACTAAGTCACATGACACCTCATCCTTGTAGTTTCCAATGGAGAAGTTAATAAGGACTTGTTTATCCACTTTGATCTCACCTTCCTCACTAAGCCAAGAAAGCTTATAGGGCTTTGTATGAGGGATGGTTTTCAAGCCAAGCTTGTCTACAACCCTTGTGCTAGCCACATTGACACAACTTCCACTATCAATTATGAGGGAGCAAGTTTTGTTGTTGATTTGACACCTTGAGTGAAAAATATTTTCTCTTTGGTTTTCAAATTCTTTAGGCACTTGGCCTAGCATGCGCCTAACCACCAACAAACCTCCTTCATTAGGTTTGATTTCATCTTCACTTGAAGATTGGGAAGAAGTGTGGGAGGAAGAACTTTTTGGGGAGGGGGGAGAAGAATGTTAACTTTCAACCTCTCCTTTAGGGTTCAAGATCATGTTCCTTTTTGTTGGGCAATTTGAAGCAATGTGACCATAGCCCAAAAACTTAAAACATTTTATGGAACTAGTTCTTGAACCTTGGGAAGAGTTTGCACATTCATGGGAGTTTCTAGACGAATTGGTCCTAGGTGGGTGGTCTTTGGAAGGAGGTTTCTTATCTTTTCTTTCTTTTCCTTTCCAAGTCCTAGAGTAGTAGTCATTGTAAGGAGTACTCCTCTTGGCCTATTGTTTCTTTTTCAATTGACTTTCAACTTTTAAGGCCAAGTGTAAAATTTTGTCAAGAGTAGAGTACTCATACAACTCAACTACATCTTGAACTTCTCTTCTAAGACCACTCACAAATCTAGCTACCTTTTCTTCTTCACTTTCAAATTGGAGTCCTACTTTGAGAAGCATGGACTCCATCATTTTAAAATACTCATTCACACACATGGACCCTTGTTGAAGCCTTTGGAGCTTCAAAAGAGTCTCCCTCCTATAGTAGGAAGGAACAAATCTAGCGCGCATCAAAGTTTTAATGTCCATCCAAGAGGCCGCGAGTGGTTCTTGGTTAATATTGTCCATACACAATTGATGCCACCATGTCATGGCATAATCCTCAAATTCTAAAACTACTAAGTCTACTTGTTCTTGATCACTAACTAAACGAATATTAAAGATTTGGTCCACTTTTTGCTCCCATTCAATGTAGAGGTTTGGATCATTCTCCCCCTTGAACTTTGGAATTTTGATTGGTGGAGGTTGTCTTTGTGGAAGTTGATTGCGCCTTCCTCCACTATCATGGTCGTGCCTTCTTCTTCTTCCACCATGGCTAGAGTCCTCGGAAGAAGATCTCCTTCTTCTCCTCTCATCTTCTCTAAGCTCAAGTCTTTGGATGTGCTCTTGTAGGAATATCTCACTTTGTCTCCTATCCGCCCTCAATTGATCAAAAGTTTCCCTTCTACTCACTTCCATCTCACGTAGGATGTTGGCAAGGGTGATTTATTCACTTTCATGGGCCATAGGTGTCACCATGGAAAGGGAATAAGGTGAAGCCGATTCCTCCTCCTCTTCTACCTCCAAGATTGAATCCATATTCATGTTCCTACACCAAAACTCACCAAAAATCGAGACAAGAAAGGTGTTAGACAATAAAACAAGCCAAACCTGAGAGCAAGTGTGGTCTTCACAAGCACCCAAGTGTTTTTTATCACATTCCCAAAGCACACAAGCAAGGCTAGCACTCAAAATCCTTCCAAACAAGTGAAAACACCTTAAAATTGATGAAAAACCTTTCAAAAGCAAAACAAGTGGCTCGACCACAACACTCTAGGAAAACAAGGAAATAAAAACAACTAAGAAAAAACAAAGATTACCTAAAGACAAGCAAGCAAAGCTCAAAAACAAGAAAGTTTAACTTCTAAGGAAATTTGTTTTAAAGACAAAACTTGAACAAGACTAAAGCAATGAAAAGCACTTTTAAAGACTCTATGGAAAGCATTTGAACAAGCCAAGATTATACCTCAAATTATGCATACACCAAGAAAGATCATAACCAAGTTAAATCATGCAACTAATTTGCCAATATCACCCAAAATCCAAGTATAAAATTTGGTAGCATAACACCTAGTAAAAATGGCCAAATGGATTCACCAAGCAACACTTTAGCTCTCGGCCAAACTGTTTTTTGTCATGAAAATAAATTTTCTTTTCAAAACTAGGTACTTAACATGATGAGAAGGATATTTTAGGGTGTCTTGATCACTTAGTTCCTTAAAAATTAGGTCAAAATCAATTTCAAGGAGCATACAACAACACAAGGCATAAATCTCATGCAATAGCTCAAATACTTAGAAACAAGAACAAGAAAACTCAAAGAAGCATATGACAAGAGACTCAAAAGTAGCTAGGAACATTTTAAGAAGACTTTCAACACGTGAAGAAAAATTTTGACATGGTAACAACTTAGTAAGCTCTCGACCAAAGGAAAAATAAGCACCAAAATTTCATGTTTTCACTTCACCAAGCAACATATATCAAGAGATAGAGTTTTTGGATACTTTAACCTCAAGTGAAGTGGAAAAATTATGTGCACACCATCTTGAACACCACAAGGCCGAGAGGTCTCCAAGCCAAACAAGCCACCAAAACAAAGGTTAGCACAAGAAAAACACCATATTGAAGATAACCTAGGCTCTAGATACCAAATGATGAAGGATTATCTTGTTTTCTTTTAGAGTTATGAATATGGTGAAGTTGTTTAAGAAAACTTTTTGAAAATTCCCACTGGACATTAAGATAGCAAGCTATCTAGATGTGAAGGTTCATTTCTCAAGCTCATGAAAGGAAGAAGAGAGTTGGATTCAAGCTTAAAAACACAACGACAATAACAACACTTAAAGACCAAAATGAAAGAAGAAACAATAAAAATGGAAAGCATAAAAGATGAACAATAGAAGAAGCACACCACTCATAGGGGGGATCTAAGCTAACCATACCCTAAAGATGAGTGATGGTGCCGCCACTTGCAAGCAAGATAAGGCAAAGGTGAGTTCACTTCTAGGAAGGAGAGCTCACGGAAATGGTGGTTGAATGCACAAAGTTTATAACAAAATGATCAACCCTCTTACAAGACAAGGAGCACCCTTTAAATAGGAGTTCATAGGAGTCCTTTAACAAATACAAAAACATGAAAAGGACTAACAACCAAACCCTAAAAACCTAATGCTAGAGTGATTCTCGTCCAAGTGAAGGGAGGTGATTGGTGGATGCATTCCCATGAGGATTCTAGGTCAAAAGAGGAAGGAGACCAAGTATCCTTCTAAGGAATAAACCAAAAAGGCAAAAGGAGACAAGGTACATGTCTACTTTTGCTTTTACTTTATGCTTTTTTCTTTCCTCTCTCTTCCACATCATCCATGTGCTCCAATCACCATGTGCCACCTAGCCATGCTCTACTTTCTCTTAATTACCTACAAAACAAGACAAACAAGGATTAACATGTTGGTTTAAGTTAATCTAATCTTGGTCAAAGGTCAACTTTGGGTCAAAGTCAACAAGTCAACCAAAATAAGTCAACTAGAAAACCAACTTAGGGAATTCAAACTAAAGTGATGCAAAACAAAGATAAAGGTGATGGAATAGAAGACTCCCCTCTAGACATGCTTCTAGTGATCCTTCTTGAGGGAGCTTCTAAGGAGGTGGTATGGTTGGTCACGCCTGCATCAAAGTACTCTCTGACATAGATTTTTCCCAAAATACAAAAACAAGTATGTTCACATCCATTGCACTTATACATTATTAAAAACTTCTTTGAAAACTACATTTATGCTAGCCGTCAAAGGATTGTTTTCAGTGTCATGCATTAAAATATTTAATCCTGGCTTGCTTTTAACTCTAGAAGTTGCAACTTATAATTGACCAGGACTAAAAACTAGTGTAGGGAGATACAACCCAACGCAAACTAAAGATTGACCTTGAGATTTATTTATGGTCATAGCATAGGATAACATGATTGAGAATTGTCTTCTAAGCATCTTTAATGGCCAAGGTGACTGTGATGGTGACATGGACATACGTGGAATGTAAATTTTTGTTCCTTTGTTTTTTTCAGTTATAATCTTTGCACTGATTACATGCTTTACGAGTTTAATGACTATTAATTTGCTTCCATTATACAAACCTTTAGATTGATCAAAATTTCTCAAAGCATAATTAGGGTACCAACTTTCAGTTTGGTAATCCTGATGTTCTCAATGAATTTAAAAATTCTAGTGTAATACAGTCATATACATCAACGTCCATGGTGTTAGAAGTATAAATGCAATCTGCGCTGAGATATTCTTTGACTTCACTTGAATTAGATGAATAACAGTTGTTAAAGTTGTTAATTAATACAAATGTATGTGTAAATGATAATTATGAATGAAGCATCACCTGGAATTGAATATAAAACAGATTTATTGATTTCATCTACTATTTTAATCTGATTGGCTAGAATAGCTCTTGATATTAGAAACATTTCATCTTTGAATTTTTCCATTATTTGTGGATAAGTGGTACTGATTATAGCTTGGATAAGATTGATGTAGTTCTTTATTAGAAATTTTGATGGGATTTCTATATCTACTAAACCAGCATTGGGTTCATTCAATGAACCATCACCAATTTTGATTATCCAGGCTGAAAACTCTTTAATTTCAGCAATAGTAGAGTTGTGTAATCCTTGTTGTAAGAGTCAAATGTTTTTTGTCAATTTCAGGATCTGGCAATGCTCTCATAGATAAGGGATTTGATATTTGCATGAACTATATTAGATCTGCTACCTCGAGGAATAACAGGAAGAATTTGTCTAAAATCACCTCCAAATACTATAACTTTGCCACAAAAAACTAAATCAGATTTGTTGTTGTCTCTCATGATATCTTTTAAAGTTCAATCCAGTGGTTCAAAACAAAACTTATGTGCCATTGGTGCTTCATCCCAAATTATGAGGTTGGCCAATTTGATCAACTCTGATAGTTCACTATCATTTGTTATGTTGTAGACAAAGTGTTCAAGTGTAGGAATTGGAATCTTAAACTTTGAATGAGTTGTTCTACCTCCAGGAAATAACAAAGAAGCTATGCCACTTGATGCAATAGTTAACACTATTTTTCCTTCAAAACGAAGAGCAGAAGATAATGTGTTCCACATAAATGTTTTTCATGTCCCTCCATATCCATATAAAAAGAACATCTCCCATTTTTTATGATGGACAATGCTTATAATCTTTTGAAAAATATATCTTTGTTCATTTGCAATTCAATAATAATTATGTTATATTCCAATAATTTGTATTAGAAACATATTTAGAAAACATTAGTAACCTGTCATAGTGTTAAAATTTGATTGAAACATATGTAGCTCACCATCTTTGTTGTAACCAAGTTCTGCATATACTAATCTATTTCCACAATACTTTACTACAAAATCATTAGGATAAGGCATGGAAAGGAATTCCTTTAATGTTCTTCTATTATTCTGTAATATCTTTTCAATTTCAATCAAGGTCAAATTTTGCATCGTTTCCATATTTAGATTGAGGTCTGCAACAAATGATTTAAGTTAACATGTTTTGAAAATGAAACTTAAGTTTGATATTGTTAAAGTGAATTTTACTTGGATTTCTAGCAATAATTCTTTGATTATATAAAATTCCATTAGACAGTCATTCCCATGTTTTCTTCCAAAGATCGTCAGGTTTTTGAATGCTATTTGACATGAGGATAACAAATAATCTCCTCAAGAAGTTTCCTAATCCCCATTCTTTGGCTTCCTTGATAGCTTCCACATATTCGATATCGTCTGCCAAAAATCTAGAAGCTTCACATGCTTCTCTAAAGGTAGGATATGTTATGTTTTCAACAGTTCGCATATCTACGTAGGACATTGGACCTTTTACAATTTCTAGCATCCCCCTTAGGTAGCAGAGTTCACCAATTGTTGGGGGAAGCCACATAAGTCTTCCAATGGTGTTTCCCTTTTTCCTTGGTTTCCAACACCTTTGATTCTTATTATAAACACACCTAGTTACAAATTGTGGATATGTTAAATCCCTTGCATCATAATATTTCTTGTTGCACTCCATCCAACTTGTGAACATAGACTCCTTAACTGTTGGTTTTGCCATGATTTCATCAGTATCATCATCATCCTTAAAGTACACTGATTGCTCAACTGGTAGATGAAAAAATAATTGTTCAACAATTGAATTTCTTCCATGAATTAGAAATGAAAATATTCTCCAACATGTTTCACATGGAGAAATATATCTGCAATCAATATATTGTTTGATTTCATCTGTTGGAAGTTCACGTGAGCAACCATCATTGTCATTGGAAACTATGGCAACGATAATTCTATCATAACCCTTATTGATTTACTTAAATAAGTACTTGATTGAATTGGATCGGTTGAACCATTCTACATTGACATGAGCATGATATTTGAGTAATATCGTAGGATTGTAAGACATCACAAAACAATTATCTAGTGCAATCTTCACAATGCTAACACCGTTGTTTCTTCGACGATAATGAGGAAAACTATCTTCTACAATTGTAGTAGTATTTTCAAATTTCTTTGCATAAAATCGAGAACATGATCCATTTTTCATGCACGGAGATGATATCTTTGATATTCTACATGGACCGTGAAGCATATGTTCTTTTACATAGGCATACAATTCTGGATCTTCTTTGGCACATGGTATTTCAACTAAGATTACCTTGTTAATATCCATTATTGTCGGGTATTTACTACATGGATGCAAAAATATCAACAAATGAGCATGTGGTAAATCATGTTTCTAGAATTCAATACTATATATATATATGCAATGACAAATCAATTACATAATTAGAATAATAAATTAGTTTAAGTAAGTACATTTAACAACTATAACAAATATACATATATGCTATGATCCTTCATAATATATTCTTCTTTGTTAAATCTAATAACAGTTGCTTAAATTTTATTCTGAATACTGTTGCAATAATATTTGCCCTGTCTGAAGGAGTTAATTTTAAAGGGTTCAATATTCTGGAAATCTTTGGCCATTTTGGATTGCAAGTAAAATTTACAAAAAGATCTGGGAATCCTACATGACCCCAAATTGCCATGCCATCAAAATATAATTGATCCATAAATCACCTACCACCAACAAAGCTCGATGGAAGCACAAAACATTTCCCTTTTTGTGAAGCTTCAGTGTGACTTTCATTACTTGGTTGACAAAGGTTACTGTATTGTCAACCCTTAGCTTTGACTGATTGTTTCTGATAAATGATAACCTATTAAACTCAATCATTGTATATCCATCTACAACAAATTGTTGAAACAATCTTCTAGACCTAAGAATAATCATTGGCTCACATTGTCGAGTTTGAATTCCAAAACAAAATCATTCCCTAATTGTTAATTGGTTACGTTTTAGTGCTAAAGAATCACGATGACTAATATCATGCCTATATCCATCTTCACCATAGGGAAACAATAGAGGATATTGATACCCCAAATAACTTGTGTGCAACTCATTTATTCTTTGTAACTTTTCTATTCTGCTTTCCATAATAATATCTCTAGGAGAAGCAGTATCAACATCACCTACTATTAATGAAACTACTTCTGAAACCGTGGGGATGTTGTATATACGTCCATCTTTTTTCCTATCAGTTATAAGTCTTAATTTAAGATCAGGATATGATTGTTCCGCATATCTGTCCCTTGCCATCCTAAAAGATTTTGCATGCACATTGTACTTGTCTAACATATTTATTAGTGTTCTAACAATTTCAGCATCAATATCATTGTTATTCCTACTTGAATTTAAGATCAATACAATCATGCAAGACAATATAATATCAACTATTAAAACTAATGTATTGTACCTAAGAGATTGAATTCTATTGTGTATCTCATTTTCAGTATCATAAATATATAACTGAGCAAACTTTGGCTGTTGTCCAATTTGTGGTAGAAGACTACCAATTCATGACATGATTGTCCTTGGATTCTTAAATTTGGTGGACCACCTCCATTGTTGTATTTGTTGTCAATTTTTGATCCAGGAGATGTGAATGCAAACATCATGTTGTATGTTCTAGTGTATTTTTGATAACTTCTGCTCTATTTAGAATCTGATTGAAATAAAAGTTCATGTAGCTCATCAGGGGGTTTTTATACATTGGCAATTCAACTTTTCCATTTGAACACACAACTGAAAGTTAGGATTAATCATATCATGAAATTTGCCAATCCATTCTGAATACCACATATATGCATTGTAATGCTAACAAACATAGATTGGATCCCCTATATATGCATACAATTTGGAAATGGATATAATTGTTAGTTCAACTTTTGATATATAATTACAATTATTTATTCCAAAATAATTCTTAGAATCCTTATCTTGCATTGTCGTGGATGCTTTGATGGTTCATATCATAAACTTCATGACTGACTGGTTAATAAGTAGTCATGAAAATATCAGTAATGAGGTTGAAACAGTTGTATTATTTTGTACATGATATCAGTATTAATTTCATTATAACAAAATATTTTTACCTTCTATTGGTTCATCAGATGATTCTAACTTATCTGAATCTTATTGTAGTTCATCAATATCTTCCAAATGAACTTATTGTGTTGGTATATTGGAATGAATGACGTTTGTAATAATATTAACACTGCTTTCAAACTTTTGAAGCAAACTTTGTGGCTTTTTTCGGTTTGTAGTAATATTTCTTTCAATATTCATGAACTACCTTTAGAACATTCAATTTGTAATTCCATATCAGATGTATGTTCATTAGCAAAATAAGTTGTTACATCAGCTAATGGTGTACAATCTATGGTTTTCTTTTCAACACGCTTCTGTTGTTTGCATGTAGCCTTCATCCTCTTCTCTTATATTATCATTTTTCTTTTTATTCTTGCCCTTGTACTGCAGTTTATATTTTCATTGCCCATCCCAGTATATAAAACAATACACATATTAAAAAGTTATAAGCAAAAACAACTTCTATTATATAAACGTTATAAGCAGCCATTGTAAGAAGTTTCATAAGTTTTATGTGAAGTTCGTAGAAACAACTTCTATACGAAATTTAGAAAACATTCAACAAAAAGCTCATACTCCTCCTTCCTCAACAACAAAAATGTTAATACTACAATTCATGAATAGGTAGAGCACATTGTGCTTCAGCCATGTTGAACATATTTGATTACCAAATTCTTATCAGTTTATCCGCTAAAGGCTTTGTTTACATAATTATTACTCATATTTTTGGGATTGTATGCT
The DNA here is from genome assembly GCF_037176805.1 of Vigna unguiculata. Lineage (NCBI taxonomy): Eukaryota > Viridiplantae > Streptophyta > Magnoliopsida > Fabales > Fabaceae > Vigna > Vigna unguiculata. The sequence continues at coordinate 3,178,912 of NC_140793.1, forward strand.
AGTGGATGGATGAATCCTGAATTTTTACCGTCAAATTTAACACCACTATAAAGTCATATCACTGGGAAACATGATTTGTGGTTATTAAATGCAAGTCTTTTCACCTTAATGTGTCTTATCTGTCAGCTTTATACATTTAGATTTGATTATATTATATATGAGATTATAATCTAATAATGCAATGTTTCACATTGCTTCTAGTATGGGAAATAGTTCAACAACTTCATTGCTTTATTGCATTAGTATCTTGTACTACGTCAAATTTAAGCGTGTCACACTTTTAGGCGTATTAAATGCGAGTCTGATCAATTAAGATATGAATGTCTTCTCAAGAATACTTCAATATGCACAATTTAATGCATAGGTTGTAATGTAACTTTTCAATTGTTGAAACAAATGTTAGTATTATTATACCACTTAAATCACCTTTACTTTAAAAAGCATTGAGAACGTTTTATTTTTTTATATCTATTGAACAAAACTTTATGACCTCGTAGATAACATTTTATAGATATTTATTTTAACCATGAGTGATTACATAAAATAGTTGATGGGTTAGCAAATAATAATTATATTTAAAAAAAAATATCTGAATTTTTAATTAAAAATCACTAAGTATCTAAAAATATCTGTCTAGATTTTTATTTCTAATAAAATCGATGTTTCATACTAATATATATTAGGTATAATTACTCGTATAGTACTCAGTTTGGGACTAGTGTGTCAAATAGGTACCTGGTTTTGAAAAAGTGTCAATTACATCCCAATTTTTGAAAAAGTGCTTCAATTAGGTCCCTTTCAGACAGAGTTGACTAACGCCGTTAGTCAACTGCCACGTGTCAGTATGTGGTTTTTTTTGTTTTTTTTAATTTTTTTTTAATTTTTAAAATTTGAAAAAAAAAGTAAAAATGCCACATGTCAAGTCCCTGTGTGTGACACATGGCATTTTCAATGCCACGTGGCATTGCAATGCCACGTGTCAGTATCACTATCAGATGCCATTATGTTGATTTCAATTTAGTCCCCATATATATATATATATATATATATATATATATATATATATATATTTGTTTCAATTTTGTACCTACTTATGTGTATCTGATTCAATTTTGACCTAATATTTTTTAATAATTAAAATCCATTTTTTATAAAATTAAAAGTAATTAAGTATAAAAGTTTTACAAAAATTAAGTATTTGATATTTATATTAAAATTTAGTGGTAAAAGTCATTTTATTAAGTCATTTTTAATAAAAAAAAATTAGTATAACATTCATACCCATAGAAATTTTGGTTTAAAATGAGTAAGAGACAATATTGTTCTATTTTAGAAAAAAAAATAAAAATTAACAAAACATGAGTACTTAATAAAAAAGTAATTAATAAAATAATATGTTGTTTTTAATAAAAAATATTAGTATAACATTTATACAAATAATAAATTTGGTCTGAAATTGAGAGAAACAATATAAATACTGATACTTAATTTTGTAAAAATATTTATACTTAATTATTTTTAATCTTATAAAAAATGGATTACAAAAATATTTTAATTATTTAAAAAAATTGGGAAAAAATTGAATTAGATACACATACTTAGGTACTAATTTGAAACAAAAAGACATATATGGGAACTAAATCGAAATCAACACGATGACATTTGATAGTGACACTGACACGTGGCATTGCGATAATGCCACGTGTGACACACAGGGACTTAACACGTGTCATTTTAATTTTTTTTTCAAAAAATTTAAAAAAAATTAAAAAATTTAAAAAATTTAAAAAAATTTAAACAAAAAATTTAAAAATAAAAAAACCACAGACTGACACGTGGCACGTTGACTAACGACGTTAGTCAACTCCGTTTGAAAGGGATCTAATTGAAGCATTTTTCAAAAGTTGGGATGCAATTGACACTTTTTTTAAACCGGGTACCTATTTGACACACTAGCCCCAAATTGGATACTATACGAGTAATTATACCTATATATTATATTAAATATTTTATTAAAAATAAAACACCTATATTTGATTTGTAGCAACTCTATACAAATATTGTTAGGACCATTATCAATCAAACTAAATTTTAACCATTTAAAAATCAAAATTCTCTATATTTATGTCTTTTAAATAAAGGTTTTTAAATTAAAATATATAATATTTTATTAATTTTACTGTTCAGGTGACCATTTCTTTAAATTTTAACCGTTCTCTTTTTTAAAATTAACACTTTTTAACTAAAAAAACTATCTATAAAATAAATAAAAAATGTGACATCCTATGTAAATAGATTAAATTTACTAAATTAAAACATCGCATAATTATAGTAATAAAAGAGCAATCAGATGAATGGTATGCATAAGGATTCACTATTACAGTCATCCAAGAAAGTGCTTAAAAGATACTAAGGCATATCAAACAAAATGCCATAAACAAGACACAATCTAAAGGGGATCAACAATTTTACAAAAGCAATGCTCCTAGAGCAAGGAATGACAAAAAGGCATTAGGGCCATAAAACTGCTCCTAAGAGCCAAAGATAACAGGACCCACTAAACCGCATCGCTGCTACCATCAGGTCCACCTTCAGCATTTCTCCCCTCTACTCCCACCCACCAATAAGGTAATCATCGAAAAAGAGAAAGCAGGACAAGAACATACACAAAAATGAAAGGGTAAGCTAGTGTAAAATAATTTATCATATTATAGCAAACAGATACTTAAAATAGTTCTCAAGCATGCAACAAAGTAGGCATAAATTCATGGTACAACAAACAAGCAAGACACTATGACTCAATTATCCGGATAAATATAATAAGATCGGATTCACTGGACGCTTGCACTTGTGGTGGCCTCTACTGCTCTGTAGAGCCAATTCCAATGGGTTTCACCCTATCACACATAAGGTTAGCCTTCAAGCATCTAAGGCCATTATCTTGCCAGAGACTAGGGCCTCCCGCTACTCTCACCACTTGGATCAGTTTGCTCTACATGAGACTCACTGATCCTTTAGAGTTTCGGGATGCGATCCTTACTTGAATTCTTATCTTCATTATATACACTACACACCACCATGAGATCTCCCCACGAGACTCATGGAATTACGCCTATCTCACAACCAAAATCATGTTTCTCATATCATTTCCATCACTTTTATTTCATTCATCCAACTCTCATGTTAAAACATCACCAACCCACAAATCCATTATCAATCTCATACTAAGCATGTCAATTTCATTCATAGGATTCAAACAACCAAGCATATTCACGTACATCCTGTTTAGGAAGAGTAATCTAGACAAAACATGCAACAAATCATCCAACCATTCAAGAAAACAGTGTCAGAACGCACCACTGCACTAGCCTCGCTCAAGCTAGAAGCCCTCGCTCAGGCGAGGGAAGTTGCCTCGCTTAAGCTGTAGGCTCTCGCTTAGGCGAGACTGCAACAGTGGCCCTTGGCAGATTTCATGAGCTCTCGCTTAGGCGAGGCCTTCTCGCCTGAGCGAGACGGGGTGTCGCTCAAAACTTGAATGGGCCGCCTGGGCGAGCGCTTGAGGCAGAACCTTGGGCGAGCTTCTGCTATTCTCGCCTAGGCGAAGCGAGCTCGCTTGGGCGAGAATATTAGTTCTCCCCCACGGTTCCCCGCATGCAGGGCAGAAAATAACATAAGACAACATCTAGAATACGAGCCAGCCATTTGCACATGATTAAAAATACCATTCAAGCACCCAAAACATAGAACATAACATAAACATGCAGAAATAACTTTAAAACTTAAAAACCTAGCTTCCCTTACCTTGCTTAGATGCACAAAATGCAACAGACTCGCCACTAAAGAGTATCACAGCTCCAAGAACTATGGTAGTGAGCTGAAACATGGAACCAAGACAACAAGGTATAAGGTTAAACCCTAATCCAACCCACGTATCCAAACAGTGACGAACAAAAGGAGAAAAGACCGGGAAACCTTAAGTTCCAGTAGAGGGATAGGAAAGAAACTGTTTTTCTGAAAAAGAGTAAAGTGAGGTTGTGAGGGGGCTGGACAGAGTATTGGGGTCCCCTAAGGGGTTGGCCTTGGGCCTACGAAAAGGCCAGGCCCAACATGAATAAGCTGAAAAAAGGGTTTACAAAAACTATTTACAACAAAATTATAAAAATTATTTATATTAAATTTTATAATAATAATAATAATAATAATATTAACACATACCACTAGTTATTAATAAGTACGATTACCTTTTTAACTATTTTGTATCAACTAGCTTTAATGTACACAATTCATTATCAATTTCACTTTTATCAATATTTTTCATTTTTATTATTTTATTCTCTAAGTTTTATATCAGTTTTTCTTTTTAATTTGGAAAACTAGTTACTATAACAGACACACCTAAAATTAAATAGATTATTTATTTTATAGTTGCTTTTTATAAACATATGTTTAAAATATAATAATATTTTTTATTTTAATATTTATGATAAAAATTGTTTTTTTAATTTTTTTACCATCAGAAGAAAAAAAGGTGAATAATACACATAGGAACATGTGTTTACACTAATATTAATTTAAAGAGAAAGCACACTGTTGCATTTATTTTGAATACATTTTAATTTGTTGTTTTGAATAAAACACATATAAAATCATTTTGTTTTAAATTCACAGTTAGTAATAGTTTTAGGGTAATTTATGCAAGATTAGAAGTAGGAGTTGATTTGCGCTACTTCATAATAATAAAAAAAAGTTAAATTATACTTTTAGTCCCCATTTTCGTAGTAAAATTTGAATTTGGTCCCTCAATTCTTTTTTATCTCAATTTAGTTCCTATTTTGGAAAATTTGATGCAATCAAGTCTTTTCTGTTAGTGGTGTAGTAACAGTGTTAAATGGGGTGCCACGTGTCAGCTTCTGGATTTTTTAAATTTTTTTTTTATTTTTTGTTTATTTTTTTTAAATTTTTAAAAAAATTAAAAATTTACCGCGTGTCAAGCTGACACCGTGCCACGTGGCAGTGACAGTGCCATGTGTCACTATTATGGCATGTGTCATTTTCTCATTTTCAATTTGGTCCCTGCATTTTAATTTTTGTCTCAATTTAGTCCCATTTTTTTGTAAAAATGATGCAATTTCGTCCCCTCCAAATTGAAACAAAAATTATAAAATGTTATACAAATATTTTTATTAAATTTGATTTTTTTATTCAAATTCATATTTTATTATATATTTTCAATAAAACTAAGTTTATTTAAATTTGTTTCACATTCAATTTTACTTCAAATTGTTTTCAAATTTTAAATTTATTTGTTTTTGATCGTTACATAAACTAGTTAATTTTTCTTAAATTATATAATTGTTATTTTTATACCAACTAAAATATTTGTATAGAAATTATTGAATTTTACACATTTTAAAATTATGCAATTATTTAAAATATAAATTCAAATAAAAAACAATATTAAAGTATAATGTAATAAAATATCAATATAATTTATGAATTTTTTTGTTATTAGCATTATTTTCTATTAACAACTTTAAAATAATTTTAAATAAAGTTTAATATAAAATATAAATTAAAATAAACTTAATCTTGTTAAAAATATTTACTTGAAATATCAATTTTGATAGAAATATTTGTGCACATTTATATAGAAATTAAATTTGGTTTCAATTTAGAGAGAGACAAAATTGCACAATTTTTACAAAAATTGGGACTAAATTAAGACAAAAATTAAAATACTGGGACCAAATTGAGAATAGGAAAATGACACATGGCATAATAGTGACACGTGGCATTATCACTGCCATGTGGCACGATGTCACCTTAACACGTGGCAAATTTTTAATTTTTTAAAATTTTTTAAAAAATGAAAACAAATTCAAAAAAAAATTCAAAAAATCCAGGAACTGACACGTGGCACTTCATCTAACACTGTTACTACACCACTAACAGAAAGGACTTGTTGCATCAAATTTACCAAAATAGGGACCAGATTGAGATAAAAAAGAATTGAGGGACCAAATTCAAATTTTGCTATGAAAATAGGGACTAAAAGTATAATTTAACCTAAAAAAAAGTAATTTTTAATAAGTAATTAGCTTAATGAAAATTTATTTCCAATAACTTTTTGTACAGTCCAAAATATGTTATTATAGTTAGATCCAAACAGAGTCCAATAAATATGAAATCGTAGCGTGAGATTTATATGAAATATTAACACGTGTAAAACCAATAAAAAAAATGATATTTATAACAATATAAAGAAAATCCAACTTATAATAGATTGAATCGGTCAATATATATGTTAATATGGTGTTATATCTTAGATTTATTTTATTTTTTGTCGTACTAACTTATTCATAACAGCATATAAATATTTTCAATCACATATCACATGGAGGTAATGTAACTTAATACTTATTTTATATTCAAATTTCTCTTAATAACTTGTGTATCAGAATTCTTACCGGTGGATTTCTCCCATTTTTGGCGATCAAAGGTTTGGATACATGTGGACTTCAAGGTCCTTCTACCTTCGATCAACCTAAAAAAATTTCGGTAAAAACATTTGGCATTCACTATGGAATTCAGTTAAAACTTTATCATGTCTCCACACTTTATACGATGATCATCTTGTGTAAATATAGTCCATCACTACTAAAATCATCTTACTTGTACTATCATGAACATTCACGATCAGAATTTTGTAATGCCTGCCTCTAAGGAGTCTATTTTGACACTCTACCTCTTTTCTACATTAATATCTTACTATAATGCATTGAAACAGTTTTTTTTTTCTTGTTTTAATAACTTCTACATACACATTCCACATGCCCCTTCTACACGAAGCCATCACTTGTTTCCCATTCATACACAAATCTTAAACACTGTATGAGAGCTATACCATCCAATGCACCAAACTTTTATTAATATGGAAATTCAAAGAAAGATACGATTATCACATCTTGAGTTATATATAATAAAGCCAGAGCTAGTGCACCTAGAATTAAAATAATTTAATGGTCATTTACATACTTGAATGAATTATTTTGGAGTTGAATGATAGTATACTCATATATTAATCTCATGTGTGCATATGAGTACGGGCCCACGACAAAAAGTTATTCAACTTCAATTTTGCTTTAGTGAAAGGATATATATACTCAGGTGCACCTAAGGCATAAACTTTTTGACAAATTTATCACATGATAATATATTCATATTTTAATTATATATTTTCTTTTTTTAATATAATATTATATCATTAAAATAAAGTTGTTACATGATTGATTATTAAAATAATTCTAGAGAAGTTAAGTTTAAATCACTATCTCATTTTATGTAATTAATTTATATTATATATGTCTGGCAAATAAATACTAACGAGTCTATTTCAATAAAGTTCGTTCTGGATTACTTTAAATGTGCCATTGTTATTTTTGTTTGATTTTCTTATATTTTGTTCTGTATAATCCCTCCAAATCTAGCAAAGGAAAGAATAAAGAGACTCCCAAAGTTGTAGGTGCATGACCAATACTTGGTCACCTTCATTTTGGAGTGGTCAAAGAGGACACATGTTGGAAAAGTTCTTTCTGCATCAATGGATTGGACCAAACCAACAAAAGCAAGAAGGCAAGTCCTACTTACAAATCGAAAGTAATTGGATTGATCACAACCATTCTCTACACCAAAAGGAAACAACGTTTCATATGGAGCTTTCTCATTTGTCACAATACAAGAATACAAACTCGTACTTCTCAATCATCAAGTGAAGAGACATTCTCATCCGATGTTATGAACATGGTAGAACTCGAAGAAGCCTATTTAAGAAGACAAAACTGTGATGAAGTCCACAATAACAATAACTTACGAATTGATCAACCTTATGCACAAGATACAAGAAGAAACTAAGGTGAAAGATGGTGAAGTACAAGTGATATTCTCTACCATATTATATGTGCGATTGCTAAAAAAGTGAATTCTTTTTAAAATTTTGTATGAGAAAATTTGTAAAAGGGTTAAAGAAAACTCTAACTAGGACAGACAAGATTCTTAAGTCTATCTTTTATGACTAACCTCCCTTTTCTAAAAGTTTACTTAGTACACATTCAACAATATTTTCCTCTAGAAAACTTATGTGCCTTGCACAATAACCATTTGGATGGTTCCAATATCAACTTACACCATCCTTCTTTAAAAGCCTAAAGCTTCACCAAAATCCTCCTCACAAGAAAAGGGAATTACCCACTACTAGCGCTTGACAAGACAATAGTTTGACAACAAACACAACAAAGAGGATCATCAACTATATCTAAACCTCAAACATGAAATACAAGAAGAGTCTCAAATACGAGAAGAGGTAGCAAAGCAAAGAGTTGTACAACAATACAACACGTGAGTAAAAGAATGAACTTAAGTTCAGAAAAGCGAGAAGAGATAAACTTGAAATTCCTCATAATGCCACTTCATCAGAAGCAACTTCCGACATCAATCAATGACAACGAGCAATACCTTTTACTAGAGATAGCAACATTACATAGAGAGGACTAGGAAGAGATTAATCTAGATTCTTTGCAAAAAATAACGACCCAACCCGAGTACCAAAAGTCCACACTCATAATTCAAATCAGAAAGCATGATAATACTGGCCAAATAAGCAAATTGCTTCTTAGCGAGAAATAAACGTGACAATGATTAGATAAATGATCGATAACTATACTCTGTAAGTCCAAATTGGATTATTCCACTGATAATTGTTTGACGTAGGACAAGTCTGAACCACAAAAATATGGGAACTCAGCACAAATAGACAAGAAATCGGCTGAGATGAATTTTATACAAGAAGTATAGGATAAGGCCCATGACATCAGAAATATCCCAAAGAATACACTGTCGAGCTTGATATAACACGGGATGAGGCTCGTGGTATCATAAAAACCTCAAACATTTAGCTTTTACTTTAATGTTTTGTAGCAGATCGATGCAAATAAGTGTGTACTCTTTATTCTTCACCCTGTTTTTTCCTAAAATAGGTTTTGCTATGTAAGGTTTTAACAAGACATCACATACACTTTATATTTCATAAGTACATGAATAGCATTCGAACTTGCGACTAGTCTACAAATTCGAGCCCAATGTCTAAATATACGATTACTCAATAAATATGAGCCTAATGTCCAAATATGTGACTACTCAATAAATCCAAGCATAAGCGTCAAAATATGTGACTACTCGATAAATCTGAGCATAAGCGTCAAAATATGTGACTACTCAGTAAATTCGAGCATGAGTATTCGAAATATGCGACTACTTTGAGCATGAGTGTTTGAATATGCGACTACTCGGTAAATCCAAGCCTAGTGTCCAAACTTACGACTAATCGGTAAATCCAAGCCCAATGTCCGAACTTATGACTACTCGATAAATCTTAATCCAGTGTTCAAATATGTGACTACTCGGTATATCCGAGCATGAGTGTAAAAATATGTGACTACTCAGTAAATTTGAGCATGAGTGTCAAATATATGACTACTTAGTAAATGCAAGCATGAGTGTCCAACCATGGACCAACTTGGAAAATACTAAGTATTTTATGAGTGTTCGACCATGGACCCACTTGGAAAACACTTCAAGTACATTAGAGTTCAACCATGGACTTACAAGTGTTTGATTATGAACTTACTCAGAAAAATTAGAGTATAATTAAGTGTCCAAGAGCATGACGATATCGATGCCCAAGTGCAACCCAACTATGAGCTAAAAACAACATAAAACTCATCCAAGAGCTAAATGTAACATAAAACTGAGCATAAAGAACTAAAAACAACATATAAACTCGTTCATTTAATAACTTGATCCACCTGCAAAAGTTAACTTTCGAACTCAGGGGCTTATCTGCATACCCAACCCAAAATATATTGTTATTGTCAGACCCAAAATGACATAACACTAACACAAAAAGTGCCTATAACGTCTGTTATTTTCAGCTTTTGACATTTGTAAAAATACTGACATCATATATGGTGACGTTAAAATTAACGTTTGAAAATAAAACTGATGTTAGCTAACGTCGGAAATAAGGTGCCCGACGTCCCTTTACGTTTGTTTGATCAGCACTCGACGTTCAACTGGCGCTAACAGAAAGGAAAAAAAGGCTGAAATTGACAGTTGAAATTGGCCCTAACAATGTAATAATAATATTAAAAAATAAAAACAAAATTAAAATTATTTTAACATGGAACAAATCTAATAATAAATATAAATTTTATTCCAAATTTATCAACTAAATTTATCAATTATCATAAAATCAACAAAATACATTAAAATCATTTTAACATGCAACCCATCTTATAATAAATCAAAATTTTATTCCAAACATTTAAAAAATCATAATTTTCGTAATAAAAAAAAAAGCACCAAAAAGTAATGTACAAAATAAGAGGAAAATTAAAACTAACCTCTAGTAGCAAGTTCAAGGATGCAGATGAAGGAGGAGGAGGCGAAATTCACGGTGCAAAGGGGAAGAAAACCCTACATTAATGTGAAATGGAGACCAAAACAAAATCCAATCGGTTCAAAATGTCTAAATCAGTGCACAAATCAAAACTCAACAAGATTTCTGGCAAAAAACTCACCTATGGAGGTTGCGATGGCCGGCGGAACGCAGAGGTCACCTCACGAAGAAGAGAAACAATGTCATGTCACGGTGCTGTTATGCCCTATAAAAGGGGGGATACCCGACGTTGCGTGACGTCGGGCACATATCCAACAGATGTCAAGTTCGCGTGATGTCGGGCGCGTGGATAACTGACATTAAAGGACGTTGGGGCTTAGGTGGACAGACGTCAAAATTGACGTTTTATTTACAAAAATACCACAGGTCATTTTTGACGTCTGTGTTCCTTTTAGCAGACGTTAAGTGGGTAACGTTATAGCCACTTTTTATGGTAGTGTAATAAGCATGAGATTCAAGTGTGAGATCTATATGAAATATTAACACCCCTCAAATCAGAGAAAAAATTGTATTTATGATAAGATAAACATAATCTAGTTATAATAAACTAAATATAGTTATTATATCTGTTAATCTATCTTGAACTTATCTTATTTATTGTCATACTAACAAATTTATGAAAGCCTATAAATACCCCTAATCAAAGGGAATAATCTAACTTAATATTCATCCTATATTCAAATATTTCTTACTAACTTGAATGTCAAAATTCTTGTAGGTGGACTTCCTCTTTTTGGCAATCAGGAGCTCAAACACGGATGGACATCAAACTCCTGAATCATGCATAGACATCAAACTCTTTCCACCTGGGATCAACCTATCAACCTAGCAAAATTATGATAAAAACACTTTTGATTATAATTAGAAATTAAGTTTATGATTCTTTTCGAATTTTAATTATTTTGAAAGTCTACAACAAGCATATAAAGAAACAAAAAATGTTATTTAATAAAATAAAACCGTCAATAAACAGTTCCTTAATTTTATGAACATTAAAAGTTTGTTAGCTAAAAGAAATTGGACGGGCCAGTAATAATTGGGCTTGGAAATTTGCTTTCTACACCAATGCAGCCACCTACTGAAGCAATAAAAGTCACAGTCCAAACCAAAATCAATAACTGTTGCGTTTGAGTCGAAAGCTGGAAGTGATTCTCAGTTAGGGTTCCAAGAAATCAAGAAGAAGAAGAAGAAGAAGAAGATGTCGTATCTGTTGCCTCACTTGCACTCCGGCTGGGCCGTCGATCAAGCAATCCTCGCCGAAGAAGAGCGTCTCGTCATTATCCGATTTGGTCACGATTGGGACGAAACCTGCATGCAGGTAATTCTCAATTTCAATTTCAATTTCATGTCATGAATTTGAGTTTTATGCTGCAAATAATGAATTTCGTATTTTGAATTTTGAATTTCAAACTGATTAAACCTCATATTGTGAACTGTGCTGGTTTCGATTTGAATTGCAATTATTTCTGATTAAATTGGGAGAATAGATGGACGAGGTGTTGGCCTCGGTGGCGGAGACGATAAAGAACTTCGCGGTGATATACCTGGTGGACATAACGGAGGTGCCGGATTTCAACACCATGTACGAGCTCTACGATCCTTCGACGGTCATGTTCTTCTTCAGGAACAAGCACATCATGATCGATCTCGGCACTGGAAACAACAACAAGATCAATTGGGCTCTCAAGGACAAGCAGGAGTTCATTGACATCGTCGAGACTGTTTACCGCGGCGCGAGGAAGGGTCGCGGTCTCGTCATCGCTCCCAAAGATTACTCCACCAAATACCGCTACTGATTCATGCGGATCTGTAAAGTAAAACAAACGAACTACTCTGCCATGTTACTTATGTGGTGGTGGTTGTGTGATTGATTGTTCTGATATGCAATCTAAACCCTGTTGAAAAAATATTTCTAATTTAAAATTTAAATTAAAAATATATTTGTCTGTTTTAAATCTGTTTTTTTATTAAGTAAATTACCCACTACCACTATCTTTCATTTACATTTTGTTTCAATTACAATGTCGTGTACATTTTAGTTTTTTTTTCTTGTGGCTGATAAGTTCTTATAAATAGATCGTTGCAGAAAAGCAAAAATACACAGGATATAGTTTTCCAATTTGCATTTATCTTATAAAAAAAAATTTGTTCTAAAAATATTGGAGCATTGCTGTTCATGGGTGGAGAACTCTTTCTCTAGACAAGAATGGTTCAACAAAAAGAACATTATGTTGTTTTAAAGCGCATTATAAAGACAGTTCATTGCGCTCTTCATCCTAGGCTGCTAATAAACTCTTTCCTTCCCTTAAATTTATTATTATGTTGGTAATTACAAACATTATTTGTGTTTTAATTCTTATGAAGAATATCACTGTTCAGAGTTATTAGTCTAATTTTCTATATTAAACTATTATCTAACAAACCCAATTCATTTGCCTGGCTTGGCTGACATGTCATTTGAGTGAACTACCACCTCAATGATTTGAAATTACTCTTGTCATTTGCTGAATAGTGTTGTTTCAATAATTATTTAGTTTTGCATTAGTGAGTGTTTGTTTTTACATTGAATTCTCTAGAACAACGATTTTAGGGGTTTAGTTTTCTGTAGAGGAATTGATTCTGCAATTAGATTTGATATGGTTTTTGCATTTTATAGTTTAATCAGGGTTGTTGATACGTTGGATTCAACTTTTGGTCTTACCCAATGTTTACATAATAGGTACACGAGAAAGTATGCAGAAAGCCTACAATTATAGCAACTAGAAGTCAAGTGGTATTTGGTTCACATCCCTGGAATTTGAAAACCAATTGAAACACAATCCAATTATAAGCAAAAACTACAGGCTTGGTTCTGGAAAATGGGGCACTACTTCATGTTTAGCTTGCAAACTGGAACAATAAACTTTCGATCGAGTAATTGACTTTTTCCTTCAAACACAATCTACTTTTATGTCACAGTATTAAGGGTAGATGACACCAGAAGTTGATAAATCTCTGCCCCCCTACTTGAAAAATAGTGAAGGGCCTGAAATGCAATTCATCTCCCAATCACATTTGTCAATTTTGGGACCCTGTGAATGCAATTTATATAGCAGCTTTATCTTAGTCTTGAATGTCTGTGAATTGTATGCAACAGTACTTGCAGTTTTGTCTTAGTTTTCCACAATATCAATTATTTCTATGGGCCTTGTCAAGAATGAAATCTTAGTAGAATTATCCTTCGGAAATAACGAGGATGAATTGAGATGGGATTCCCAATTCATATCAACTGAACCTGTACCTTGAACTTGAAGTACAAAATTTGGTCTTGAATAAAATACTCTTCTATTACTCGTCATTTTATCAAAAATTATTTTCATTTTGGCTTATTTGTGAACACCTTATTAAACTCTAAACTCTGGAAAAAATTGTATTTGTCTTTTGCTGAATAGTGGTGTCGTTTGAATAACTTTTTTTTTTCAAATGTCATGTACTCAAATTGGAGTTTTTCCATGCCTGGTTCAACACCTAATCAATGATTTTTAAGCAGACTGAAAGTTTAATTCTTCTAATATGTTTTGACAATTTCTTTTTTCTATTATATACAATTGAATGAAGTTGTTTCAAAAATTTTAATTTTTCTCTAAATTTTTAACGATTAATTTTAATGAGAGACAGTTATCAATTTTAATTTAAAGAAAGAGAGTTATTAATTTTAATTTAAAGAAAAAGTACACCATTGCATTGACTTTGAACTAAGGAAACATAGTATTTAAATTTTTTATTATATTAAAATTATATAATATATACATATAATTTTTTCTATATAATTTTATCATTAATATACTCTTTTATTTTTATGAATAATTAATGAAAACAGTACAATTTAAATAATATATAATTTTGTAAGAAAAATATTTAAAAAATTATTTAAAGGTTATTTTTAATAGGAAAAGATATTTAATTTCTTTAATTAAGAGACCGTAATAGTTTTAATTTATTGTTGTGAATAAAATTCAAGGACCTTAAACTACGTGATGAGAGGAGCAGTGCCCTTGAGTTTCAGGGCTTTGTCCTTTACCTCCCGGGGCAGGAGAGACCAGAGCTTGTGGATGCTGACCATGGCCCAGTCGTCATTTCTCTGCTCTCTGTCTTCGGCCGCACGAAACCTTAATACAAGAAAATTATCTTCATAAAAGAGAAAAAAAACTGAACTTCATTATTCTTTTAGTTATGTAGTTTCTCAAACCACGTATCTGAAGCAACCAACCAACGTAGCAAACACAAACATTTATGGATGGAATAACCGCATTTAACTGCTTCAACAAGGTTTTGGCAAAAACTTCACTCTTCTTCGTTAATGTTTTCTTCCTTTTGAATATTCTTTATTGTCATGACTGTGCTACCATTTCTGAAAGTTTTCTGCATTTTGAAAGTGTGTAATCGCGATCTCTTCTGTTCTTTGCTACCCTTTGGTATTTCTTTCCTGTGCGTCTCTCTTCTTTTTCCTGCTCCCTCCGCTAATACAAACAAAGGTATGTATATATAGTATTTACATTTGAAGCACCGAGACTTATTGTCATGACTGTGACTTACATTGCATTTGAAACTGAACTGTACACAACTCAAGAAGGAAACACAAAAGTTGTTTATATGTAATAACATCACTTCGCATTCAGTCTGTTCTGAAAGAAAATATAAGTAAAGAATTTCAGACTTGGAACAAGTAAATGGAATTTGAAGGTTGTTTTACTGACTTTATACTTACTCCATTTCTTTTGTGTTATTTTTTAACATCAGCATCCTGCAATAGATTTTTTTATTGTCATACATTGTTTTCTCAAAAATTTGAGTCTGCTATTAGAAGTTAATATATTGATTGTTATTTGCAGTAACATTTTTCATGCATGTATATTTATTCTTTTGCCATATTTTGTATTTGATTTCAGAATTTCTCACGGCTACAGCAGTCTGCATTACGTTTAGTTGACATGGAAATTCCAGTAAAGAAGCAATGTTGGAAACCTAATGAATTCAAAAGTTACAATTTCTTCTTTCTAATTCCATTTCTAAATTTTAGGGAATAACTGATCCTATGCTTTACATTGGAATTTTGTTCAGTATGTTTGCATGGCCTGTAGAAGATCATTGTACAGGTACATCTTAGCACTATCTCCTTTTCCACTTCCCTATCCGTCGATCATTGTTTGACTTTAACTTGCCTGAGATATTGACATATATATATATATATATATATATATATATATATATATATATATATATATATATATATATATATATATATTTCTATCTTCTTCACAGCATAAATTATCATCACTCAGGTGAAAGTAAAACCTGGTATGGAGTGCCTGGCTATGAAGACTCTCATTTTGAAAAGACTGTCTTACAACAAGTGTATTGCAATATGATCTTAACAAAACATGGAGATGCTGGAGCTTTCAGGTTTCTTGCACAAAAAACTTCCATGTTCCCACCAAATGTTATGTTACAACATGATGTGGAAGTTTACAAGGCTGTACTGAATCTAGGAAAGTTTGTCACACCTTTCCTAGAGCATATCATGCTGGATTTAGTCATGGTAATATTTCATTCTCTTCTCGGTTGTAGTGTGATTTTGACTGCACATGGTCAGAGACATACAGTTATACAACTTCAAGTCTTAGATATGGATTAGAGTTTTGATTTTCAGAAATGGTCACGGTAAAGATTTTTTATTCTTAGTAATCGGAGATAATTTTAAGTTATCCAAATACATCAGGTTTGCTGATATACCGCATATGCCACAGGGATTGTTATGTGGCTTACCTGCTATGCAAGTACTTCTTTTCTCATCCAATTTGTCTTTGCCATGGTAAGACATCATTTTGAGAATTGTTAGTTCAATTTGCTTGCTTTCATTGATATCTTAGATGTAGATTTCGTGATGCTTTGAGACGTGTTAACTTTCAGTTTGTTTGGAACATGATTTGGTTCTTAATGACTTGTTTTTCGGCTGTGTTCATTGTATCATGCAGACATTGCACCGCATACTTGTGTATGTGGAAGGTATTATTCTATTTTCAAAAGGAATGCTGCAATGAAACATTCTCAGTATCAAGTTTATTCTCCTGTAACAGAAATGAATGCATCAAACATCTTGAGGTATGTGGAAAAATTGGTAAAGGCATTTTTGATGGATTGGCTTTGACACTTCAAAATCTTAAAATATACCTCTCTTTTCTTGCATCACAAGTTAAAGGGGTCTAATTCATTTCCATTTTTTTTTTAAATTAAAACTGAAAGCAGGATAATCCTTGGCAGCAAGAAAAGAGTGTGAGAGGAACTGCTAATTCTCCAGGTGCAGCATCTAAACCGAAAACACAAGTAGCTGACTGCATTAAGCACAGTGTTGAAAATAAGACAAGAATGCTGCATTGGACAAACAATGGGCCTCCATCTGTGAAGGGTACCAATAGCCCAGAAATCATTTATAACTTGAGAAAATGGAAATCAAATTGATTCTATAAATTCCTGCAACAACTTCTGCGGGAAAACATCCAAAAATTGAGTCTGAAAAAGTAAAATAAGCTATTAACATGTAGCGATATCCAAAATATAAGGATAAAAATTGGTTCATAAGCGTTCACCAAAATATTGTGTTGTCAATATTTAAGGGAAGTGAACAAAGTCACCTCCGAGACATGTGGGGGCAAAGCTACAAGAAAGTGGTCAACATTAAATCCCAACAAACACCAGAGTTTCAGGAATTGATGAAGTATGGCATTCTTAATGGAGAAGTTGTTATACATAATCTACTGTGATTCATGTGCAATTTTATATACCTTACACCTTATTACTTGTATTGTATCTATATATCTTTGCTACTAAACTTTAAAGTACCTAATATGTACTTCTATCTATTTTTACTTCCAATTAAGGCTAAAAGTTCTGTAATTGCCATTCCAATCATGTACCATGTAGCTGCTGCCAGTATGCTCTGCAACCAAGAGCTATTAACAATATCCAGAGCAAGAGAACCACCCACATGTTCTTGCAACTCAGGTGTTGACCCAAGTGTGTGTACATGAACTGTAACCACTGCAGTCAATGCAGTAACCATTGGTAGTCCCCATCTAATAGGGCTATTTTGATTCTCATATGATTCATGATCAATTTCCTTTGTGTTTTTCTGTCCTTTAACTGAAGGCTTCTCAGGTGGGGTTGGAGTAGCAGTAGTTGTAGTTGAAGAAGGAAGGACATGAGTTGAAGGAGTCCAATAATCCTCTGGATGAATACAATTTAATGGGGCTTGATGTTTGGTCCTTGTCCTTTCTCTGACTTTCTTCCTTGCAGCTGCGTCTCTGAGCTTGCTGATATCTGGTTCAGGCAATTTATATACAACTCTTGTCATGCTTTTTTCAGATTTTGATGAGCCACTGCTTGCACTAGGTGTTTGCCAGTATAACCAATTGGAAATTGATCTTATTGCTTGAATTGCTGACATTCTTGATTGTCTTTGGAGGTCTGTTTCCTGTAAGCAATGTACTCTAGTCAATCCACAAAATGGAGAAAGAGTACTGGATTATGATGCACAGCTAAGATATGTGTATCGGATACAACACGTTGATACGTTTATTTTAAAAATAATAGGATGTGATACATGATATAAATTATTGAAAAATGTATTAAAAAATGTACAAAATTCTTGAAAATATGATAAATATATGATTGTTATCATGTGAATTCAACTTAAAATAAACACGGTGAAAAAAAAATTATAAATTATTGTCATTATAAAAGTATTATTGTTTTATAGATTAGATATCTCATAAATAAGTATTGATAAAGTATCCTAAAGTATCGAACATGGAAAGGTTATCCAAATTGAAGTATCGGTGCATCATAGGTAATGATTAAGGAATGCAAGCATGAAAGTTTAGCATAATGAAGACAATTTGTCATGTCCATTCTTGTTCTCTATGTATTACCCCATTACATTTCAAACTAACCTTAGAAGACTTGGAAGCTTTTTGTTTTGATTCTTGGAATCTAGTTTGAAACTTCTCCACGTCTACAAATATGTTAGCAACACGAGCACCTGCTGTATGAGCTGCGCCTACTCTTACATTGCCACGTGGTTGCTTGGACATCAAGAACTCCAAAGCTGCAAGGTTGGACCTCTCAACAACTCTAGTTTGTTCAAAAGCATAAGAAGAATGATTATTCACAAGAAGTGAAATGGAAAAGGGAGAATCGTGATTTAAAATCTCCTGACCAAGATACTTTTCACATTAACAACAAAACAACAAAAGTCTTTTCCTATTAATTCAGATTGCTACATGAATTCACCACAGTGATGATGATGCTATAGTGTGCCTGAAGGTGTGAAAAAATTTACAACAAAATATGGCACTACACTATTCTAAGTATCAAGAATATCATCCGATGTAAATCAGAACAAGTAACGTATTGTAAAGGTAACAATAAAGAAAATCTCATGATTCTCTGAACTTACGAAATGCAATTAACAGGGCAAGATTCTATTGCCTCATCAATTTTTTGTGGGGAATCAGCCCACTGAGCAACAACCCTTGCTCTTCCATAAACTGATTCAACAGCAAAAGTCTTTTCTGCTAACAGTGCACATTTGAGGCAGCCAACACATTTGATCTCGTCAACAAATATTGCTCGCTGCTCACTTTCTGATCCACACCAAACCGAGTATATGGGTCTGCCTGTGAAGCCTTTGAATTCTGAACTCTTTGCTTGCTCCTGCACCACATGAACACTTTCTTGCATAAACAGCCAACCCAAACAAATTCAAACACTATCCAAAAACATGGATTCACTGATACTTTCTCCCAGTTCAAACGCAAAATTTTATGTTTTTCTGCTTTTCTCTGTCCATGAAACAAACAGTGTATCCATCTCATGACCCAAACACTATTTCATAATCAAAGACTGGAAATGGACTAAGCCCCAATTTGGATAAACTCCTGAACAAACACTTCAAAGGAAAAAAAAAAAAAAGACAAAATGAGTCAAATTTCTGGTATAAGTTAAGAGTAACAGACAACCGTAACAGTTTAATTTCCTTGGACTCAGACAATTAATCAATCAAAATTATGACTTTTATGATAATTGTTGTAAAACTCAACAAGCTCCTTGGCTTTTTCAAAAAATCACTTCTAACTTTTTGTCTATTAACACGACAAACTTAAGAGAACCTGACATTCTTGCATACAAAAGCTAGCTTTTTTACAATTAAAAAGCTCTCCACAGAAGCTCATCCAAACTGCTCCTAAAACTTGAATAGGATAGAAGAAAAAAAATCAATTAGTCATAGAACCACAAGTGATGAATTGACAGGAACTTCAAAACATGAGACGAGTAATGAAAGGTTTGGCTTTATTGAATGCCCTCAAGAAATTTGAGGGAATTGAAGCTAGGAGGATGTTCGTGTGGAACTTGTCCTTACCCAGTTCCAAATTTCGATGGAACAGTTTGTGAATCAAAACCAGGATTCAATTGTACAAGATGGATCAACTTGATTTATTGACACGATATACTAACCTCAATATAATATAAAGCTAAATTGTATAACTATACAAGTATAATACCCTTACAATTGAATCAAAAGCAAGTCGTAGGAACTGTGGAAGAGAAAAAACCTTATCATAGGCATGGCGTGCATTTGGGTCAGAGAGAATGGCATAAGCTTCATTAAGTATGATGGCCATGTCATGACCAGCAGGGCCAGCAATGTCAGGGTGGCAGCGCTTCTGAAGATTGCGATATGCCACTTTCACCTCTGACTGATCACACGAGCTGTCTATGCCCAGAAGCTCATACAAGTCAAAGTCTATCACAGAAGATGATGATGATGATGATGCCTTGCATGTGAGGATGGAGGTGGATGCATTAGACTTTGAAAAAGACTTGTTGTGGAGGCTTGAAGGGTGAAATCCCAGTGGCTTTTTGATGATGTGTGAAGGAAGGCATAGAGATGCAGATGCAGATGAAGCAGTGGCCATGTTCATGGCGATGTTGGTGTTGAGGGAAGAATGAGTGTGAGAAGAACAAGGCATGGAAAGAGGATAAGACATTATCGGATCATATGGTAGAGTTTGAAAACTTTGGTACTGCCATATAAGAACATGACCCACGACAGCGAACCATGTAAGATATTTTGCCTTCTCACTTCACTTTTCCTGAAAAGGATGCAAGATACTTATATTTCAACATAAACTAGATTTTTTAAGATTTCATTTTCTAAATTTTTCTTAACATAGTCTCATTTAATATATGTTATTTTTTTTAAGATTTAAATATGTTTTTGTTTTCCATTAGAGAATTTCAAATTGTTCTCTTGAGGTTTTTGTTTTATTCGAGTATTTTGTTTTATTCTCAAATTTTGAAAAATTAATGTAATTTATTCCTTGTAAGTTAGTATAGTAACAAGATATTTTATGTTATTTTGTAGATTTTTTATTTTTGTATTTAAAAAAAATTATTCATATGTCAAGTTATTTTCGATAATAATATCACATGTGAGTAAATATCACATGTATGTTAGTGTTAACACCATATATTTAATTAAATTATTCTATTTGCTGCGGTGAATCAATTCTCTCGGGTTTTTTTTTTGAATTGAACAATTTTGTTCTTTTTTGACTAAATTTGATTTACATTAAACTTCATTTTAATTTAATAATTTTTTAACAAGATTAATTTTATATAAATTTATGATTTACGTCAAACTTTATTTAAATTTTTTTTTTAAATTTTAAATTTATTTATATTGATATTTTATTACATCATACTTTAATATTATTTGATATTTGAATTTATAGTTCAAATAGTTGTATATAAAATTATAAAATAAATTACCAATATAACATTTAATATCTATGTAAATGTTACAATTGGTTTAAAAATAATTCCAAAAATATTTAATAAAATTTAAATTTTAATAAAATTATCATTATAACATTTATATAAAAATTAAATTTTGTCTCAATTTGATGAGGGATAAAAATGTCTCATTCAAAAAAATGGGAGTGAATTGAATCAAAACAACAAATATAGGGATTGAAATGAATATAAGATAATAACACGTGGTACTAACACTAATATTTGGCACTATTACTGTCACATCACATTGCCATTACCACATTTTTTTTTATCAGCAAAGAATTATATATATATATATATATATATATATATATATATATATATATATATATATATATATATATAATTATAGAGTCTTTTGGCTATGCTACCCTATTACAAAAGCATTTATCTATTGTAAACATCATACACTTAAACTTAACAAAACTCAACTAACTCTCCCTTTAGACATTTATATAGAGTGACTACAAAACTACATCAGGTCCAAATTTAGGTTTGTAATCGAGCATCATACTCTAATAAATCCATAATACATTGTTTCCTCGATATCCATTTACTGATACACCTTTGTTTTTCATCTGATCTTGTTAGTATTTCCAAGTTGTCTCTAAATATGATAAGAGTTGCATGAGACATAATCTTCCCCAATTTCCTGCACAGACAAAACGAACACCAGACTAAAAGCCTGACATGGTTAGAGGTTAGGTTGTCTTGAGAAGGGATAAAGCACCTGAATCACATTTCTTGCTTCCTGATAGGCATTCGTGCCCCCTACCCAGTCCTTTATTTGTGATTGTTGTTATGTTTCTAAGTAACAGAATGAATGCACTGAATTGGACAAATAATCTAGTCTGTAGCGTTACCAATGTTATACTTTGTTCAAGCTCAAGCATTTTATTGTGCCAAAGTAAATATTTCTTTTACATCTACTTTTCCTTGCCTAAACACAATTTTGTTCCTATGATTCCATATGTTCCTTATAATTGAAACCCATACACCTTTCCATAACTTATTTCCTTTACTGTTAAGGCTCAATAATTCGAATTGTTGGAAATAAGCTTTAAGTTGATTATGATGCACCGTACTCACTTCTACCCACCTTTTACACATGTGCCAAATCTTTTTTGTTATATTGCAAGTGAGGAATAAGTGTGTATTAGTCTGTTCTTCTAGCCCACAAAATACACATAAAACACCACTTAATTTAACCCCTCTCCTTTTAAGATTTATCCTTTTAGGCACCTTATTCATGATTACCGTCTTCATCTTTCCAAAATCAAGAATCCACACTCTTCTTATTTCCTGTTTATTGTATAAGGTTCTTAAATTCATCTACTTAAGGCAACTCCCACCGAAACCATTTGCTTCTCCATTTTACTCCCCATTCCCACTTGTTGTTTTCCCATTTCCCAAACTCCTTTATGACTTTATCCATAAGTATGGAATTTCCATATAGCCTAGGGAATCTAATCCAAGTATCTTCCCAAAATTTTATAATGGAGCCTGACCCTACTTTCCATTCTACATTTTGGTCAAACCATCTCCCTTTTTTCCCTTTCCCGTATATCTCCCTTAAGTCTTTCCACCACGTAGACATATATTGATTACTTTCCCCAATGAGACCTCTCCAAGATCCATATTTTGATTCCAAAATATCTTTCTGGAGACTATGCTCTTCCTTACCTAGTCTCAATTTTCATTTGGTTAACAAAGCTTTATTGAACAACTCAATGTCTTTTATACCTATTCCTCCTTCCCTTTTTGATTTACATAATTCCTCCCATCTAACTCAAGTTAATAGTCCTTTCATTTGTTGTCACTGCCACATGACACGATATTGGCTTGACATGTGATAAATTTGAAAAGAAAAATAAAAAAAGCAAAAGAAAAAAAATCACTAATTAACACATGACTGACATATGTGTATATTGTTGTTGGTATAGAATGAAAAGGATAAAATAATATTATTTTTTTCAAAATTATAGACCTAATTGTGTAAAACAATTAGAGACTAATTTAAAATTCTTTGACGTAATTGGGGACAAAACTGTATTTAAACTTTTTTTAATTAATTTTAATATTTTTTTTAAGATGAATTTAAAATATGATTTATGTATTTAAGATAATTGTTTGTTATACACATATCCACTTTATTCTTAAAAATGTCTTGGATAGTATTTGTAAGTCATTTTATGAAATAAAAAGTTATTTTTTAATTTTGGAATGCATAATTCATAATTTATATTTTACTTCTAAATTGTGCAATTTGAATGTGTTTTTTACTTCTACATTGTGTAATTCAGAAGTCAACGGATTGGGTAATCAGAAAGCTTTTTTACATTCAATTTATGCAATTAAAAAGTTATCTTTTACATGAAAAAAAATCGTATTATACTATCTGGAAACCATTTTTTCATAAGAAAAACATCCAGATTGTGTTATCCGAGAGTGGTTTTCAGATTGTACAATTTGAAGGTCAAAAAATATTTTTGAAATGTGCAAACCGGAAGAAACCCTTGGGTCAAACAACCTAAAAACTTTTCTTACGAAAAAAATGACATCCTTGAATCCGTTCATGATACAACACATTAAGAAGGGTTACTACGAGAAAAGGGACGATGATGGCAAAGGGGCACCGATGATGACAATGATAAAGGGGTGACGACGACAAGAAAACAGTTTGGTCTTTTAACCACACAACAGGGGTGCACTTGGAAAGTAAGCGGATCCAGAATAAATGGCCGTGAAAGTCTCCAACTTAAATTTGGGCAATATTAGATTGGTCTTTTCTTCATATGCACTCCTATAACTATTTTAGATAGATATTTCTACAATATCCCATAATAAACATTTATTATGATAAAACAATGTACGATTTAAAATATAATTATTTTAGATTGATACTTCTACAATATCCCATAATAAATATTTTTATGATGCATATTTATCATAAATTCAAGACTTACAATATTATAATATTTTTCCAATGAGGTTAACGTAGGAGCAAAATTTAAACATATTGGATCTTGAAAAATAAAAGAATATATTTTTTATCTTGAAAATATGTATTTATATGAACAACAACAAAATATTAAGTTAACTGTTTGCGTTGTAAGATCATTGATTTGGATTAAAAAGTTGCAAAAAGGATGCGAAGAGGTATACTTTTAATAAAAGAGGTAAAATATTAAATATCTATTTAATTATTTATCAATTTGACTGTAATATATTAATGTGAATAGAGAACAAAAGCATATTTTTGAAATTGAAGTAGAGAGGTATGTGCTTATATAACTCTTGCACTTCCATAGCCTTTTGACTCACTTAATTTTGTTCTATTCCAAGAGAAGATCCCTCCGATAATGTGTTATGACTAAATTTGTGTGGATCTTTATTGTCCTTCTTGCCTTTTGTCACTCAACTCGTTTACGTGAGTCATTTTTCTATGTTTTTCTATATTATTGGAAGTTTCACAACGATTAGTAATAGTGAGTTTATAATATATAAGTAGATACAAATTTCATCTTACAAGTCAATTTTGTAAGTTAGATAAGACTTAAAGTAGTCCACTTCTTAACATATATCTATATTTCTAAGCCTTTTAATATTATTGGTACAACATATTAAAGTGTTGCTTATGATTTTTTTTCTCTTGTGCATGTAAAGGGTGGTGGTGAAGGATCTCTTACACCAGAAGGTATATTGTCATCCACATCTTTTAATTTGTTCACGCATTCCGTTTACTAAGAATGTAGATTGATAACACGAATATATGTTCAATTTTATGAGATTATACAAAACTCGTGTGTTTGTAACGTTATAACAATTCATCTAATACACTTGGTTAGTTTTTTAACTAATAGAATGTTAGTTTAATGTTTGCAAAATGTCAAACTAATATATTGCAAAATGATATTGTCTAACTTGATGGGGAGGGGACAATAATAACAACAGAAAATACCAAAGTATACAATGGAAATAATTCCCTCAAACTTGTAAGAATCTATTAGGAGCAACAACAAAATAAAATGACAACAATAATGACAAAAAGAGAATACCAATATTTTTAACATGGGAAAACCTTCTCGATGTGAGAAGTAAGAATTCACGAGCAAAGGTCGGTACAAGAGAGTACAAGAGAGTTAAATCAAAAGCACAAACAAATTTCTATAACCAGCCAATACATCAAAGCAATAATGCTTTCAAATATGAAGAACAAAGAAAAGAGAAACCTAAAAAAAAAAGATATTTTGTGGGACTGGTATCTCTAATCTCAGGTCTCTTATTGACGATCCAATCAGTCGGAATTAAGACCCTTATGTTGTGAATCTACTATCAAAATTTAAACCTGATCCAACGGTGAACAAAACAGAAATTTCCGTTTATAGGGGCTACATATTGAAATTCACTACAAACTTTTTCTCCCTTTTTTTTCTCTCTGAAGGTTGTGTTTTGCATTCTCTAGATAGACCTCTATGCACTCATTTGTTATTCTCTCTTATGACATAAAAGACCCCTGTCTACTTAGATTAAATAGTGAGAAAAAATGGAATTGATTATGTTGGACATTTTAAACACATAATTAGGACCCCAACCCAACACATCTCCCCACTTACAACTATGTAGAGGTGACCCAACCAATCCGACAATCTCAAAACAAGCTTCAAACTTCTTCCTTGACAATGTCTTAGTCATCATATCAACACCATTGTCACCTGTATAAACTTTATCTAACTCTAACAATTTAACATCCAAAGCATCACATATCCAGTGATACATTACATCAATATGTTTGGAGCTAGAATGAAAAGTTGGATTCTTACCAGGATGGATAACACTTTGACTATCCAAAAATAATAGATAATTGTTCTACACAAAACCAAGCTCCTGATTATCATAACCACTATCAAAACCAAAAGTTGTTAGTCACTATATGTTTATTACCTCCAAAACAAAGTCTCAAATCATTAGTACCACGAAGATACCTAAAAATCCATTTCATAACATTCAAATGTTCTTTACCTAGATTTGAAAAATATCAACCAAATGTACTAACAATGTAAGATTCGCAAAATTTAATTAATTAATAAATGCGGGTAGTGGGAGCCTTTATGACATTAAATATTGACTATTGTTTTGTGAAAAAGTACTAGCTCAAATGGCTGAGAGTACTTGATTATGTTGAAAGGACTTGGGTTCAAGTCTTATGTATGCCATTTATGTGTTATTTTAATTGATATACATTATTTTAACAATGTATTTATATGAATTATAGTGAAATTTGAATTGGATGAATGGTTGGGGCTAGTAGGGTATGGGTAGTAGCTCCCCGTACCCTACCCGCTTGATAAATATTCGCCCCATATCTGTTATGCGGGTACCCGCCTATTTTTTTCATATCCACGGGTACCCGCGGATATTTACAAAATTATTTAAAAAATAAATATTTAATCATAAATTCAAATAAAACGAAATAAAATACATCTGTGTCATAAATTTTAAATAAAGTTCAAATAAACTAAAGTTGATACAAGTCCAAATAATTATAAAAGTAATTATAAAATGACGTTCAACACAATGAAAAATTTTTAATTAGTGTTTTTATCAAAAAGTCCATTTTCTCCAATTGATTCCTAAAAAAATAAACAAAATAAACAAATAATAAACCTCAATTGTCACGTGTCAAGTATTCTTATTTTGATTCCATCATTTGACAACAAGCATACCATAAACGTCATTGTCTATATAGGATTTGATGTATATGCCCAATTTCAAATAAAGGAAAGAGAAGAATGTCAAGGGATGTAATTAGAAGAAGACAACATACCAATACTTAAAGTTTGAAGAATGAAGATAGAAGACAAGATGTGCAACTTAAAAAAAATTAAGCCAACTAATATATATATATATATATATATATATATATATATATATATATATATATATATTTGTGTGTGAGGGTACTTTTGTTAATTAAAGTTTAGCGGGTACGGGTATTCACGGGTACGGATATTATGATACCCGTACCCGCCCCGTTACTATGCGGGTATCAAAAATACCCGTACCCGCGAGTATCGGGTATCCATTTTTAATATCCATTTCCTACCCGTTGCGGGTTTTATCCGTGGATACCCACGGGTACGGATTTTTTTGACATCCCTATTTGTATGGTTGTGTGTTTGAACCTTGGCCTAAGCAAAATAACTTTCTTTTTGTCAATTTTCTTTTTGGCATGAATGTGAAAGGCCAAAACCCTAGTAGAAGGGGAGCCAAGGGGCTGGAAAACCACCATGAAATAGCCATTCGATGATAATTAAAACCTAATTTTATGGCATTTTCGTTTTTGGCCATTAACCACAATTAAGATCCAATTAAAGAGACAAATTAAGGGAGAGAAGAGTAGTTTTGAGACTGGACAATTGAGAGTATTGTGAGGGGTGCCATTCCAGGGGAAAACAAAGTTAATGAATGCTTAATTGGAGCTCATTTGGGGGAGAGCTAAGGGAAGCCATTTTTGGTCAAGAAGAAACTATCACATATTCAAATTTAAGCAAGGAAACTAGGTTAGGGGAGCTGGAATCGTTATTTTTAATTTGTATCATTTAAATTGTATGAAATGTATGATAAATTGGATGTATATATTATGTTCATTCTATATATATATATATATATATATATATATATTATTTAATAAATACGGGTAATGAGAACCTTTAAGGTAATAAATGCGGAATGTTATGACATGGAAATGTAATAGCTCAAATGGTTAAGAGTACTTTGGTTATGTGAAAGGATTTGGGTTCAAGTCCTATGTATGCCATTTTGTGTGTTATTAAATTAGTATTATTTTTAAATATAAATTAATTATGTTGTGGAATGTGATAATACGTGAATCATATTCATTAGTATGAAATATGATTTGGTATGATGGTTTGGCATTGATTTGGCATTGCATGGTTGTGGGTTCAAGTCTTGGAGAACTCAAACTCAACTTTATTTTGGCTCGTGCCTCTAGGACCCATTTTCTGGGTTTTTTCTATGGCGGCTAAGTGCTGTCCGCCAGGCGACACAAACTGGCCTGCCCAATTCTTTCTGATTTTTGGTATTGCCGTGATGTGTATGATGGATTATTATTTGTAAATTTGTAATTGGTGGACTATTGCATGAACTTTTACTTGAATTGGGGATTTAGGGTTCATGTGGGATTGGAATTGGAAAACGTGGATGATCGTTGTGATTAGCCATGTTGATATCGAAATTCAAGTTAACGTGATTAGGATATGAAATCTGGATACTAGGTGTACTTGAAATCATGTCAGACTAAGTGTGAACTGAAATGAGGGTGTTTGTGAATACTGTTGAATGCTGGAATATGTGGCTGAACACAATATTGGTATGAACCTCCTGGCGGCTCTTAGGTTACCGCCAGGCGATGCATCAGAGTAGAGGGTGCTTGGCGAGGTTTGTTGTGAGTTGTGTTCTTGGGGAGTCGCGGGTGATTTCTGTGAGAATTGGGTTAGTGGTCAGGGATTTACTCTTTAGAATTGCATGAACATTCTAACGTGTGTGTACTAAGGATCATTTTGCGGTATGACTTAGGTGTAAATGAAATTTGAGAAGGGTAATGTAAAGTGTAATTTGTATTGTGGTAAGTGGTGGGTATAATATTTATATCTTATGGCTTGTCCTTGTAGTGAATCATGTGTGGCATGTTGAGATGTGATAATAGTTGACTTGGGCATGAGCTAATTGTACATATTACATTCTGGTTTGGTTTTATGTGTTGAAATGCTATAATTTATGAGTGATAGAAATATTGTATGTTTGGGGTCTATTAAGACCTGTAAAAAGTGCCAAAAACCAGTAGCATTGCGCTATTGGTATGGCGCCTGGCCGTGCGAGGCGAGCTGCCAGGCGGTAGGGCTTTAAATCAGTGGCAGTGGCCATTGTCTGCAGGAGGCGCCTGGCGGCAGGACTATGAGCGAGATAGGCTCGTAGGGTTGGACCACGAAAGGGATAGTTTCGTGGGAGCACAGTAAAATCCCAAGACCTAGTTTCATGCATATGACTGATGAAGGACTATAAGATCAGAGATGGGTAATTTGGAATAATGAAATACTTATACAAATTTGTTTTATTGGGATGGGAGTCATATTTATATATATATAATTGCATAGCTCACCCTATCTGCTTGTGTTTGGCGATGATCAGATAATTTATTATCTAGGAGCAGATGATTTGACAGGTGAGCCAGGAGACGCTTGAGTTCAGAGAGCGGGATGAAATGGGAATTTGGAGACTTAATCTTTTGATTATTTTTATGTTTTGAACATTAGCTATTTTAGTTATTTTATGGATTGTAATAAATTTGCATTGCGAACATTTATAATGTATGCAACTTCGCGATTTAATTTTCCCGCGTTTTTGGGAAAGTATTGTTATAAATGAGTTTTGACAGTAAATAAATTGTTTATTTATTTTATTATAATTATTTTAAAAGTAATATTCCTTAGGGATGCTACAGTTGGTATCAGAGCAAAAGTTTTGAAAATGTTTTGGAAAAATATTTTGGGACTTTTGGGGAGTGAGCTTGCTTTGTTTGTGCATGTTATTGTGTGTGTTTAAATTTAAGAAGGTAGTGTTTTGTTAAACTGATGGAGTGATATTTAACAGTTGAATATATGGCGTATCCAAGCAATGGCAGCTCACAGGAGAAGGAGAAATGCTAATGGTGCTGATGAGATTGCAGAAGCCATTCATCGTATGGTGGATGCGATGCAAAATCCTATTCCAGCACAGTCGAGAGTGGCAATTGCACCAGTGAGGGTGCCAACAGTGGAGGATTTTCTGCGTCATAAGCCCGCAGAATTCACAGGTGGGGCCACTCCAGATGAAGCTGATGCTTGGCTTCACAAGTGCGAGAAGATATTTGGAGTGATGAATTGTACTGACGAACAGAAGCTAGCATTTGCTGTGTATCTGCTGAATAATGATGCTGAATACTGGTGGGCAGGTATGCGACAACAAATGCAGACGAGGGAAGAACCAGTGAATTGGGCCAACTTCAGGACTCGCTTCCTGGAGAAGTACTTTCCCGATACAACTAAATAGGACAGAGAAGTTGAGTTTTTTGCCCTGCAATAGGGAAATATGTCGGTGCAAGAATATGTTAATAAATCCCAAAGGAACTCTGCTCATATATGTCTTCCCAACTTCATCTGAAGGATTCCGTTAACATTCAATTTTTAATGAGTAGTTAGGGGAGTGCTTATAACTTTAGCATTTTCCATCTGGAATCTCTATAACAACTTTTTAATGTAGTACTCTTATGACAGTCAAATCTTCTTTTCTCTTCTATCAAGTGAGATACTTATGCCAAGAATCTTCTTAAAAACTCCAAAGTCTTTCATGACAAAAGACTCACCATGTGTCTTCTTTAACTTGTTATTTATGAAAATATTTTTCCCAATAATAAGTATGTTATCAACATAGAACAACAGGATTATAAAGTCATCATTAGAGAACTTTCTAACAAAGACACAATGATCAAAAGTAGTCCTTCTATAATCTTGATCACAGATAAATGACTCAAAATCTTGTACCACTATCTTGGAATCTGCTTCAAATTGTACAAACTCTTTCAAAGCCTACACATATAATCTTCCTTTCCTTCAACAAGACACCAGGTTGTTTCATGAAAATCTCTTCCTCCAAATTACCATGAAGGAAAGTTATGTTCACATCCATATGCTCAACCTCCAAATCAAGAGTAATTGGTAGACGTAGAACAATCCTAATGGATGGCTTTTTCACCACAAGTGAGAAAATCTCATTTAAATCAACATTTTTTTTCCGTCCAAAGTCTTTCACCACTAATTTGGCCTTGTACCTTGGAGATGTAGAATTAGCATTTTACTTCAATGGAATAATCATCAATAAAAGTAACAAAGTAAAGTGCACCACTAAACGACTTTACCTTCAATGGGACACAAACACCAAAATGGACCAATTCAAGCAACTATGGCTTTCTTTAGGAAGGATGCTTCTTAAAGGATACTCTGGTTTGTTTACAAGCCATGCAATGAGAAAATTTCTCCCACTTTGCATTCTTCAATCCCAAAAGCACATCCTTTTTAGCTAAACAATTAAGCCTTTTTCTAATTTATGTGATCAAGCCTTTAGTGCCACAATGATTCCTTTGTATAGATAAAAGTCATGTTGTCTATATCAACTAAAGCTTTAGTCTAATACAATTTAGAATTTTTCTCCCTTTTGGCCATAACCAAGTTACCTATAGTGAGCTTCATTTACCAGGACCAAAGTGATTGTTATAACCACTATGATTAAGCAAATGCACAAATATCATATTAAAACGAACATCAAAAGCATGTTTGACTCCTCTAAGTAATATAAATGCATTCCCATGTTGGTTTGCAAACAAACATCACCAATACCAACAACCTTGAAACACCATCATTACCCATCTTCAACATTCCAAAATCACAAGAAGTGTAAGATGTGAAAAATTCCTTCATTAGATACAAGATTCATAGACTCAAAGTTGCGAAAAAGCACAAGATCACCACTTGTAATAGTAGTAGTAACACAATCATCATAATCATGATCATTCCCTTTTCTACTTTCCCTCATTCTCTTTGTTGTCCTTTCTCCTCTTAAAACAATATTTTTATTGTGCCCTACTTTATAAAAATAATGACACTACAAATTCTTGTATCTTGACAAACACTCTTAAAACAATATCCTTTATCTCTACCACCCTTTGGTTCCTTTTTTTGACTTCTCCCCTTCATTTCTATGACAAACACCTCAGATTGAGATGAAGAACTGTTCCTGCATAGAACAAACAAGATAAGTTAGGCACAAGCGTCACCTTACCCATGTAGTCCGTTATCTCCTCAGCTGGTCTCTTCCCAGTTGGCATATGTCGGCTTGGACCCAAGAGGGGTTACCTGTAGAAGGAACTCCGAAGCTCAAGTAAGTCCAAGCTTTCAGAAGGCCAAATCAGTGATTAATGGAGTAATGAATGTGTACCTTTAATTACTGGGGTCCACGCGTATTTATAGAGCATTAATTATGCCTGATTATCCCATGGGCCGGGCCTTGGTTTGGGCTCTAGCTTGGGCTGTAAGTGGGCCTGGGCCCTAACCCAAGCCCTCAAGACCTATTGAACGCGGGGACTTCCATTTTATTAAGTATACTGAAGTTATCGGCCTCAACCGACTACTTCCCCTTGACGATTTGTATTGCTCGTGTGCCGTCTTAGGTAGGTAGTTCCTCTGGACGTCTAGGTTACCGGTCTTGGCCGGCTACTCGGCTGCCTTGGTATATGGTGATCGTTTTATCATTATTTTTACAAGTTAGCTTGGTGTGGTACACCAGTCCCCCAGCCTTGGCCGACATAGGTGTCGGTTAAGGGTGATATGTGTTGATATGCTAGCGGAACCGGCTAGGTGTGATACACCAGTCCCCCAACCTTTAAGTGTGATGAACAGTGTTAAGGCTAAAAAGTGATAACCGTTTGAAGGTAGGTGAAGGGGTGTTAGGGGTCAAATCAGGAAGTTTTGGTGCCGTCATTTTTAAGAGTCATATATTTTGTAATGATGGTGTCAATTGGTATAAGTTGTTGTTTTGGCGGGAAAGGGGTTTTCGTCGTTTGGGATTCTGGCTTATAAATACTGATTTCAAAACGAGTGAGAGGTTACTTGGTTCATTCGCAAGAGTTTTGTATTCAAAGATCTTGTGTGCATTTTACTGTCCGACTAGTTCCCAATTTCAGCCGACATCTTTTCGTAAACACGAAAAAGGTATGTCTAGTAGTGATAGTATATCGTTGTCCACATCTAGTAGTGAGAGTATGGTATCAGAGAGGAGTAGAGATAGGCAAGTAGATGAAGACGATACTAGTTCCGGAGGTATGATAAGTGGAATTCCCATGGAGATGGTGAGGGAGGTTCGAGAAGATCCACCTGAAGAGTTGGCCGAGAGCGATTGGCCGGCCAAAGGAGGTTACGGGTGGGCGGCTGCCGATGTCCGTAATCAATCATCTTTGTTCTGGTGGTCTCGTTTATTGAACTCCTGGCTGAACTGTACGCCTGTCATCTCGAAGGGGGTAAACGATGATATTGTTTCCCTGGAGAGGGTTAGCGCTGTTGACTGTATGTGTCACAGGCAGGAGGGGGCCGCGGAGAAGTTCTTCTATATGTACATGTGTCACTTCTCGCAGCTACATGTACGACTACCGTTTGATGATTTTACTATGGGCATGTCGCGCGCATTGAACGTGGCACCCACACAACTGCACCCGAATAGTTGGGCTTACTTGCAAGCCTTTCGCATCTTGTGCCAATCTCTGTATTTGGAGCCTTCTCCTTACGCCTTCCTATACTTTTATGACACCAGACCTCGGCAGCCGACTACTTGGTTGTCTCTAATCAGTCGTCCTAGTATCAGCAGACTTGACGCCTTTTCCCAGTCTTTTAAGCACTTTAAGGACGGGTACTTCAAAGTGGTGGTGAAGGGAGAGGGCAAGCCTTATTTCTTGAATGTAGATGGGAGTACAAAATTCCCATTTAGCTGGATGGGTACCCCTTCTCGGTATAAGGATATAGGGATGGATGAGTTATCGGCGAGGGATAAGGAGGTGGTGGAGATCCTAATGAAGTTTGTTGATAAGTTGCCCACTAAGGGCTTAGTTAGAGTTTATAATTCGGTGCATCTGATTATAGATATTGAAGGTATCTGTTTGTTACTTAAACACTGTTAATGATTCTAAGTTGTTTTAATCTGGGTTTTAATATATTATTGTAGGGCACATGGCGTAGTTTGGGAAGAAGAACTTAGCGCTTTTTCAGTCGCTGAGGAAGGAGATGGCCGCTAAGGCTAAGGCAGCGGGAAAATTTGACGTTCCCAATCTGCAAGAGTCTGTGGTGGAAGTGCACGTTCATGGTGGGACGAAAAGGAAAGCTGAGTTGCCGCCTCGTCATGGCAAGGGGAAGGACGTGAAGAAGGTGAGGGCGGTCTTGATCGGGGCGGGGTCGGCCAGCGGGGCGGGGTCAGCCAGTGGGGAGAAAGGGCCGGAGTCTGGTGATATAGCGATCAACCTCCCAGATACCGTTATAAATTCTATTAATAGTATGGAGGCTGATCATATTGTGAGGACGATGGTGGAGTTTGGAAGCAAAGCCTTGATTCTAAGCCGACGTGTGGGGTCTTTGTATCAGAGGGAGTTGAAGGAGGGAGGTCGGGAACAGGTTGAGGAGTTGCAGGGAAAGGTCAACAAGTTTGAGGAGGAGAAGGAGGCGTGGAAGAAGGAAAGGGAGGGTTGAGAAGAAGAGAGAAAAAGGTTGGCAACTTGGAGGGTTCGCTGTTTGGACTCGGAGGGAAAATTGAAGAAGAAAATAGAAGAGTTGGAGGAAGATTATGACGAGTTAAAAGACAAGTATGAAGGTGCTACGGGTGAGCTTGATGACTTGAAGAACTGCATTATACAAGAGCACATCAATGGGTTTGAGAAGGGATTACGACAAGTGGCTTTTTTCTATCCGGATGTGAACATGACGGACTCAAGGTTCGATGTAAATAAGGATGTTATTGACGGAAAGCTTGTCAAGGAGGACGAAAGTAGTACTGATGGGGAGGTAGAGGAGAAGGCGGTGGAAAAGGAGAAAGGAGTGGGCGAAGCCGAAGAGGTGGCCCCTGATGCAACAGACTAGGATATCGATTTTCATTGATTTAAGAATATTATTTGAGCCTGTGTCTGTAATATTTGGTACATTTCTTTACATTGGTATATTCTTGCCCTGTTGTTAAATGCGATTATGGTTCTGTATGTGATTGTGTATTATAGATTTTGATGATTTCTGATGTATGTTTGGCGTGTTTGATTGTATGTTAGGGGTGTTCGACCCAGACCGCCTACTTGTTGTAAGGGTGGGAAACTTAAACGAATTAAGCACAAGTTATGGGTGTTCGACCCAGGCCGCTTATTTGTGGTAAGGGTGGGGAACTTAAACAAATTAAGCACAGGTTAAGGGTGTTCGACCCAGGCCGCTTACTTGTGGTAAGGGTGGGGAACTTAAATGAATTAAGCACAGGTTAAGGGTGTTCAACCCAAGCTGCTTACTTGTGATAAAGGTGAGAAACTTAAACGAATTAAGCACAAGTTATGGGTGTTCGACCCAGGCCGCTTACTTTTGGTAAGAGTGGGGAACTTAAACGAATTAAGCACAGGTTAAGGGTGTTCGACCCGGGCCGCTTACTTGTGGTAAGGGTGGGGAACTTAAACGAATTAAGCACAAGTTAAGGGTGTTCGACCCAGGCCGCTTATTTGTGGTAAGGGTGGGGAACTTAAACGAATTAAGCACAAGTTATGGGTGTTCGACCCAGGCTGCTTACTTGTGGTAAGGGTGGGGAACTTAAACGAATTAAGCACAGGTTAAGGGTGTTCGACCCAAGCCGCTTACTTGTGGTAAGGGTGGGGAACTTAAACGATTATAAGAGTAAAAACGTAGGAGAGTTGTATAGTTGAGAATCCTTCGTTTTATTTATTGAATATGGGGTGCCTCGTTAAAACCTCCCTGGCCAAAACCCTCCTTAGGGAAAAAAGACCAGGTGAGGAAAAAGACTACACCTAGGGTTACAAGTATTCGGCTTAGTGCAATATACATTTAACTGAAATAGAATTTGAGGTGGGACACATTCCATGTGTTGGGTATTTCTTCCCTAGATAAGTGTTCAAGGCGATAAGCTCCTCCTCCTGCGTCTTCACGTATGCGGTATGGGCCGTCCCAGTTGGCGGAGAATTTGCCATCCTTCTTTCTTGCACTACTGGCCATTCTCCATACTAAGTCCCCAATTGCGAATGATTGTGGACATAGGTTTGCGTTGTACTTTCTGGTAGCTCTTCGTTTGGCAGCTAAATTGCGTATTTGGGCTTTTTCTCTGAGTTCGGGTAAGAGATCGAGATGAGTGGCCATGTTTTGGTGGTTGTGGGTTGGGTCGTATAGTTCTCGACGCAGGGTGGGTTCGCCAATTTCAACCGGTATCATGGCGTATGCGCCGTAAACTAGGCTGAATGGGGATTCGTTTGTTGATGATTGAGGGTTACACCTGTAAGCCCATAGAACTTCTACTAACTCTTCGGGCCATCGGCCTTTGGCACTGTCTAATCTCTTGCGCAGTTCCACTAGGATAACCTTGTTGGCCGCCTCTGCTTGTCCATTCGTTTGTGGGTGTTCTACAAAACTTATGATGTGTTTGATGCCCAGGCCAGTGTAGAACTTGGCTAGCTCCTTATCTATAAATTGTCGGCCATTATCTGTGATGATGGTATGTGGAACGCCATATCTGCATATAATATCTTTCCAAATAAACTGTTGAACTTGTTGGGCCGTGATGGTGGTTAGGGGCTTGGCTTCTATCCACTTGGTGAAGTAGTTGACGGCTACAATTAGGAACTTTACTTGCCCCTTGCCGGGTGAGAAGGGGCCAAGGATGTCCATTCCCCATTTAGCAAAGGGCCATGGGGATAGTATATGATGGAGTTGTTCTTGTTTCTGGTGGATGAGGTTGCCATGTTTTTGGCATGGTTTGCACTTTCTGACATAGTCTTGGCAGTCTACTTCTATAGTCGGCCAGAAGTACCCGGCTCTAAGGACTCTAGTGGCCATGGTACGTGCGCCAGAATGGTAGCCACAAATGCCTTTGTGTAGCTCTTTTATAATATATTGTGCTTGCTTTGCCGTGACACATTTGAGAAGAGGTTGGCCGTATCCGCGCTTGTAAAGGTCATCGCCTATCATGGTATACCTGGCGGCCTTAGCCAGCCAAGTTTTGTCCGCATCCTGTGGGGGGTTGCCGGCTTTTAGGTATTGGATATAGGGGGTGGTCCAGTTATGGTTTTAGGGAGGGACGGTGCTGTCTGTTGGGGGGTGGGTTAGGTTTTGACAAGTGTGTGTTATGGAGGGTGTAGATAGTGTTTGCTGCAACAGGGATCGGTGGCGGCTTTTTGATTTGGTGCTGGCCAATTTAGAGAGGATGTCGGCTCTGATGTTGTCGGTTCTTGGGATGTGTTCGATGCGAACTCGCTCAAAAGCGGATTGAATGACTATTCGGACCAGATGGTAATATTGTAGAAGGATGGGGTCTTTAATCTAGAATTCGTCATTTAGGTGCCCTACAGTGAATTTGGAGTCAGTTTTGCATGTCAGTGTCTTGACGCCTACTTTGCGGGCAAGAGAAAGGCCGACGAGGATGGCTTCGTATTCAACCTGATTGTTTGACGTTTTGAACGCAAAGTGAAGGGATTTTTCAATGAGGATGTCGTTGGGTCCTTCCAACACAATGCCAGCGCCGGAACCTTTTGGGTTTGAGGAACCATCTACGTGAAGCGTCCACTGGTCCTCTGTGGGTGTGTGCTGGAGGTCGTTGACAAAATCTAAGAGACATTGAGCTTTGATGGGGCCATGGGGCTCGTAGCGAATGTTGAATTCCGACAGCTCGACGACCCAGGATGACATCCGTCCGGCTAGGTCTGGTTTTTGCAAAATTTTTTGGATGGGGTAGTCGGTTTTGACGATGATGCTGTGGTTTTGGAAGTATGGGCGTAAGCGGCGAGTTGCGTGGACTAAAGATAAGGCCAATTTCTCCACCATTTGATATCTGGTTTCAGGATCCTGCAGCGTCCTACTAACGAAGTAGACAGGATGCTGCGTGCCTTATATTTCTTGGACAAGCGCAAAGCTGACGGTGTAGTCGGTAGCTGTGATGTATACGAGTATGGGTTGGTGGGTGTCCGGCTTGTGGAGGATAGGTGGTGAGGTGAGGGTGGTTTTCAGTTTTTGAAAGATTTGTTCATAATCATCAGTCCACGTGAACCGGGTGGATTTCTTTAAGAGTTGGACTATGGGTTGGGTTTGTTCGGCTAGCTTGGGTAGGAAGCGGGAAATGGTTGTGAAGCGGCCTATGAGACGTTGGACTTCCTTGATGGTAGTGGGGTTGCGCATCTCGATGATGGCCTTACATTTTTCGGGGTTGGCTTCTATGCCGCGCTGGGTTAACATAAAACCAAGGAATTTACCCCGGTCGACGCCGAATACACACTTGTCTGGGTTGAGGCGAAGATTGTATTGGTGTAGTGCAGAGAAGACTGCTGATAGGTCCTCGGCATGTTGGCGATGACTTGGAGACTTGACAACCATGTCGTCAACGTATACTTCGACACATTGTCCCATTAGATGACTGAAAAACCTTGTCCATCAGCCGTTGATAGGTTGCTCCAACATTTTTGAGACCAAAAGGCATGACCTTATAGAAGTAGTTGGCATCGTCCGTGATGAAAGCAGTTTTGTGCATGTCAGATGAGGCCATGGGAATTTGGTTGTACCCGGAATATGCATCAGAAAAACTAAGCACCTTGTTTCCTGCCGCGCCGTAAACGAGTCGATCGATGTTGGGTAAGGGGTAGGCATCGCGAGGCCAAGCCTTGTTTAGATCCGTGTAGTCTACACACATCCGTCATTTGCCATTGGCTTTCTTCACCAAGACAACATTAGAAAGCCAAGTGGTGTACTGAGCTTCTTCTATGAATCATGCGTTTAGTAACTTATCGGCTTTGACCTTAGCTGCTAGTCGACGTTCTTCGCCAAGTTTACGTTTTTTCTGGGATACGTAGCGGGCTTCTTTATAGATGGATAGTTTGTGGGATGCCACTAGAGGGTCCACCCCAGGGAGGTCAGCGGCTGACTAGGCGAAAAGATCTGTGTTGTTGATGAGGATGGGTGTGATGATGGCACGCTCGTCAGAGTTTAAACCGGTGCCTAGGTTGATAGAGTGGCCGTTGGGAAGCTCTAGAGGGGAGGTCTCATCAACTGGTTCAAGACGAACATCCCGGCCTACTCTAGGGTCCAGATCTTCGCCGGACATGGCGATGCTGGAGCCAAGGGGTCGTTCAATGTGGTTGGTTTGTTGAATTGGGAGTTGTGGTCGCAGGCTGGCCATGTAGCATTCGCGTGCCAAGTGCTGGTCGCAGTGGATGGTAAGGATGTCGCCGAAAGGGGAAGGGAACTTCATGGCCAAGTGAGGGGTGGAGACGACGGCGCCAAGGGTGTTGAGGAAAGGACGACCCAAGAGGATATTGTAGGATGTTGGCGCGTCGACAATAAGGAAGCGGATTGGGATGGTTTTGGTTTGGGTCCCCTCACGAAAGACGGTGTGGAGGTCGATGTAGCCACGAGTGGATACCTGTTCACCAGAGAAGCCATAGATTGGCTCGTCATACGGGACCATGGCGGTGTCCGGAAGTTGAAGTTTTTGGTAGGTGGCCCAGTAGAGGATATCAACGAAGCTGCCCTGATCAACAATGATAACCATGGGGTCATCTTGTTGATGGTCGAGGCCATGAAAGTCGTCATCTGTGAAGATGATAGGAGGCATGCAGCGTCTGTGGTGGGAATGGGTGATATGGTTGATGGATTGGATATGGCGGATGTGTCTTTTTCTGGCAGAAGAAGTGGATCCTCCACTAGCGAAGCCACCAGAGATGGTGTTGATGGTGCTGCGTAGGGGGGGTCGGCAGGGGTGATGTCGGTGCAGGACGGTTCGAGTTCTTGGTTGGTGGGTTGGGCGGGGCGTCTGTCGTGACGGGAGTCATGTTGAGGGCGTTTGTGGTCGGATCGAGGGGGTAGCGGAATCGAGAGGAAGAGGAATGGTCATCTCTACGGATGAAACGGCGAAAGTGGCTAGTATGAACCAGTTCTTCTATTTTATCCTTGAGTGCTTTGCATTCTTCTATAGTGTGGCCACGGTTGCGGTGGTAGCGGCAATATTTGGTCATGTCAGCGTTAGGAGGAGTGGTTGTCTTGCGTGGTGGAGGGATTAGGTCAGCTTGTAGGGCCTCATCGAGGATGCGGGAGCGAGCTACGGTAAGGGGGGCATATCTTGTGAAGCGAGGTTGGTGGGGCTCGCGTGGGCGGGCATTAGGGCGGGGAGGTTGCGAGGTAGGGTTGGCGGTGGTAGCTGCATAGTCATTGCAGAATTTGGTATGGAGGGTTTGCATTTCCTCCATGCAGACATAGTCAGCTGCACATAATTTGAGTTCGTGCATAGAGGTAGGTGGGTGGAGGTAGACGTTGTTGGCGAAGGGGCTGGGTTGCAGGGTAAGTGTCATGCACTAGAGGATCATCTCCTGGTTGAGGTGTGGGGTTCGAAGAGCTGCCTTACTGAAGCGATCTATGAATGCTCTGAGTGGTTCGCCTTGTTCCTGTCTAATGCCCAGGAGGGAGATTGTGGTAGTTTGGTGTGGACGGCTGCCAGCGAAATGGGTGGAGAACATGTGGGAGAGGACTTTGAAATTGTCGATGGAATAAGGCGGAAGGGTTGTGAACCATTCTAGGGCAGGGCCCTTGAGGGTGGTGGGGAAGGCTTTGTAGAAGACTGCATCTTGGGACGTGTACAAGGCGACATGGGTGATGTAGACTTTGAGGTGCTCGTCAGGGTCGGTTTCGCCAGTATAGCGGTCTAGGGTGAAAGGTTCCCACTAGGTGGGGAGAGGGGTGTTGGCGATGAAGTCAGTGAAGGGGTGACGACGTCTGAGCTGGTGGGGAGGGAGCAGATGGGGTGGGATGGGATGAGTGATCATAGCGGGGAAGGTGGAAGTAAGGTTGTGAGGGGGGATGTGGCTTGTTGGAGGGTACTGTGGGTTGTATGGTGGAACATGTGTAGTGTGTAGGGTGGTGGGTATGTTGTAGGGGATCTGGGTGGTAGGGAGGGTAGCGGCAGGGGTTGGGGCTGCGGTATGGGGATGGGTGGAAGGGATGGGTGTTTGTTGGGTAGTGGTGAAGGTATGAGGAGTGGGGTAGTATTCGCTTTCTTCCTCTGTGGGCTGGAAGGCCGGGGACCTTGTAGCTTCAGAGGTTTCCTTGGCTTTTCCCTTCAGGTTGGGATCAACTTCGATCTTTCGCCTAAGGCAAGAGTTCTCTTGTCGCAGCGCCTCCATCTCGTCAGCACTACGTTTCTTTAGATCTGCCAGCTCTTGTTGCATCTTCGCTTGGCCGTCTAGGATGGCGGCCAGGTCAGGGGTGATGCCAGCAGGTCCTGAGGGACCAACATCCGCCTGCTTGTTCACTCCAGCTTTGCTACGGGTTGAAACTATCTTCAGAGAAAAACGGGTACTAAAGGTGTTCGTCTCGTGTCCCACGGTGGGCGCCAATTGTTCCTGCAGAAGGAACTCCGAAGCTCAAGTAAGTCCAAACTCTCAGAAGGTCAAATCAGTGATTAATGGAGTAATGAATGCGTACCTTTAATTACTGGGGTCCACGCGTATTTTTAGAGCATTAATTATGCCTGATTATCCTATGGGTTGAGCCTTGGTTTGGGCTCTAGCTTGGGCTGTAAGTGGGCTTGGGCCCTAACCCAGGCCCTCAAGACTTATTGAACGTGGGGACTTCCATTTTATTAAGTATATTGAAGTTATCGACCTCAACCGACTACTTCCCTTGACGATTTGTATTGCTCGTGTGCCGTCTTAGGCAGGTAGTTCCTCTGGACGTCTAGGTTACCGGTCTTGGCCGGCTACTCGGCTGCCTTGGTATATGGTGATCGTTTTATCATTATTTTGTTAAGTTAGCTTGGTGTGGTACAAGAACCATGCGCCTTCCTTTTCATCTCTTCATTAAGAGCATTGCTTTTTACCATCTAGAAAGAAACAATTCCATTAGGGTTTGAGTTTGTAATTGAATCTCAAAATATCTCCCGAGACTTTGGTAGAGTATTGAGTAGCCATACTCCCAAAATTCATCATCAAAGTTGACACCCATTCCTTACAATTGATCTAGGAGCCCTTGAAATTCATTTAAATGATCTAAAATGGAAAACTCTCCTTGTACCTCAAATTCATCAAGGAATTTTCTACAGAATATAATTTATTATCGTCTGACTAAGAAGCATATAAAGACTGAATCTTCTCCCACAAAGTTCTAACATGTTTCTCATTAGCAATGTGATTATAAACATTGCCTTTTGCATGTTGTCGAATAAAACCTCACACATGTTGGTGCTCAAAGTCCCATTCCTCATTAGCAAAGACAATAAGATGCAATTTCTTCACAAATAACAAGTCTTTCATCTTGCTCTTCCAAAAACAAATGATAATTTGTACCACTTAAAGTCAACCATATTTGTATTTACCTCTACCATTCAAGCAAGTAAATATAGACCCAAACCAAAGAGATCTGGTGCCACTTTGATGGGAAACAATAATAACAACCAAAAATACCAAAGTATGTAGCGGAAATAATCCCCCTAAACTTGCAAGAATCTGTGAGGAGCAACAATAAAATAAAATGACAATAATAATAAAAAAAAAAAGAGAACACTAATATTTTTAATGTGGCAAAACACTCTTAATGTGATAAATGAAAATCCACTTGCACAAACTAGTAAATCAAGCTCCACTAAGATCAAATATGTGTATAAGAGAGTTAAATCAAAAGCACAAACAAGTGCGTATAACCAACCAATACATCTGTCAACACCCAATTTCGTCTGACTTAATAAAAAAATAATAAATAAAATATATAAATAAAAAAACAAATAAAAATAATAAGTAAGAATTTATTTGGAAATTTTAATAATATAATAATATGATGATAATAATAATAATAATAATAATAATAATAAATAAATAAATAAAAAGAAAAGATTGTTTTAATCTTCTGTGTGTTTTCTTTTGACGCCTTGTTTTTATTGTTTTAGCCCAAAATACTTTGTCCACTCACACCACAATTTCTTGCAACTAACAACAATTCAATATTTTTATTCTCACCCCCACTCTATGCTTTGTCATTTTTGCTCTAAATTAAGAAGTTAACAAGAGGATTCTAATATTTAGAAGCATAGTCTGTTCTAATATTTAGAGTCATTTTTTTCCCGAGGATAATTGATTTTATGCTCTGATTTTATGACACCTCTTTTCTAGATAAAGAAAGTAGTAATATGATTCTAAGCCATATCTCTTTTACTAGTTAGAATCAATTTTCCTAATTACGTTTGATTTTGTCTCTGAATTTTTCTGTGATTTGATTCACATAATGTTATAATATTAAGACCAATTCTTGTCTTTCAAAATTCTTTGTAATCAAGAATGACCTTTATGAGATTACATTAGATTTATAATTTTGTGTATATAAACTCATCAAGAAAAAGAATAAAGGAGGATTTGGGGAGACCTCTCTCTTACCCTAAGCACACAATTTCTTTTAACCCTCGCATATAAAAAACCCATTCA
This sequence comes from Vigna unguiculata, assembly GCF_037176805.1. Classification (NCBI taxonomy): domain Eukaryota; kingdom Viridiplantae; phylum Streptophyta; class Magnoliopsida; order Fabales; family Fabaceae; genus Vigna; species Vigna unguiculata. Next base: position 3,222,621 of record NC_140793.1, read on the forward strand.
CCTTTGATTACCACCCCACGTGCTTCTTGTGTTCCAACGCAACTATTTGTCTACTCAAATAGGCGTGCAAATCCAATCTCCCGTTCAAGTTCATAAAAATTAATTCTTGTTGTGTTATGCGGTTTTTGTTGAGAATTGGTATGATTTTGGTTGAATATGATGTTTTCACCATTTCTTCTTGGTGTGGAAAAAGCATTACTGTCATGCATTTTGGGGTTCATTAGTTTTTATAATTAAGGTGTTAATTGCACTTGGTTGCGATCGTGGTTGCATGAATAAGTGAGAGATCTCATGTTTTAACATTCTATGTTTGCGTGAATCCCGTTTTCTAATACATTTTGGTTGGTCCCACTTTTCTTTTTCTTTATACGCCATGACTTCGTTTTTTCCTAAGTATATATTAACAGAATTTGGTGGACCCATGACGTGGTTATAATACATAAATGTATTGCACATGAAATCATAGGGGCCGATCATGTGCCATGTTTTTTATATTAAGTATTTTTTAACTTTTTATTTAAACTTTTACAAATAATAAATAATATGTTTAATCTTAAACGTTATTTCCTAATCTTTTATTTATTTATTTTTCCTAATGTTTTTATAAATTATGGATATATAATAGTAACACGTTTTTTTGATATCCTATCTTATTTCAAAAGTTTTTTTAAAGAATAATAATAAATAGGGTTAAATATGTTTTTGGTCCCTCAAGTTTCAGTGAAATTTGGAATTAGTCCCTCATCAAAATTTTTGACCAATTTAGTCCTTCATCTTTTAAAATGCATGAATTTAGTCCTTTTAACCAAATTTTGTTAAGTTTATATGACGTTTCAAGCGCATTTCATGATAATATTTAAATTATTTACACTGTTTGACACATGGCAGTCACTGTTCATGACCGTTAATAATTTAAATGGTGTTAGCAAAAAAGGCCCAATTGAACAAAATTGACGAAAATTGGGGCCTATTTGAACACAAAACCAAAATTAGGACTTATTTGAAACAACTTGACGAAAATTGGGACCAAAAAGGTATTTTAACCTACTTTCTAAAAGTAACGTCTTTAATTTATGCTAAATTTCAGAACTTATGTAACTTTACTTCTTTAATTTATTCTGCATTTCAAAAAATTATGTAACTTCTTTAATTTATTTTGAATTGCATTTTCCTATTTGAAATATTATTTAAATTGAAATGAATAGTTACTAAAAAGGTAAAATGATAAAAAAAATTGTGTATGTAAGGCCTAGTTTTATTTTTCTGGCATGTTAAGGGCTGGCCTTAATCTGTTGGGCCTAAGGGCTGGCCCATAGGGTGCTAAGGCCCCTAAAGCTGCTAGGGTTTCCCCATTCAGTCTCATTCTTGCAAACAGAACCTAAAACATTGTCCCCTTTCTTTCAGAACGTTCTGCTAGGGTTTAACTCCGATCTTGGTCAAGACTGCTCTAGCTCAGTTCTTGCGTTTCCGCTCCATGTAAGTAATTCTTAAGCTCGCTCCTGTACTCCCTAAAGGTTTGAATGGTTTGAGGGATGATGCCTTGATTATTATATGAGGTTGAGGTGGAAATGATATATTGCTTTATTGTGTATGAGTTAGAAAGCATGAGATGTATGATTGGTTGTTTATACATGATATTAGTATCATGGGATCTTTCTGATTGGTTGGTGAAACATGTACAAAGTGTGAGTAGGGCGTAATTCCATGACTGATGTAGTAAGAGCTCTTGGTGGCGCCTCATTTGTTGGACGTAATCCCATGGACCTTCCTAATGGGAGTCTCTGGTGGTGCCTCACCTATTGGACTTAATTCTATGAACCTCGTGGTGAGAGTTCATGGTGGTGCCTCAACATAAGGACGTAATTCCACGCGAGTATCGTGGTGGTGCCTCAAGGCCAGTACGTAATTCCACGACGACCACGTGGTGGTGCCTCTTGTAAGGGTGTAATTCCGCGAAGGCCTCGTGGTGACGCCTCATTGCTAGGACGTAATTCCACTACCTTGTGGTGGTGCCTCATTTTACGTATCCGGATAGTCAAGTCTTGGGGTCTTAAGTGATTTGGTATTCCATGTGTGAATGTTTGTTATTTATGTTTGATCTGAAATTACATGTTGACTGTGATGATATATGATTCTTTTACACTAGCTTACCCTTTCGCTTGCTTGTATGTTGTGTGTGGTTTCCCCTTTGCGATGATCATCAATTTCATTTATGTGAGCAGATATGAGAACCCCTAGCAGTGGTAATGATGATATGGATGCTACAACTTGATAGAGTGGACGGGTATTGGGCCCACTATGGAGCCCATCGCTGAAGGATTTTATTAATTATGATTCCCTTGTCTGTACAAGACCTAATACAACTATGTTACCTGTATGCTTTGTTTTAGGCCGTGTGGGGCCTCTTTTATGTAATATGGATATGTTTGGGGTACTGTGTACTTCATATCCCAAATCTTCGTACTCTCTGAATATGTATGTATGTGGCATTTTATTTAAATTGGATTGATCTCTTTAATTGGGACGTTACATTTATGGTATCAGAGCAGTCGTTCCTTAGGTCTGTGGACTTGGGTGTCCGTTTAGCTTTCTATGTGTCTTTTTGAGTATTCGTAGTTAATTCCCGTCTTATCAAGTTTAACCAAGTGATTTCCTGTGTGCCAGTGAACTATGGCACCATCTCGTAGGACTCCGCAATCTTCTCAGGGCGAAGTGCCAGATATCGCCAGAGCGATTGAGGCAATGGTAGCTGCTATGACGCAGCAAAGTACGACAATGATGCAACAACATGAAGCATCAATGAAGCGATAGGTGGCATCGCTTGAGCAACAATAATATGTGATACAACAGATGGAGGCTGCTAGAGTGGCTGCTGAGGACGCTCACAGACAACATATGGAGGCCCTTCGCCAGCTGGAGGAGAATAGGGTAACTGCCCTTGCGTTTGGTCCTGAGCCACGACCTACTGCCAGGGAGTAGAGCCTGGAGGACTTTCTCAAACATCGCCCAGTGAAGTTTGGAGGCAAGACCAGTTCGGACGCGGCAGACTAGTGGCTGAAAGATCTGGAGAGAATATTTAATGCTAAGATGTGCCCCAAGGAGAGTAGGCTGGCTTTCACGGTGTACATGCCCACGGGTGAGGTTAAGCACTGGTGGATCAACACGAAGTTCATCATGGAGGAGAGGCAAGAACAAATCACTTGGGATGTCTTTAGGAGAAAATTCCTTTCCGAATACTTCCCCGACAACGTCAAATATGCTAAAGAGGTGGAGTTTTTGTAGTTGACTCAAAGGAACAAATTCGTGGTTGAGTACGTAGAAAAGTTCAAACATCTCAGTCGTTTCTACACGATGCCACTAGATGAGGAGTGGCGATGTAGGAAATTCGAGAATGGCCTCTGCAGAGATCTTCGTTTGATGGTGGGCCCTCTATCCATCAAGGACTTTGTAGCCTTAGTAGAGAAGGCGAGGGTCATGGAGAAAATGAAGGTGGAGGTGGAAACCCAACACCCACATCAGCAGAGAGTGGGAGGACTATCTAGGTCCAGGCTTAGATATAAGGAGAGGAGGAAACCCTATTCTAGGCCTCATTCCCATTCTCAAGGGTCTAGGGAATCTTCTTCCCAACAAGGTAAGATCCAGTGCTACCAGTGTGGGGGACCGCACAAGAGGAATGTCTGCCCCCAACTTACAGGTTTCAAGAGGTGCAACGACTGTGGCAGGGAAGGCCACTTTGGGAAGGACAGAGGCAACAGGCCTCAAGCGACTAGCAGAGTGTATGCCATGACCGGGGCGGAGGCTGCAGGCTCAAGTAACCTAGTTATAGGTCATTGTATGATAGCTGGAAAATCTTGTTGTGTGCTATATGATTCTTGAGCGACACACTCCTTTGTGTGAGACATTTGGGTCTGCCAGTGCATGAGATGTAGTGTGAGCTTGCGGTATCTACTCCAGCGTCGGGTTTGGTTAGGACATGGTCTTTGTATGCTAGGTGTCCAGTGGAGGTAGAGGGACGCAGGTATAAAGTAAATCTGATCTGCTTACCTCTACAAGAGTTGGAGGTGATCTTAGGGATGGATTGATTGTCTATCAATCACATTTGAAGATGTGTTTCCAGACGAAGTGTCGGGGTTACCTCCTAGTAGAGAAGTAGAGTTCTCGATTGACTTGGTACCTGGAACCGGGCCAGTGTCGATGACCCCATACCGAATGGCTTCGGCAGAGTTAGTGGAGCTCAAGAAATAGATAGAGGAGTTGTTGAGGAAGCAGTTTATCCGGCCCAGCACTTCACCTTGGGGAGCGCAATGTTGTTGGTAAAGAAGAAGGATGGGAGTTCACGTCTGTGTGCGGACTACAGGCAGTTAAACAAGATGACCATCAAGAACAAGTATCCTCTTCCGAGAATTGACGACTTGATGGATCTGTTGTATGGAGCCTCGGTATTCTCGAAGATAGATTTGCGGTCTGGATACCATCAGATTCTTGTGAAGGCGGACGACGTGCAGAAGACAGCCTTCAGCTCCAGATATGGACACTATGAGTACGTGGTCATGCCTTTTGGTGTGACCAATGCTCCGACAGTTGTCATGCACTACATGAACAAGATCTTCCGGTCATTTTGGATAAGTTTGTCGTAGTTTTCATAGACGACATACTTATCTACTCCCGAACTCAGGAGGAGCATGCAGAACACTTGAGGTTGGTGCTTAGTGTCCTGAGGGAGAAGCAACTATATGCCAAACTGTCTAAATGTGAATTCTGGATGAATGAAGTACAGTTCTTGGGTCACGTGATATCTACACAAGGTATAGTGGTGGACCCCGCAAAAGTTGATGCAATGGTTAAGTGGGAAAATCCCAAGTCAGCAACTGAAATCAAAAGCTTTGTGGGTTTGGCTGGTTATTATAGGATATTCATAGAGGGATTCTCCAAGATAGTGGCACCTCTAACGCAGCTTACCAGGAAGGACCAACCTTTTGTTTGGACAGATAAGTGTGAAGAAAGTTTCCAAGAGCTGAAGCGACGATTGACAAGCGCCCCGATATTAGTTATCCTGGATGTTGGAAAACCCTTTGAGGTTTATTGTGATGCCTCCCACCTTGGACTTAGTTGTGTTCTGATGCAAGAAAAGAAGGCAATCGCATATGCATTGAGACAACTCAAGGTGCATGAGAAAAACTACCCCACTCATGACCTGGAGCTGGCAGCTATAGTATTTGCCTTGAAAATTTGGAGACACTATCTCTACGGTGCTCAATTCCGGGTGTTCAGCGATCACAAGAGTCTCAAGTATCTAAAGGAGTTGAACATGAGACAAAGGCGATTGATGGAATTTCTAAAGGACTATGACTTTGAACTGCTATATCATCCGGGGAAGGCGAATGTGGTAGCAGATGCCTTGAGTAGGAAGATTGTGCATGCCGCACACCTCATGATCAAGGAGGCGAAACTGTTAGAGAAATTCCGGGATATGAAGCTGCAGGTGGAATTGGGATCCGAGTTCGTTAGGTGTAGTACCCTGACTATATCTAGTGACTTCTTGGACTCAATCAGAGAGAGACAATTGTTGGATGTCAGTCTGAACAGAGTTAGGGAACAACTAGGATCAGATGAGGCTAAAGATTTTACCTTGGGTAATGATGGGATATTGAGATTTCAAGGTAGGGTGTGTGTACTAGGCGACGCAGAGGTGAAAAGATTAATCCTTGAGGAAGGGCATAAAAGTCGTCTTAGCGTGCACCCCAGCATGACTAAGATGTACCAGGACCTCAAGGAAAACTTCTGGTGGCAGGGGATGAAGAAGGATGTGGGGCCTGTACAAGACCTAGTACAACTATTTTACCTGTATGCTTTGTTTTAGGCCGTGTGAGGCCTCTTTTATGTAATATGGATATGTTTGGGGTACTGTGTACTTCATATCCCAAATCTTCATACTCTCTGGATATTTATGTATGTGACATTTTATTTAAATTGGATTTATCTATTTAATTGGGACGTTACAGTGTACATAATATATATATATATATATATATATATATATATATATATATATATATATATATATATATATATATATATATATATATATATATATATATATATATATCTTTAACCGGTAACAGAATATTATTATTTTAAAATGAAGACCTCAAAGACTTTTCTAAAATTCTTCATTGGAATAAAAAATTATAATGAGATCTTATAAATTATATATAAAAGTTACAATGAAATCTTAAATATGATACCACATAATGGGATTAAAAATACCAAATCTAAGTTGTCATATTCTGAGTTTTGCAACGAAGACGATCTTGATCTTAAAATATATCTGTTGTACACAACATCATAAATTCAAGACTTAGAATATTATAATATTTTCCAATTGACGTAGGAACAAAAATTTGAACGTAGGAACAAAATTAAAATGTTGGATTTTGAAAATAGAAGAATATATTTTTTGTCTTGAAATTATGTATTGATATGGAGAACATCAAAATATTAAGTGTTTACGTTATAAGATCATTGACTTGGATTTAAAAATTGCAAATAGGATACGAAACAAAGAGGTATACTCTTAATAAAAAAGGTAAAACATTAAAAATCTACTAAATTATTTATTCATTTTACTTAAATGAGATGACCCAATAATATATTAATGTGAATAAAGACAAAAAGCATAACTATCAAATTGAATTAGAGAGTGGATTGGTGCCTATATAACTCCTAGACTTCCATATCTTTTTGGCTCACTTAAATTTTGTTCCATTCTCGTACAAGGATCCCTACACTTCAGCCTTATGACTAAATTTGTGTGTCTTTATTCTTCTTGCTATGGCTTTTGTAACTCAACTAGCTTATGTAAGTCATGTTTTTATGTTTCTTTTTATATGGTTAGAAGTTTCACATTAATTAGAGATAAAATAAATTTACAATATAGTAAGTAGGTGCAAATTTTATCTTATAAATCAATTATGTGATGTTAAGTTAAACTTAAAGTCCACTTCTTAACATATACATGTATTTCTAAGTCTTTTAAGATTATTGGTACAACATAGAAAGTGTTGCTTATAAAGTTTTTCTCTTGGGCATGTATAGGGTGGTGGCGAAAGATCCCAAAAGGTACTTGTTTCGGTTAAATTTTTGAAAGAAGATAATTTAGGATTTAAATTGAATATTATGAATTGAGATGTGTTACATGAATGATAAATTGAATATTATGAATTGAGATGTGTTACATGAATGATTTTAGAATGTTCAGAGAAATGTAACTATCGTTGTTCAAAGAGTGCGGCTATGAAGAGGTGTCTCTACTACTGTAATTTGTGTTGTAAAATATGTTTATGTGTTCCGTCTGGAACCTATGGTAACAAGCAAGAATGTCCATGTTATAACAACTGGAAAAGCAAGGATGGAACACCCAAGTGTCCTTGATTCAACTTTAATATAATATTCTTATTCACCAATAATTTTTTATGTTCTTTCATCCTCAGCGTCTTTTAATTATTTTATGCATTCCAATCACCAAGAATGTACATCGATAACCCAAATATAAGTTTAATTTCACAAGATTATACAAAACTCAAGTGTTTTTAACGTTATAACAATTCATCTAATTAATAAACTTGGATAGTTTTTTTAACTAATAAAATGTCAGTTTCATGTTTACAAAATCTCAAACTAATATATATTTAAGGAGATCATAAAAGTTAGTGTAGAAATAGAAAAATTCAAAAAGTATATAGTCTCACGAGACAAATAATGTATATAATATTACATCTATAACTTAAAAATGGTTTTAGTTTATTCTTTAGGCAATGCTTTATTTAATTGTTACGTTTATGTTCAAAACATAATTATTTAATATCTTCTTTAACAATTGGCTCATTGAGTGGGGGCTAAGAAGAGTTGTCTCTACTACCGTAATTTGTATTGTGACAAATGTTTACGTGTTCCGTCCGGAACCTATGGTAACAAGCAATAATGTCCATGTTATAATAATTGGAAAAGCAAGGATGGAACACTCAAGTGCCATTGATTCAACTTCAATATAATTTTCTTATTCACCAACAAATTGCGTGTTCTTTCATCCTCATTGTCTTTTAATTATTTCACGCATTCCATTCACCAAGAATGTAAATCGATAATACAAATATAAGTTTAATTTCACAAGATTATACAAAACTCAAGTGTTTTTAATGTTATAACAATTCATCTAATACACTTGGTTAGTTATTTTAACTAATAAAATGTCTGATGTTTACAAAATGTCAAACCAATATATATTTAAGGAGATCATAAAAGTTAGCGTTTGAATAGAAAAATTCAAAAAAGTCATTTTATATAGTTTCACGAGACAGATAATGTATATAATATTAGGTCTATAACTTAAGAATGGTTTTAGTTTATTCTTTAGTCAATGCATTATTTAATTGTTACGTTTATGTTTAAAACATAATTATTTAATATCTCTTTGAACAATTGGCTCATTGAGTGGGGTTAAGAAGAGGTGTTTCTACTACCATAATTTGTGTTTTGACAAATGTTTATGTGTTCCGTCCAAAACCTATGGTAACAAACAAGAATGTCTATGTTATAACAATTGGAAAAGCAAGGATGGAACATCCATGTGCCATTGATTTAACTTCAATATAATTTTCTTATTCACCAAAAAATTGTATTCTTTCATCCTCATCGTTTTTTAATTATTTCATGCATTCCATTCACCAAGAATATACACCGATAACCCAAATATAAGTTTAATTTTACAAGATTATACAAAACTCAAGTGTTTTTAACGTTATATATTCTTCTAATACACTTGGTTAGTTAATTTAACTAATAAAATGTCAGATTGATGTTTACAAAATGTCAAACCAATACATATTTAAGGAGATCATAAAAGTTAGTGTATGAATAGAGAAATTCAAAAAGTTATTTTATATAGTCTCACGGGACAAATAATATATATAGAATTAGGTTTAAAATAATGTTGCATTTATGTTCAAAACATAATTATTTAATATATCCTTAAACAATTGTTTCATTGAGAATCAAACTCGTGACCTGAATTCTAATACTAATTGTTGGATTGAGCGCTTACCACTAAACAACAAGCTATGTTTGGTAGTTAGGGTATAACCTTTTCTTCTTAAGATTGTAACAACCAAATTGTCATGATTTGATCATTACTTGGCCCACCTAGCCTCCACCATGAGAAAATTGATGCACCTTACAACAATTTAATTATTATTGAGTTAAAATATTTAAAGTTAGTTTACCGTAATTTAAAAAATGTTGTATAAACAATCTACAATTTAACAATTGTTGCATATAAATATCGCATTTTCTAACGCATTGCTTAAAACAAATAAGCAACATTTTTGTTATACTATCTAGGTTTAAGGCAAATAAAACTCACTATATAACCAACAATAAAAAAATGTGGCTTATTCCTATTTTAGGCAATGGGTTTTCGGTTGTTTCCATGTAACCATTGCCTAATCTATAGGTGTAAAGAACATTCATAGTGTATAGTATAACTTAGAAGGAAACAACACACAAAAGAGGCCATCGTTTTATTGTTTTGCCGTAGTTTTATTGTTTTGCCACATTTTCTACATGGAAAATGTTGCCTGAATAATCAATGATTTATAAAATGTGGCCTTTAGTAGTTTTGAGCCACACCTATATATTTGTGGCCTTTTCTATATTTAGGCAACAATTTTATACATGTAGGCTAGTTTAGTGTAGTCTAAAGTAAAAAATGATCCTATGATTTTGACCATGGCTTTCACACATAACTCTTATGTTCTAAACTTTGAAGATTTTTCTTCCTCCTCCATGTTTCACCCACACATGTTCAATACATCCATCTTCCTTAAGCTCGACAATGACAATTTCCTAATATAAAAATAATAGGTTCTTGTCACAGTGAATGGTTTACAATTTCATTGGAAAATCAAGAATATGTAATCAAATTCACTACCCTTGAAAATGTAATCAACAACTGTTTGGATTTTTATGTCTATGTCTTCTTCAATTCTAACCAAAATGGTTGGTCTCACCACTATTGCTCAAGTATGGGCAAAGCTCAAAATCTACTATGCCTATCAAAACCATGCATGGGTCCAGAAACTCAAGATTCATGTTTAGTCTCCTAAGAAACTTTGATTTATCATCATGTCCCCTATCTCAACCAATGCGCAGGAAAACTCCCTTACCCCTTGATTGAGGGGCTTGTTCCAGTATATCCAATAGTCTCATATCGCTTAGGATTCGTGTCCAATGATAGTTTAAATACACATTTCTCCTTCAACTTTCTGAGGTTCCTTTTAAAGACAAGGTCGTGACGAAATTTCAGGATCTAAAACGGACAATACCTCGGATGTGGTGATTAATCATAACGATATCACTTTATGGACTTGGGATCAGAACAAATTGGCGCCCACCGTGGGGTTCAATAGAACTCAATCCCAACCCCAGTTATTGTTAAAAACTTACTACCATGAGGAATACCAAGAATAACATCAATCATCAAAGCAACTTAGGAAAAAATATTGATCCAACAATGCAATAAATCTTGCAAACCATTCAAGAGCTGCAGCTGGAGAACAAGGAGGTGCGTCAACTGTTGGGTAGTAGGCAATGAATATAATTTAGGGTTTAAAATAAAAGATGAAAATAATGGAACAAAAATAGATAATAAGCAACGAATATAATTTATTCAAAGAAAGGAAAAATTACATACCCATTCTCTCTAGTCCCAAGGAGAAAACAATGACAACCTCTCTCTTGGAAATAGGAAAAAACTAATACACGGAGAAACTTAAAGGAAAAACTAACCTTCTCTCTCCTAGAGGAGAAACTTATATTCTCTCTTAATTCTTCTCTCAAGCAATAAAGCAAAAGGAATAAAAAGGGAGAGACTTTGAGATGATTTCCTAAGGAAACACTGGCTCTTTTTATAACATGAAAAGTAAGCCTCAAAGTAAGTTCCCACCGATGTGGGACTTCCTTTTTAACATTCTCCCACTTGAAGATTTTGATGAAATTAATCATATCTTCACACCATGCTTTAATCAAATCTTTTATGATAGACTTTATTAGGATTAAATCCACTTAGACTTCATTGACATATAATTCTGATCCTCCGAAATGCAATGCAACACTTAAGGTTCCTTCTAAGGACCTCTCATCAATACTTCACTGCTTTCCACCAAACCTGCCATGAACTTACTAACCACTCTCACTACTTGAGAAATGTCTGGTCTTGTACACATCATAGCATTCATAAGGTTGTCCACCACCGATGCAATTAGTACTCGAGACTTCTCCGTCCTCTACGCTTCACTGCTAAATTTCATACATGAGGAACAATTGATAGAAAGTGGGGTAGAAATTGGCTTGCAATCTTGCATGTTGAAGCGCCACAAGATTATCAGTTAGTATTTCTTCTAAGAAAGCCAAATCTTCCTATCTTTTTATGTCTCTGTAAATTTGCATCCTTGAAATCCTTGTTTGCTAGTTCCAAGTCCTTCTTCTCATACTCCCTAGCCAATTATGCCTTCAATTTCTGGATTTGAACTTTGTTGTGGCCTACCTCCAACATGTCATCCACGTACAACATCAATGGTTTAAACACCTCTGTTGTAACCAAGGCTTATGAAGGAATCAAATCTCTTGTACGAACATCTAAGCGCCTTCTTTAAACCGTACTAAGATTTGTTCAACCCTACAAACCAAGTTTTCTTGTTCTTTAACGCTTTCTGGTTGGAGCATCATTTCGTTTTTGATTAACAATAACCTTGTGGGAAGTGGGACCCACAGGTGGTACCCCTTCACTTTGTTAGCATAGCACAAGCACTTAATTTTTACCAGTTTTAAGCTCTACTCATGCTTTGGATTCCTTGAACTGGTAACAACACATTTGACTTCCTCTTGACGTGGTACACCGTCGACCTTCGGGAGTAAACTTTGATTCTCCTAGTGATAACTCTGGTGGTTCCCTTACATAAGAATGAACCAAATCTTCTTGTGTTTCTTTTTCCTAGTAGTCAAACTAGCAATCTACGATCTATGTTTGTTGGCTTATCACATAGTACTCGTGCAAAGGTAAAACAAGCTTCTTGAGCCCGAGTAAGAGATTACATTCCTCCTGGATTTGCAAACTTCACTCTAACTTATACCCAAGTTTACAATGTCATGTCAACATTGTTTCTTCTTGACTTGCCGATGCAACCATTGCATTAGCTTCTTACAACGTATCTCTCATAAGCACATACGCATTTGCCATGATCTTTTGAGTTTCATGACTTACCAGATCTCTCTTCTTCTTCATAGAATATCTTTGTCCTTCAAGGTACTTGCCATACAACCTTGTGAGGTTTATGCCTCAGTTATTTCCTCCATTCTTCCAATGTCAACAATCTTTCTTCACATGCCCTCTTTTGCCCCAATGGTAGCATTTGAGATGCTTCTTGTAACATCCTAGTCGGATATTACTAATTTAAATAAATAAAATAGGAAATAAATAGAAAATCGCATTTATGATAATTCCTTTTTCCAAAGCGTAGGAAAATTAAAAACCTTTATTATTGTAATAGTTCAAAACCACAATTTATAATTGTCTATTACATCTCATAATCTTATAAAAGTACATGTTTACAAAATATCCAAAATCCATAAATAATAAAACTATAAAATCTTTTCCTAGTTAGCCCCTCTCCGATGTTATGCCTCACTAGAACCACTTGGAACATTATTTGCTCTCGTGTAACACATTACACGATCATCGCCAAACACAAGCAGATAGGTGAATTAACATATATATATATATATATATATATATATAATTCAAATATATGCACACACACATCAAGAAACTATATCCTTTGATTCCATACCACATGGCCACCACCATGTTATCCATGTTCTACGTCTTTAGATGAATACCTCAAGATGCCCTTTGCTGCCACACCTACAAGCCACAACTTGTAGAACACGTGTGGGAAACATGTTATGGACCACACTCCGTAACGCTAGGTGGAGTTCCCAATACGAACCATAGTTCGTACTCTCGACACAAGATTAGCACATCACCGTCCACAACCTATGATTGCTCAATCGAGTGGAGACCCTCCATACGAGCCACAACACGCACACTCACACCGGCAATACTCGCCAATCCAAGCTACAACTCAAGGAATGCTCGTGTTCATCCGCCATCCCGAGCCACAACTCAAGGGATGCCATTCCGAGCCACAACTCAAGGAATGTCACATGTTTACCCTCTATCTCAAGCCACAACTCAAGGAACACTCCAACAAGTCGATCTTTAAGGTATCTCCCAAAGCCTTGTATACCATGCACCTCCAAAGCATACAAAAGTGTTGCCTCTGCATTATTGCTTGGCGCTGCTCTAAAGTCGCTAGGCAAAACTCAGTTCTAGACCGCTTGGCGAAACCTCACTATCGCCAGGCGCCAAACGACTTAGAACCACTCTGCCTTTGCAGGTATCGCTTGGTGGGATGAACCTTGCCACCAGGTGCCACATGTTCGCATGTAATTGTCCACACGGTTGTCGCCTAGCTGGACGTCCCCATCGCCAAGCGCCACGTGCTCTAGTGTTATTTGATATTTGCAGCGTTTTCCTGGTGGTCCAATACTCGCTGCCAGGCGTTACACCAGTACAGTGATGTGTATTGGTTAACACTCTGGTAAGTTTTCAAACGTCTCAGTTCTCCTATTTCACACATCTCCTTTGCATCCTAAGTTTCTCTCTTTTTATACATATTCATAGCCTTATCCATTATTAAATTCCTTACTTTCATCCTATTTCACTTATGTGGCGTGACCAATACTCATTTTAAATATAAAACTGAAATCCTCTGACAACCTAAATACTTAAGTATATATGCCACTTAGGGTTAAAAGAGCACTTTACACTTCCTATGCCTCAATCTTAACTATCACAAGAAAGAGAGGTGGGTCACTAATGGACACGCTTAAGTACCAAGTCTTTCCTAACTAGAAATTTCCTAGACATGCACTTTCACACTACCACTCTTTATCCACATTACAGCATTATTCTAATGACAATAGTAGTAGGATATAATCACACAAACCAACAACTCTGATACCAATATTGGGTATCAGAGTACTAGCACAAGTACTTACAACTAAAATAAAAGAGGAAAATAATGGAACAAAAGCATATAATAGGCAATGAATATAATTTATTCAAAAAAAGTAAAAATCACATACCATTCTCTCTAGTCCCAAGGAGAAACAATGACAACCTCTCTCTTGGAAATAGGAAAAAACTAATACAAAAAGAGCCTTAAGGAAGAAAACTAATACATACCATTCTCTTTAGTCCCAAAGAAGCTTATGCTTGGGCTGACGTTGCCCAAGACAAACATGAGCGGTTGTGTAAAGATGCAGAGGAGTCGTGACAAAGGATAGAGTATGCGTCTACGAGCAAGAACAACCGCAACAAGCAAGCAAGTGAGGAGTTGAAGCAATGGATTCAAACTCGTGAGAACTCCCAGAGATCATGGAGGTCAATGGTGAGTCAGATAAGAAGAACTTGCTTCTAGAAGTGCTCTCCATAAATGGGACTACATCGACACCCGTACTAGATATTTTTAGAACAAGCAAAACGACCAACATGTCACAAGCAAGGCAGTTTTGGTAACATATCTTTTAGAAATCTAGATATTAATATATTTAATATAATTTTAACAAACTTAAATATTTAATTGTAATATTTTATTTTAAAATCCTTAAAATTTTTATAGCAATATTATATTTTAACCATTTTAAATATTTTATAGTGATATTTTATTTTAACACACTTAAATATTTCATAGTGACATTTTATTTTAATAAATTTAAATATTTTATTGTAATATTTTATTTTAACAAACTTAAATATTTTTAAGTGATATTTTATTCTAACAAACTTAAATATTTTATAGTAATATTATATTATAACCAATTTAAATATTTCTAACAAACTTAAATATTTTATAATTATATTATATTATAATCAACTTAAATATTTTATAGTGATATTTTATTCTAACTTAAATACTTTATAGTAATGTTATATTATAACCAATTTAAATTATAACCAATTTAAATATTTTATAGTCATATTTTATTTTAACTAAAATATTTTACAGTAAAATTTTATTTTAAACAAATTAAATATTTTATAGCTATATTTTATTTTAACTATCTTAAATATTTGAGTGACATTTTATAACTTAGGTTACTTTTTTTTATTTTTTATTTTAACTATTTTTTTTGTATATAACAATTATTTATTTTGAATTATAAGTAAATTTATTTCAATGAATAATATCATTGTTATGTATATTTTGAGTTATAGATGTACATGTGGATTACTATCATCATGATAGAGGTTGGTTTTAGTGTATTAGAAAAGTGAAGTCGTTAGGCAATACGAACCTTCCCACTCATATCCCCATACGACAGTACATCCAATACGAACCTCCCCGCTCATGATAATGTCATGCATATCCTAGTTCAAGATGTCATTTCCAAGCATGCAAAACACTTAAAATCATCAACCTGACCTATATGAGATCAACTCATACTCAACCATGGTCATAGGGATTTCATATGCTTCCATGAACCTGCCGCTCATTGTCCAACTCTACGAACCTCTCGCTCATAGTCCAACACGTGTGGAACCCATCTCGTTACAAACCTCTCGCTCGTAACAATCAAGTGGAGCTAGCCAATACAAACCTCTCGCTCATATTCTCACACAAGATTTTCGACATCACGGACCTCCCGGCTGCGATCACCACGCATTCAAACTCCATTACGAACCTCCCGCTCATAACATGATGCAAGCATATCTCAGACCCAAGGCCATCACAACCAGACGTGCCAAAAGCACTAAAAATCGTAACCCGTTCCTACACTATCGCCTAGCGCAACCTAAGCGCCACCAGGTGGAATCGTGCTACAGACTGCCTAGCGATCACCACTCACTGCCAGGCGCCACGTGCTCCAGGAAGCCCCTATTTCTATAGATGACAAATAAACCCGCCCCTATGAGTATTACCCGAACCCGTCTTTGTTTTGACGGAGAATCCCTACATTGACTAGGTATGGGTATGGGTATGGGGAATCACCGACTTTTTCAATTGGGTTTGGGGATGGGTTTGGGGATGGGTATGGGGATGTACATATCTGTCCCGTCCCCGTCTCCATACCTGCCATAATACCCGTCTTCATCATATCCTCGTCCCTTTTCAAATTATTAAAATATTCACAGTTAATTAAGTAATCTTATATATTACTTAATTGTCTAAATAAATTTTATTTACTATAATATAAAAATTTAATGTAATTGTCATGATTTTTTTATCACCATCCAACATATATTGAAATTCAAAAGATACAAGATCTATATTAAAATTTTAATAATATTAGTTTAATATTTGTTCTTTACGTGATTTTGATCAAATGATGTATTATAAATTTTACTAGTGTATAAAAAAGAGATCCATTGGAACTTAAAAAATTGAAGTAAAGAGACATTTAAAATATATTTTAATTTGAATATTTGTTTTCCTTTTATATTTGTAAATTTAATGTTTGTAAATTTAATAAATGTTTTGATTCTCATGAAATTTTATTTTGTATTCTAATTTGAAATGTATACAATTATAATTTCTTTCTAAATATTTGATGTCCTAATCATGCTTCCAAATTCATGCCACATTGAACTTACCTCCAAAACAGTACCTATAACATTTCCTTCATCCCAAAACCTCAAACTAAATCAAGTTTAACATTGGTGCATACACATGATTCATGCATTAGGCTCATGATTGAATGATTCTACACATTCTATCATCATACCACATTCATGAGTCCAAATGAACCCTAACAGAACCCCACTTCATGCCCCACCCAGTCAACCACAAAAAAGGTTGTTGATCAACGGTCGTCGCTAGGTGGCAAATTGAGAACTGCTAGGCAGTACATCAGATTCTGGATAAATGCCAAAATTTCCCTACACCTGCGAGAACCCTAAAATCCCCAACCCAATCCAATCATGCAATTTCACCAAATCCACTTCCAATCATGCTTTCATAATTCATGTATATTCAATATTCGCACGCAAACATAAAATCATCACCGTTTGCACAATAAATCATATTCCAATTCATTCCCCACAACCCTCATGGAACCCTTATGAACGTGCAATGAAGACTTGCCAAGCGGTTTCTAGGCATAACCCAAAAACTAGGTTCAAATGGCATGCGTCGCTTGGTGGTCCATGAACGTCGTCAGACAATTTCTGGGCAAAAACCCAAAAAATATGAAATTCAGCGAAATTGCGAAAAGAAACAGGCACCCATGATGCAATTACATCAAAATTACAGTAATCATGAATTAACATATAGGTGCAACTCCCCTTACCTGTAATTTCTGCTCCAATTCACTCCCCTTGCTTGGAAATTATCTACCCATCGCTTCTCGCACTTGGCACTCTTTCTAACTTTCTCTAGCTCTCTTTGGCTCCATTTTTAGTGTTCTCACCTTCTCCCTTAGCTGATGTACCAAACCCTTCCAATTCCCCTTAACTCTCCTTCCAAAAATCATATGAATAACCTACAAGCCATTACATGTTTCATGACATTTCATACACCTCCAGAACTATAAAATCGCACAACATAGTCATGCATACCCACCAAATGAAGTAAATAATTAAAACATCACACCAATGACATTCCCCTGACTTGAACCTAAGTCCTCTCAACCACTTAAGCTAGTACTGCTCCTTGTCATAACTCGTCGTATTAATTAATTTAGAGATCTCTTTACTCGCATTTATATCAAATAAATATTTATTTATTTAATTTTTCTAGGATCTTACGTACACACTGTTATATAATTTTTAAATTACGAAGTTATTTTTATTTAGCGAAGTAATATGGTAGTTTTTATATTAGTGTTAGTTGTTGTTATTAGCAAAGAGATTTAATTTAGCTTTTATTTTAGTTAGTTGGGGTATTTAAGATTTAGTTTGGTTTGTTAATATTTGATTGGAGTGGTTATTATAGTGATGTACATGGCTTTAAAAAGCCAAACTCAATTCAATAGACTTAAAACCTCACTTTACAAATTGGTTTTATGGGGTTGAGTTAGACTTAAAACCCACTTCTTAACATGGTATTGGAGCCAGGTTAGAGTCTATCCTAGCGAGATTTCTTAGGCATATTATTTCACCCCCAATTAGGCCGCTATTGGATTACCCATTTCTAATCCCACATATGAGATGTATATATCTCGACATGAGGAGAGTGTGTTGGAAGTCCCCATTGACTAGAGATAAGGCAATTTAATAGTATATAAGTGGGGTTGAGTTAGGCTTAAAGTCCAATTCTTAACAATTCTAATAAAATCTCTTTTTTTATATACTAATAAAAATTATAATACATCACTTGAATGAAATTGAAATCACATAAAGAACAAAGATTAATAATAATTGAAATTTAGAATAGATCTTTCACCTTATGATATATGGTGGATGGTGATAAAAAAGATTCATGATAATAATATTAAAATTTTATATTATAGTAAATGAATTTTTTTTATACAACTGTAATGATATAATTACATTTATGATAATGAGTTAGAAAATAAAGGTAATTACATAAAACATTAACATAATATTCTACATGATAGAAATAAACAACGAATAAAAATATTAAAAAATAGTAAAAATAATCAATTGCGTGTCTTAGAAACAATTTAATACATCATTAAGTGAAATCACTCAAAGAATAACAAATTAAGAAATTTTTTTTAGAGAGATAATGAAAATTGTTTTAACAAAACAAAAAGAGTTCTTCGAATAAAACACAAATTAATAATAAGACAATAAAGATATTTTTTTATATTAACTAGTAAATGAAATGTTTGTGTTATTGAACATCGAGTTAAACATTCTCAGGTAAAAAAAAAAGTTAAGAAATAAAAATATTAAAAAAAAGTATAAATATTCAAATATGAAAGATAAAACGTATTTAATTTACATATCATTTGAATATAACTGTACAAAGGTTTTGACAAGAGAGAAAAAATGTGAAGCTAAAAGAAAAAAAAGAGTTATAAAACTAAATACTAAGAATAATATATATATATATATATATATATATGTTCCTGTAGATAACAAATAAAATATGTCAGACACAAGCGTTACCTTACTCCTGTCCGCAATCTCCTGTAGGCTTCCTCCCGGCTGGTACATGTCGTCTATGGATATGTCGGTGTGAATTGGTTTGGACCCGATGAGGGTTACCTGCAGAAGAGACTTCGATGCTCAAGTCAGCAAAATCTCTTAGAAAGCCAAATCTCATAATTAGGAGAGTAATGAATGCGTACCTTTAGTTATGTCATGGGTTGGGCTCCTATTTGGGCCATAGGTGGGCTTGGGTCATGGTCCAGGCTCCTTAATTCAAATATCGTGGGCCTTAAGGGCCTTACTGGTAGGGCCTTAAGGGCTTAGGCTGGTTACTTCTTTGGCAGTCTAGGCCAGGTACTTATCATTCGTTCATACATGGTGATTATTATTTGCGTCCTTGGTGGTTATGTAGATGGGCTTTAGGGATATAACTTGGCTAGGCCGGTTAAGTGTGATACAATATATATATATATATATATATATATATATATATATATATATATATATATATATATATATATATATATATATATATATATCCACACTCACATCCACACCCACACCCACTCCCACACCCACAATATATTCATCCTTATAAGCAATTGAAATAATTAGGGGTGACAATTAGGACCTGGCTCGGCGGGCCATCTCGCAGGCCTGCACGAAATACGCAGAACGAGCCTAGAAGATAAACCTACAAGCCCGTCACAGCCCGGCTCGCATAAGCTCGTGGCCCGCATAAGCTCGCGACCTGCATAAGCTCGCGGCTCGCGCAGGCCGACCTGTAAGCTCGCATAAAAAAAATAAAAAGAAAAAAAACTTGCACTTGTGTATAGTAGTTACTTTTTTTATGGACTCTTTCATTAACGTCCCAAATTCTTGTATAACTAGAAAAGACAAGTATTATGTATTTTTTTAATGTGCTAAGATTTAAAGAATACATTGTGGATGTCATAGTATGAATATGATAAAAATGTTGAATTATCAATTTATCATCCAACTCCCCAAAGTCTTTACTTAATTTTGTGAACTTCTTAAAGTTTCCTGATCTTTAAACATTGAACGTTTTATCATAAGAATTAAAAAAAATTAAAAAACAAGTGAAGTGCGAGACGGGCTAGTGATTGCAACCCGCATAAATTGCGCGGGGCGGGGCGGGCCAGCCCGCAATGTGCGGAAACGGGCCGGGCCGACCCACATTGCCATCCCTAGAAAAAATTAGGTATTACCCACTCCCCACTCCCCGTCTTAACTAGGGATCTCAACGGGTCAGGTAGGGTACGAGCAGTAGCTCCCCCGTACCCTACCCACCAAATAAATATTTGTCTCGTACCTGTTTCCATACGAGTATTTACAAATTTTTTTTAAATATTTAACATCATATTTTAATCATAAATTCAAATAAAATACAATACATAACATTCATAAATTTCAAACAAAGTCCAAATAACCCATTTAAATAATGTTGAATGACAATTTACAGAGAAATGAAGATTTTTTAAAACCAAATGATAAGAAATAATCCATTCAAAATCAACGCGTTAATATTTCAATCATGTTTTTTAATTTTTTTTTAATTTAAATTAGAGTATAGTCTCCATAGAGACGAGTTCAGACAATACCCACGAAGACGTGTTTATTTGTCATCCCTAGTCAATAAGCTCAAGATTCATGCTTGGTCTCCTAAGAAAGTTAGATCTATCATTGTTTACCTTCTTGACATCAAGAATATTTTGACTTGTTAGTTGCGATGGGGTCCCCTATCTTAGGAGTCGATTAGGGCTTTTGCTCCTCTAGTACACCTAATAGTCTCAAATCGCTTAGGAGTTGAGGTCAAAGACAATTTAAATACACATTCATCCATCAATGCTCCAAAGTATCTTTTAAGGACAAAATAATGACGAAGTTCCAAATTTCAATGCGGACAATACCTTAGATGTGGTGATTGACCCTAACAATATCACTTAACAGACTTGGGATCGAAGTAAATTGACACCCACCATAGGATATGTGAGGTTCGGTTAAACTCTATCCCAACCCCACCTATTGTCAAAAACTCACTACCATGAAGAATAACAGAAATAACATCAATCATCACAGCGACTCAGGTAACAACAACGAGCCAACAATACAACAAATCTTGCATATCATTTCCGAGTTGTGACGGGAGAACAAGGAGGTGTGGCAATCATCCAAGGAGGCTGATGCTCAAAAAACAAACGAGGAGTTGAAACAATATTCACACCCGTGAGAATTCCCAAATACGTGGAGGTCGCCCGTACTCATCCCAACGACCTGAGATTTCTAAACAAGCAAAATGACCAAGATTTCATACGAGGGCAATTTTGATAACATATATTTTAAAAATCTAGATATTAATATATTCAATATAATTTTAATAAACTTAAATATTTTATAATAATATTGTATTTTAACAAACTTAAAAATTTTATACCAATATTATATTTTAATCAACTAAAATATTTTATACTGATATTTTATTTTAACAAATTTAAATATTTTATATGATATTTTATTCTAACAAACTTAAATATTTTATAGTCATATTTTATCTTAACTAACTTAAATATTTTATAGTAATATTTTATTTTAAACAACTTGAGTATTTTATAACGATATTTTATTTTAACCAGCTTAAATGTTTTAGTGATATTTTATAAAAATTATTTTTCGATCACTTTTTTTATTTAGTATGATTTTTATATATGAAAGTTATTTTATTAAATTTAAAATATTTATAAGATTTGTTTATATATAAAAATTATTTATTTTGAATTACAAATAAATTTATTTCAATAATACCATTATTATGTATATTTTATGTTATAGATGTGCAAGTTATAAAGATTACTAATGTTACAGCTACAACGAAAGATTCCTAAAAATCGATACCTCAGTTTGGTTACGAGCAGGTCGTAATTTAGCTAAACAAAAATCAACATTTTAACTCAGCTAAGAATAGATTGTAACTTGACAAAATAAAAATTGGCAAAAATTAACATTCCAGCTCGAGTGAGAGTAAGTTGTAATCTAACTAAACAAAAATCGATAAAGTTATATATACGTATACCTTATGTAGATTACTATTGTTGCAGCTATATCTAAATATTCCTAAAAATTGACATTCTAGCTTAGTTACGAGCAGGTCGTAACCTAATTAAAAAAAATTGGTAAAAATCGATATTCCAGCTCGACTATGAGTAGATCATAATCTCATAACCTGACAAAACCAAAATTGGTAAAAATTGACATTCCAGCTAGGGATCGAGCAGGTTGTAACTTGACTAGACAAAAATCAACATTCCAGCTTAGCTAGGAGCAGGCTACAACTTGGCTAAACAGAAATCGATAAAAGTTGACATTCCATCTCAACTAAAAGCAGACCATAACCTGACTAAAAAATTGATAAAAATTGACAATCTAGCTCGATTGGAGCAGACTGTAACCAAATTAAAGAAAAATCAAGAAAAAAAATCAACATTCCAACTCGGTTAGGAGTAGGCCGTAACTTGACTAACCAAAAATCAGTAAAAATCGTCATTCCAACTATGATGGGAGTAGGCTGTGACTTGACTAAACAAAAATCGATAAAAAAAAAATCATCATTCCAACTAAGCTGGGAGCGAAACGTGTTAGGAATTCAAGTGTGAGTCTAAGTCCCACATTGATTAGAAATGAGAAAGTGGAGCACTATATAAAGATAAAGACCAATAAACGCATTGTCTTAAGGTTTTGGGTTGAGAGTGGTGTCAATGTCTTATGTAGTTGGGCTCAGGTCTCATTGGTGTTTGTTCTCCCTAGTGAAACCCCCTATATAAACCCTCTTAGTTGGGCTATATTTACTTGCTTGAATGATGGAGGCAAATACAAAGATGGTTGCATTGAATGGTTCAAATTATCACTTGTGGAAGAGCAAGATGAAAGACTTGTTGTTTGTGAAGAAGTTGCATCTTCCCGTATTTGCTACACAAAAGCCAAATTCTATGTCTAATGAAGAATGAGACTTTGAGCACCAACAGGTATGTGGTTTTATTCGGCAATATGTTGAAGATAGTGGTTATAATCATATTGCTAATGAGACACATGCCAGAACTTTGTAGGAGAAGATTGAGTCTTTGTATGTTTTTAAGTCGGGAAATAATAAACTATATTTGTTGAATTGCTTGATAATTTGAGGTACATAGAGAATTCTTCTATTTCGGATCATTTAAATGAGTTTCAAGGGCTCCTAGATCAACTATTAGGAATGGGTATAAACTTTGATGATGAAGTCTTGGGACTATGGCTATTGAATACTTTACCAGAGTCTTGGGAGATATTTCGGGTTTCAATTACAAACTCCGCCCCCGAATGGAATTATTTCTTTATAGATGGCAAAGAGTGGTGCTCTTAATGAAGAGATAAGAAGGAAGGCATATGGTTCTTCATCTCAATCTGATATGCTTGTTACAGAAATTAGGGGGAGAAGTCAGAAAAAGGAACTGAAAGGTGGTAGAGAGAAAAGCATGAGCAAGTCCAAGTCAAGATACAAGAATATAGAGTGGCATTATTGTAATAAAACAGGCACATTCAGAAATACTATTTTAAATGGAAAAAGGACAATGCAGACAAGAAGGGCAAGCAAAAAGAGAATGATTGTGGCAATGGTTGTGTCACTACTATTACAGGTGGTGATCTTGTTCTTCTTCGTGACTTTGAGTCCGTTAATCTTGTATCTGATGAGAGCATGTAGATTATTGATAGTGGTGCAACACTACATGTTACACCTAGGAATGAGTTCTTCACATCTTACACTTCTGGTATTTTGGAGTGTTGAAGATGGGTAATGATGGTGAGTCTAAAGTGATTGGTGTTGGTGATGTTTGCCTACAAACCAACATGGGAGTGCAGTTGTTACTTAAAGGAGTCAAACATGCTCGGGATGTCCGTTTTAATTTAATCTCTGTATAGATGGTTGATAATGGTGGTTATGATAGTCACTTTGGTTCTGGAAAGTGGAAACTCACCAAAGGTAACTTGGTTGTGGCTAGAGGAGAAAAATCAGTCAAACTATATTGGACAAAAGCTTTGGTTTCTAAAGACACTGTGAATGCCATGGATATGGAGGCATCTTTGTGGCACCAGAGGCTTAGTCATATAAGTGAAAAAGGGTTGAATTGTTTAGCTAAAAAGGATGTTCTTCAAGGGCTAAAAAGTGCAGAATTGGAGAGATGTTCTCATTGCATAGATGGCAAGCAAACCAGAGTGTCCTTCAAGAAGCATCCTACGTCAAGGAAGTCAGAGTTGTTACAATTGGTGCATTCTGATGTTTGTGGCCCGTTGAAGGTAAAGTCATTTAGTGGTGCACTTTACTTTGTTACCTTTATTGATTATTGTTCTAGGAAGCTATGGGTCTATGAACTTCAGCGAAAGGATCAAGTACTTGATAAGTTCAAGGAATTTTATGCCTTGGTTGAGAGGCAATCAGGGAAGAAGCTGAAATGTATTCGTTCTGACAATGGTGGTGAGTATTGTGGACCCTTCGATGCTTATTGTAAACATGGTATTGCACATGAGAAGACTCCTCCTAAAACTCCTCAGTTGAATGGTTTAGCTGAGAGGATGAATAGGACATTACTTGAGAAGGTGAGATGTATGCTCTCAGATGCTAAATTGCCCAAGCATTTTTGGGGTGAGGCATATACACGGTGATGCACGTTATCAATCTCACTCCTACTGTGATTCTGGACAGTGAAGTGCCAAATAAAATTTGGTTTGGCAAGAATGTAAGTTATGATCATTTGCATGTCTTCGGTTGCAAGGCATTTTTTCATATTCCAAGGGATGAAAGATCCAAGATGGATGCGAAGACAAGGCAGTGCATCTTTATTGGCTATGGTGAAGATGAATTTGGCTACAGGTTTTATGATCCTGTTGAGAAGAAGCTTGTTAGAAGTCGTGATGTTTCATGGAAGACCAGACCATTGAAGGCATTGATAAGGTGGAGAAGACCACACCCGAGAAAGATAGTAATCTCACTTATGGTAATCCGATGAGGTTGCCTGCCCACAATCTGGAGAATGTTGAAACGGAAGCTCATAATGATGAGCATCATGGTGATGTTGATGATCAATAGGTTGGAAGTAGAGTAGAGGTTTCAATTGATGATGCTCAAGAGGAACATGATGATAATGATCTTGGTGATATACCTGAACCACCTCAAGTCCAACTCAGGAGGTCTAATAGACAAAAACAACCTTCTACAAGGTATTCTTGTGATGAGTACATAACCTTGACTGATGGTGGAGAACTTGAGTGTTTTGAAGAGGCTTTGGAGAGTGAAGAAAAACAAAAGTGGCTGGATGCAATGCAAGATGAAATGAAATCTTTACATGATAATCACACTTATGACTTGGTGAAATTGCCTAAGGGAAAAATGGCTTTAGAAAACAGGTGGATCTTCAAGATGAAACAAGATGCTAATTCTACATTTCCAAAGTACAAGGCCAGATTGGTGGTGAAAGGTTTCAGACAGAAAAGGGTGTTGATTTCAATGAGATTTTCTCACCTGTGTTGAAAATGTCATCCATCAGAACTATGCTAAGTTTAGCTGCTACTATTGATTTGGAGGTTGAGCAAATGGATGTGAAGACTGTAAGACCCGTGAAATTAATTAATTAAATAAATAATTAATTAATAAATGTGAGTAGAAAGAGCCTTTATGGCATTAATTGTTGTTAGGTGTGATATGGAAAAGTACTAGCTCATGTGGTTGAGAGTGCTTGATTTGTGTGAGAGGACTTGGGTTCGAGTCCTATGTATGCCAATTATGTGTTGTTGTTTTATGATTTATTTTTAATAATATGTAAGAGTATGGAATTTGAAATGTAACCTTGTGTTGATTGTGTATGTCACCAAATGTGAATTGGCATAGTGGTTGTGCTTTGGCCTTATGAGTGGGTGGTCACAGGTTCAAACCTTGGTGGGCAAAGAATAAGCAATATTTTTGCTAACTAGTAGTTGTGGTATGAATGTGAAGGGGTAAAGAAAAGCCTAGCGGGGCAGCCAAGGGGGTTGGAAAAATTACCAAATAATTAACATTGAAGAGGAATTAAAAGCCCAAACTCGTTTTACTATTAAAAACCCTCTTAAAGGCACCTATAAAAGGGAAGGGTTTTGGCATCTGTGGTGAACTATTATAGAGAGAGTACGAAATTGAGGCTGAGAGGTGAGGTTTGGGTGCGTAAAGGGGCTGAACGGAGAGGGAGTCGGTGGCATCTGTTGTATTTTTGAATTTTGGGCTAAATGCATGAAAAAGAGGGGTTATACATGGTTTATGCAGGAATGGGGTGGAACCTAGAAATTTGGGGTTTTATGGAGTCTATACTATGCCAATGTGAAGTTGCAAAACGTGTAAATTGTTTTGGTATGCTCAAATTCTGTTTGGTATGTTTTGTTGTGCGAATTGAGCAAAGTTGGAGTAAGTCGAGTGCGTGATCAGTGATGGAGTCTGCATTTCTCGCTCAGGCGAGCTTGGCTCGCCTAGGCGAGATTAGCAAAGATGCATACCCTATTGCCATACGAGCATCTCGCTCAAGCGAAGAGGATGGGGTTTGAGCGACGCAGACTCTCGCTCAGGCGAGTGAGGTTCGCCTAAGCGAGATAGTGAGGGAGTTGCACGTGTTGAGCGCGACTTCTCGTCCAGGCGAGGGTTTTGTGGGTTTTGAGCGAACCTATGTCTCGCCCGGCGAGATGGCCTCGCCTAAGCGAGATGTCATGGCCATGCGTGGTGCTCTGTTGTATTTTAGCCCAGGCGAGTCTGAAATGGGTGTTTGGGTGAGAAATGATCTCGCCTAGGCGAGGGGATCTCGCCTAAGTGAGATAATGTGCTGTTGTTGCTGATTTAAACTCGCTCAGGCGAGGTGGATTAGCCTAAGCGAGACTGAGGGTCTAGCTTGGGCGAGAAGTCCTTAGCTTAAGCGAGTTTATGCGAGTTACTACGTTTATATGTGCATGTGAGTATGTTTTGGTTGTTTTATCCTAAGGATAGGTTGTATATGCATGTGGTGTGGTGTTTGGGGCTTGAAGGACTAAGTCCACTAGGGGTCTGGGATGTGCTTGGTGGTTGGACACATGATGGGCATGGAACTGGTTGAGTTCCCGTCAGCTACTAATGGGCGAGGAGTCCTTAGTATGGTGATTGCATGTGTCGGGCGCACGATGGACAATGAACTGTGATGTTCCCGTCGGCTACTATTGGGCGAGGAGTCCATAGTATGGTGATTGCGTGCGTGCCAGGGTCCAAGTGAGAAGACTTGGATGAGTTACTACAGACGAGGAGTCTGTAGGGCAGGACTATGAGCGGGATAGGCTCATAGAGTTGGACCACGAATGACTTAGTTTCGTGGAAGCACAGTGAAGTCCCAAGATCTAGTTCATGCATATGACTCATGAAGGACTATGATGTCATGGTTGGATGTCTTGAAAAGTATAAGCATTTAGTTATGTATTTTGGGTTGGGAAACATATTTATGTTCATGTTTTGATTATATATATTGTGCATAGCTCACCCTTTCTGTGTGTGTGTGGCGATGATCGGATAACTTGTTATCCGGGAGCAGATGATGTGACAGGTGGGCCAGGAGATGCTTAGACTCGGAGCGAGGGCTAGCATGGGATATTTTGTATATACATATGTCATATTTTTATTATTTTAACTTTGAGAATATTATGTAAACCTGGCAAGAGTCATTGACTTTTATTTCAGTTTTATGAACTATGGACTCCTGGTTTTATGGCTTTATATATGAAAGTTTTAAATTTCCCGTGTTTTAGGAAATAGTTTATATTAAATGCGACACTTATTGTATTTCGTATTTTATTTTTAAATTATCAGTAATATTCCTTAGGGATGTTACAAAGACAACTTTCCTTCATGGTAATTTGGAGGAAGAGATATACATGAAGCAACCTGATGGTTTTCTTGTTGAAGGCAAGCAAGATTATATGTGTAGGCTAAGGAAGAATCTTTACAGTTTGAAACAGGCTCCAAGGCAATGGTTGAAGAAGCAATTGGGCGAGTCATTTGTTATGAAGGACTTAGGAGTTGCTAAACAGATTCTTGGAATAAGAATCATTCGAGAAAGTAAAGAAAGGAAGCTTTGGCTGTCACAGGAACACTATATTAAAAGGGTATTGCAGAGATTCTAGAAGGAAAATGTGAAAGCCATAAGCACTCCTCTTGCTACTCATTTTAAACTAAGTGTTAAACAGAGTCCTTCAAATGAAGCTGAGAAGGCATATATGAGTAGAGTTCCTTATGCATCTGCGTTGGGTAGTTTGATATATGGAATGGTATGCACAAGACCAGATATTGCACATGTTGTTGGTACAGCCAGTCGATTTTTGTCAAACCCAGGTAGAGAGCATTGGAATGTTGTGAAATGGATTTTGTAACATCCCGTCAGGATATTACGAATTTAAAATAATAAAATAAGGAAAACAATAAATACATATAATTTAATATAACATTATTTCCCAAAACGCGGGAAATTTAAAACTTTATTTCACTATAACAATAACTGAAATCCAAAACGAGTATTCATCCATTATAAAATTAAAGTTCGATAACATAAAAGTTTACAACTGATTTAAAATCATAATATATAAATCCATGATGAAATATCCCAAGCTATCCCCGCTCCGTCGCTAAGCCTCACTAGATCCACCAGCAACAACATCATCTGCTCACGTGTACCGCGTACACGATCATCGCCAAACACAAACAAATAGGGTGAGCTTAACAGAATAAAACATATATATATATATATATATATATCACCCAATCATACTAAAGAAATTCCCTCCTTTGATTACATATCACATGGCCACAACCATGTTAATCGTGTTATACATCTTCTAGTGAGTACCTCAAGGTGTCTTACTACCATACCTATCGGCCACAACCGATAGAGCACGTGCGGGAAACCATGCTACGGATCACACACCGTAATGCTAGGTGAAGTTCTGAAAATAAGAAAATAGTTCGTAACGTCCCAAGACTACCAAACTCGTCGGCTAGTTACTAAGGAGGGCAATCTATTTGGGCCCATCCGTACTGGCCACAACCAGCACACTCACACCGGCAACACTTACTAACCCGAGTCAGCTCAAGGGTTCCTCATGTTCATCCGCCATCCCGAGCTCAACTCGAGGGATGCCATTCCGAGCTCAACTCGAGAAATGTCATGTGCTTAACCCCTATCATGAGCTCAACTCAAGGGATACGTTCTGAGCCACAACTCAAGGAACACCAGCAAGCCGACCTTTAAGGTATCCTAAAAGCCTTGTAGATCACGCACATCAAAGTAACTCAACACCAAGCTGCTGCAACACCATCGCCTGGCACAAAACCCAAGGCGCCAGGTGCAATAGGCTTCCAGGCCGCCTGGTGGCGGACACGTACCGTCAGGTGCCTTGCGCATTTGATGCCACTGACCTTGCCAACATCGCCTGGCGGAGCACCCCTTGCCGCCAGGCACCTCGCGTTCCAGTAGCTCTCTGTTTGGTAGCTATCACCTGGTGGATCCCGTTCTGCCGCCCGGTGCTGCACAAGTACAGCAGTTGTACTGTTGTTTGTGCACTTTGCTCATTTACAATCTTCTAGTTACACACTTACACACTTCTAAACTATCTATTACCCCTCTATTCAGTACTTCATTGGTCTATACATTGTATTCCTTGGCATACAATTTCCTTTTTACCTTTATTCACTTATAGCCCTTTGATTTAAGTCTTAGATTCAACATGTTTAAATCAGTTTAACATTATTAGCTTCATGCCCTTCCTTCTATTAACTAACCAATTGTTACTAAGCCTTTCCCAAATTCTATATGACATGACCCCCGTTGCCTAGTCATATTTACATCATTCTTCCCACTTCTCAAATCCAATTACTCTTACAATCCCCTATTTACCCTAGCAACGTCTTATTATGACTCACATTACAGTAGGTTATCCACACTTTATATCTCACTCGAACTATAGCTCCTACTACACTACTATGACAATCCTCTTCCATTCAAATTCCTAGAGGTTACACCTCTAACCCCAACATATCATCACCTTTGCTTCTATTCAATTAATACTTCCAATTTCCCCAATTAGCTCGAACCTAACTCACCAAAAATCCAGAACCATAATTAACACTCGCGACCACGTCAAAACCCCAGTCTCTGCGGTGGCGCCTGGCGGCAAGCCCCGAGTCGCTAGGCGGTGCAGGCAGTTTTGTCGAAAATCCCAGAATTTCTGCACATGTACTGCCTTGCTACCTATTTCTTGATACTTTTCCTTGCCTAACTTCGCCGTCTCTTACGTGAACATAGTGACCGAGACTCAATTACTCCGACTTAATCTTCTCCAACACAGTTTCAGTGCCAATTCACACTAATTACACTCCAATCATAAAAAGACCCCAATTTACTAAACCCTAAAAGGGTGTTCATCCCAATTTTATCAAATTGAACTCCCAAAACATACGCAATTCATCAATGTAACCCCTATAATCACTTACAATCCCTTAGAACTTCTCTTTTCCCCGATCAAAACCAACACAGAACACAAAACACATTAAAATCGAGTGAATTCGACTAGCGTCGCCTGGTGGGTGTTCATCACTGCCAGGCAGTTCAACCAAAAACCCAGAATCTGGGTTGCAACCATGTGTTGCCTGGCGGCCAGAGATGTGCCTCTAGGCGGTTGCTCTTCAGGAACCAAAAAACTAGTGTAGAGTGAGGTGTCGCCTAACGGTGATTCATCACCCGTCAAGCGATTTCTGGAAAAATTCCAGAAATGCGAAAATTACATAAAACAGGCAGAATATATGCATCCATTTCATCATACATCTCATGCAATTAACGATACGAATAAAAACAATAGAGTCCAGCTCCCCTAACCTGGTTTCTTTTGCTTAAAACTTGAGTAGCCATTGGTTATCCCTTGCTTCCAATAGCCTTCCTTAGTTCTCCTCAATTCAGCCTCAATGCCTCACTCAATACACTCACCTTACTCTAATTTTCTTATTCCTCTACCTATCCAACAAAACCAACCACCGAACCTCTCTCTTTTTCCTTAATTGGCCAATAATTGGTGTCTTAATGTGGGTTAAATGATCAAAACGAAAATAACATTAATCTAAGGGTAATTGCCATTCAATAGTTGTCTTATGGAGTGTTTTCCAGCCACTCTCGGTTGCTAGGGTTTCCTTGCCCTTTCACCTTCATGCCAAAGGAAATTTTGGCAAAAGAGAAAGTTTAGTTTGGGTTCACTAAAATTCGAACCCATACCATGCCAATGTTCAATTCAATGCACAACCATTTAACCAATTCATGTTTCATGATGATTAATGTAAGACCCGGGAAAATTAAATAGTTATTTAATTAATTATTTAATTAGGATGGGTAGCGAGAACATTTAAAGCAATAAATGTGAGAGACTATGACGTAGAAGGGTACTAGCTCAAGTGGTTGAGAGTACCTTCTTGTGTGTGAGGACTTGGGTTCAAGTCCTATGTGTGCCACTTGGGTGTTATTTAAATTATGCATTTTTGGTGTGTTTATATATTGAATGCGTATGGATGATGATAAATCCTTAAAATTGTGGGATTCATCATGAAATACGTGTTGGTTTAATGGTTTGGCATTGGTTGGTGTGTGCATGTGTATGGGTTCAAACCTTGTTGAGAACTAACTTACTTTTCTTTTTGCCAAATTTCATTAACATGAATATGAAGGGGTTTGAGAACCCTAGCAGCCAATGAATGGGTAATTCAGAGGGGCTGGACGCAGCTTGGGAGGGGGCTTAATTAACCATTAAGCTTTATTTTATTTAAGTTTTTCGTTTAAGGGTAAAAATGGGTAATTAGAGAGGTAGTGAGAAAAGAAAAGGAAGAGAATTAGCAAGAGGAAAGGTATTCAAACAGGAGTGTAAGCGTTGGGTGGAGAGCAGTTGGTGTGGACGTATTGTAGGAAGGAATTAGAGGGGAAGAACAGAATAACGGGTGCAAATCAAGAGAAGAGAGGGTTTTGCTTCAAAGGACACTCACAAATTCGGATTGAAGCGAGGATAAGAGGTTAGGGGAGTTGTTTTCTTGCCGTTTTGATTGTAATTGAATAACTGCGCGATGCCTTGACTCATAGCATGATCACTGCGTCATTTCTGCACTGTTGTATTGAGGTTTCTGGATTTTTCCAGAAACCGCCTGGCGGTTCATTCCCTACCGCCAGGCAGCACATCAGGTTTGCTGTATTGTTCTTGTTTTGGTATGATCCGCCTGGCGGCTATGAATTTCTGCCAGGCGACGCGACACTATTCACGTTCTATTTTCGTGATTTTGTGAATGTATGTATGAGAACCATTATGGATTCTGAAATTGATTTGTATAACTTTTATTGGAGAACTTGTGGGTCTGAAATTGATTGAAATCGTTATATCTCAGAGAATGTAAGTGATGGGAATGAGTACTAGAAAGAGGGTGGACGCTGTAGCAGGTATGAATAAGCCTGGTTTGTGCAGGTACTGATGCTCCGCCTGGCGGCAAGCAAAACGCCGCCAGGCGATAGCGTGGTCAGGGGTAGTGCTGCGACCTTTTTGGAAATAGAAACTGAGGGAGGATTTGGAGTGTGTGAGGTTTACGATAATTTGAAAAGGGACGAAGTACTATGATGATCAACTGTGAGGAGAGTAGTTTATGATGTTGGATGGGTTATCAAAGGTAGAAAGGGAGAAGGGAAATTGTAGTAAGAGATCCTGTAGGAAAAGCATAGTATTTGTTTACGTGTGACTGGATAGGTACCGAATATGACTTACTGATATTAGGTAACAATTGAGGATATATGCACTATGGGATGAAAATTAGCCATGTTGTAAATTGTTTGGGATTAATGTCATAGGTACTGGAGGAAATATGGATGGATATGATTATGCATGAGAAACTATGGGGGAAGTACTCTAAGAGTAATGGCAGCAGAGTTTTGGTTCTGACAGTATAGGATGGTTGGTAGCGTGAGTGAAGATATTGAACTGTTGACTGTGTTCGTAGATATGAATGAAGTTGTTTAAGAGGTTAATGCTCCGGTATTGTGAAGACTTGAATCGATGGTTTGGACAGGGTAAGGTTTGGGTGCTTGATACTTGTGATAGTGGTAGACTAACCATAATGAGTATTCTATAGAAGGGTCTTTATTTGGGTACTTGGAATTGAGTCACGTAGTAAAGTAGACTGATTGAGACTTTAAAAACCAGAGGGGTTCTGCTACTGATACGGCGCCTGGCGGCACGGGTAGATGCGCCAAGCGGTGAGACTAGCGTCAGGGGTCTCTGTATTGTTGGGCGCCTGGCGGCACGGTGTGCTCCGCCAGGCGGTAACGAGAAAACAGTGGGTCTGGGGAGGCGCTGGCGCCTGGCGGTGAGTGAATACCGCCAGGCGGTCTGGAGCATTTTCGCCTGGCGACGTGCGGGCTGAGCCAGGCGGAGACACTGTTGTCCTTTGCTTCTTGGTGTTGTTTGACTGACAATGATGCTTTGCTTGGATTGGGAGATGTTGTGCCTTGAGCGGGTAGGTTCATGGCTGGTGTTACATGTGATGATATGAGCGGGGAGGTTCATATCAAGTTACTCTCACGTGGGGATACGAGCGGGGAGGTTCGTATGTTCCGTGCTCACGTTGAGAGATGCCACGTGCGGGGAGGTACAGGGGCTGGTGGATCACATGTGTTGGACTACGGGCGGGTGGGTCCGTAGAGCAGGACTACGAGCGGGGAGGTTCGTAGAGGCAGGACCACGAGCGGGCAGGTTCGTGTGAGCATCAGATTCCCGAGTCCAAGGCTAACCAATTGTATGAATTGAAGACTGTTAAGTCTTGGGGTTAGGGTCTTGGCCAAGATTTATAGATAATGAATAAGACGGGTAAATGATCTATCTTGTTTTACATGCTTGTTATTTTATTTTCTCAGCTCACCCTTTCTGTTTGTGTTTGGCGATGATCGTGTGATTCGTTACACGGGAGCAGATGTTGATACAGGTGGTGCTGAGGATGCTCAGATGGCGGAGTGAGGGCTTGCATGGGAGTAGTGCTAGGGTTTTGATAAGTTGTAATTTATACTTTAAATGCAAATTTTGGGAACTTGTAACCTTTTATGAATTTATTTATGAGTTTTGACGCGCTATCTTAAATAATTAAAATTTTCCCGCGTTGGGATTTTTATCGAGATGGCTATTAATGCAATTATTTATTTTAATATTTATTTTTAAGTAATATTCCCTAGGGATGTTACATTTGGTATCAGAGCAAACGTTTTGATGCTTTTGGGGCAAACTGGGGAGTGAGCTGACGTTTGTGTGTGAAATTGATTGATGTGTGTTAGTTGCTAGAATTAATAGAGCATGATTTAATCTTTAGCTGTTTGATTTTAACAGCTGAAATATGTGGCGTGCACAGGCAATGGCAAACAGGAGGCGTAGAAACACTGCCGGAGCTGATGAGATTGCTAACGCAATCCACAGGATGGTGGATGCTATGCAGCCCGTGGCAGCGCCCCCGCGGGCTATGATCCCACCTGTCAGACCAGTGACCATGGAGGACTTCATGCGTCACAAACCGGCTAAATTCACTGGGAAAGCCACCCCGGATGAGGCGGATGCGTGGCTCCGAGAGTGCGAGAAGATATTCAGGGTGATAGAGTGCATAGAGGCGCAGAAGCTAAATTTTGCCACCTTCCTATTAGTAACTGAAGCTGAGTATTGGTGGATGAGTATGCAGCAACAGATGATAAATAGAGCTGAAGATGTGACTTGGGCCAACTTCAGGACGAGGTTCCTGGAGAAATATTTTCCTGACAGCGCTAAACATGAGCGCGAGGCAGAGTTTCTCACCCTGCAACAGGGAAGCTTGTCTATGCAGGACTACGTGGAGAGATTTGAGTATCTCTTGAGATTCTACTCCCAGACAGTGACGGAGGAGTGGCGCTGTAGAAAGTTTGAGGGCGGCCTCAAGCATGAACTGAGGCGTTTCATCGTGCCACTGAGGGCGCGAGAGTTTCCCATCTTGGTGGAGCAAGCCAAGAGTGTGGAGCAGCTGGAGAAGGGACCCAGCCTGGTTAACCGTACCCAGAGGAACAATGCTGAAGGCAGAGTCCAGAAGAAGCCCTACAGTAGACCAGCCGCGTCTTCATGGAAACCGAGGTGCTATAACTGCAGGGGTGAACATCTGCAGCGAAATTGTACTAGACCCACCCGCAGCGGAGGCAGTGGCATTGGCACTCGTAAGTGCTATGCCTGTGATCAGCCAGGACACTTTGCCGATAGATGTCCTAATAGGAAGACTGCACCAGCATCACGACCTCAGCCATCTTCTTCCGACAGGCCGAGAGCCGCAGGCCGGGTTTTTGCCATGACCAGCACAGAGGCCACCCGGTCAGGTAACCTGATTCTGGACCAGTGTTTACTTTATGGTAACAGTGTGTCAGTGTTGTTTGATTCAGGAGCTTCGCACTCCTTCATATCCCATGATTGTGTGAAGAAATTGGGGTTGTCCACTCGTGACCTTGGATGCGAGTTGATAGTCTCGACACCCGCATCTGGACAGGTTTCAATAAACGTAGCCTGTGTTGGATGCTTGATGGAGGTGGAGGGCAGACGCTTCAAGGTGAATCTAGTTTGTTTGCCCTTGGAGGGATTGGAGGTCATACTGGGAATGGACTGGCTGTCTATCAACCATGTGGTGCTTGATTGTGGACGGCGCAGAATTGTGTTCCCAGAAACAGAAGGGATAAAGTTGGTAACGTCTGGAGAGGTAGTGAAAGAGATGAAGAGAGGGTCGACGTGTTTTGTGATAGTGGCCCAAGAAAAGAAAATGAGTACAGAAGAGCAAATCAGTAAGATACCGGTGGTGGACGAATATGCCGATGTATTTCCAGACGAGATACCCGAGTTACCACCCAGCCGGGATATAGATTTCTCAATCGATCTAGTCCCTGGAGCGGGTCCAGTGTCGGCAGCGCCATATAGAATGGCACCGGCTGAATTAGCAGAGTTGAAGAATCAGATAGAAGACCTGCTAGAGAAGAAATTCATCAGACCCAGCGCTTCACCGTGGGGAGCCCCGGTGTTATTAGTGAAGAAGAAAGACGATAGTTCTCGGCTGTGCGTCGATTATCGTCAGTTGAACAAGTTGACGATAAAGAACAAGTACCCACTGCCTAGAATCGATGACTTACTTGATCAACTCAGAGGGGCAGGAGTATTCTCCAAGATTGATTTGAGGTCTGGCTATCATCAGATCTTAGTCAAGCCGGAGGATGTCCAGAAGACAGCCTTTAGATCGAGATATGGACATTACGAATATGTCATGATGCCCTTTGGAGTGACGAACGCCCCAGCTGTCTTCATGGATTATATGAACCGCATCTTCAGACCATATCTGGACAGATTTGTGGTAGTGTTTATAGATGATATTCTCATCTACTCACGGACTAGAGAGGAGCATGCTGATCACCTGAGAATTGTGCTGGAGGTATTGAGGGAACATCAGCTGTACGGTAAACTGTCCAAATGTGAATTTTGGTTGGACGAGGTGCAGTTTCTGGGGCACGTAATTTCTTCACGGGGTATATCAGTGGACCCGAGTAAGATTGAGACAGTGTTGAAATGGGAGAGACCTCAAACTGTAACAGAGGTCAGAAGCTTCTTGGGGTTGGCTAGGTACTACAGGAGGTTCGTGGAAGGGTTTTCTAAAATGGTGAGTCCATTAACTCAACTCACTAGGAAGGATCAACCCTTCTCATGGACTGATAAATGTGAGGAATGTTTCGAAGAGATGAAAAGGAGGTTGACTACCGCTCCGATTTTAATTATTCCAGATACCAGTAAGATGTTTGAGGTATACTGCGATGCATCCTACCAGAGTTTGGGTTGTGTACTAATGCAGGAAAAGAGGCCGGTAGCTTATGCCTCTAGACAGTTAAAGGTGCACGAGAAAAACTACCCTACCCACGATCTGGAGTTGGCTGCTGTAGTGTTCGCTCTTAAGACATGGAGACACTATTTGTATGGCTCCAAATTTCAGGTATTTAGTGATCATAAAAGCCTGAAATATTTGTTCGATCAGAAGGAGCTAAATATGAGACAGCGGCGCTGGATGGAATACCTCAAGGATTACGATTTTGAGTTGCTTTACCACCCTGGTAAAGCTAATGTGGTTGCGGATGCCTTGAGTCGAAAACGGATGCACATTTCAGCTATGATGGTGAAAGAGCTGGAGCTAATCGAGAAGCTCAGGGATATGAATCTGGGTATGCAACTGAGTGATGATTGCATCAAATGTGGGGTGCTTACATTGACTAGTGATGTATTGGGAGTTATCCGAGACCAACAGAAGGATGATGCTGAGTTACAGCAATTTGCGAGTTGGATAGGGACTGAGAAGGGGAAAGACTACCGGATTGGGACAGATGGTATCCTGAGGTTCAGAGATCGAGTCTGTGTGCTTGGAGATTGGAGGTTGAGGAAACAAATTCTAGAGGAGGGCCATAAAAGCCGTCTTAGCATACATCCAGGTATGACTAAGATGTATCACGACTTGAAACAGTCTTTCTGGTGGAACGGGATGAAGACTGACATTGCAGATTTTGTGGCATCGTGCTTGGTATGTCAGAAGGCCAAGATTGAACATCAGCGACCAGGGGGTACACTAGAGTCATTGGATATTCCTCAATGGAAATGGGACAGTGTAGCTATGGATTTCGTCACTCACTTGCCGAAGTCTGTGAAGGGGCACGACTCAATCTGGGTAATAGTGGACAGGTTGACAAAGTGTGCTTATTTCCTTGCTATTAATCAGAAGTGGTCAATGGACAGATTGGCGGAGTTGTACGTGAGAGAAGTGGTCAGATTGCATGGTGTGCCGGCCAGCATAGTGTCAGATAGAGACCCGAGATTCACATCTCGTTTCTGGCAGTCATTGTAGGCAGCGTTGGGGACTCAGTTGAGGATGAGTTCTGCATATCATCCTCAAACTAATGGTCAGTCGGAGCGTACCATTCAGTCTTTGGAGGATCTGTTGAGGGCTTGCGTATTAGATCATATGGGTAGTTGGAGTGAGATGCTTCCCTTAGTGGAATTCACATACAACAACAGTTATCACACCAGCATCGGTATGGCTCCATATGAGGCACTGTATGGACGGCGGTGTAGGACGCCACTGTGTTGGAACCAGGATGGGGAATCATTGGTGTTGGGTCCCGAGTTTTTACAGCAAACCTCTGAGAAGGTTAAGGCAATCCAGGAGAGAATGAGGGCTACCCAGAGCAGACAAAAGTCCTATGCAGACAAGAGGAGACGACCTTTAGAGTTTGAGGCTGGGGATCATGTATTCCTCAGGGTGACACCAACGGCTGGTATTGGGAGGGCCATCAAATCGAGGAAGCTAACCCCGAGATTTGTTGGGCCTTATCAAATTCTGAGGAGAATTGGCGCTGCAGCTTATGAGATAGCCCTACCACCACACCTGACGAATCTGCATGACGTGTTCCACGTTTCTCAGTTGAGGAAATATGTTGCAGATCCGTCACACGTACTGGAGTCCGATGATATTCATATTCGGGAGGATTTGACGGTGAGCACTGGGCCAGTGCGAATTCTGGATTCACAGGTAAAGCAGCTGCGGGGGAAGGAAATTAAGACTGTGAAGGTGCTGTGGGATGAGACTACCCAGGAGATGACCTGGGAGATGGAGGATCGCATGAAGCAATCCTACCCGCATCTATTTCCTGGTAAGTTTTATTTTCGAGGACGAAAATCTTAAAAGGTGGGTCTAATGTAAGACCCGGGAAAATTAAATAGTTATTTAATTAATTATTTAATTAGGATGGGTAGCGAGAACATTTAAAGCAATAAATGTGAGAGACTATGACGTAGAAGGGTACTAGCTCAAGTGGTTGAGAGTACCTTCTTGTGTGTGAGGACTTGGGTTCAAGTCCTATGTGTGCCACTTGGGTGTTATTTAAATTATGCATTTTTGGTGTGTTTATATATTGAATGCATATGGATGATGATAAATCCTTAAAATTGTGGGATTCATCATGAAATACGTGTTGGTTTAATGGTTTGGCATTGGTTGGTGTGTGCATGTGTATGGGTTCAAACCTTGTTGAGAACTAACTTACTTTTCTTTTTGCCAAATTTCATTAACATGAATATGAAGGGGTTTGAGAACCCTAGCAGCCAATGAATGGGTAATTCAGAGGGGCTGGATGTAGCTTGGGAGGGGGCTTAATTAACCATTAAGCTTTATTTTATTTAAGTTTTTCGTTTAAGGGTAAAAAGGGGTAATTAGAGAGGTAGTGAGAAAAGAAAAGGAAGAGAATTAGCAAGAGGAAAGGTATTCAAACAGGAGTGTGAGCGTTGGGTGGAGAGCAGTTGGTGTGGACGTATTGCAGGAAGGAATTAGAGGGGAAGAACGGAATAACGGGTGCAAATCAAGAGAAGAGAGGGTTTTGCTGCAAAGGACACTCACCAATTCGGATTGAAGCGAGGATAAGAGGTTAGGGGAGTTGTTTTCTTGCCTTTTTGATTGTAATTGAATAACTGCGCGATGCCTTGACTCATAGCATGATCACTGCGTCATTTCTGCACTGTTGTATTGAGGTTTCTGGATTTTTCCAGAAACCGCCTGGCGGTTCATTCCCTACCGCTAGGCGGCACATCAGGTTTGCTGTATTGTTCTTGTTTTGGTATGATCCGCCTGGCGGCTATGAATTTCTGCCAGGCGACGCGACACTGTTCGCGTTCTATTTTCGTGATTTTGTTAATGTATGTATGAGAACCATTATGGATTCTGAAATTGATTTGTATAACCTTTATTGGAGAACTTGTGGGTCTGAAATTGATTGAAATCGTTATATCTCAGAGAATGTAAGTGATGGGAATGAGTACTAGAAAGAGGGTGGACGTTGTAGCAGGTATGAATAAGCCTGGTTTGTGCAGGTACTGATGCTCCGCCTGGCGGCAAGCAAAACGCCGCCAGGCGATAGCGTGGTCAGGGGTAGTGCTGCGAGCTTTTTGAAAATAGAAACTAAGGGAGGATTTGGAGTGTGTGAGGTTTACGATAATTTGAAAAGGGACGAAGTACTATGATGATCAACTGTGAGGAGTGTAGTTTATGATGTTGGATGGGTTATCAAAGGTAGAAAGGGAGAAGGGAAATTGTAGTAAGAGATCCTGTAGGGAAAGCATAGTATTTGTTTACGTGTGACTGGATAGGTACCGAATATGACTTACTGATATTAGGTAACAATTGAGGATATATGCACTATGGGATGAAAATTAGTCATGTTGTAAATTGTTTGGGATTAATGTCATAGGTACTGGAGGAAATATGGATGGATATGATTATGCATGAGAAAGTATGGGGGAAGTACTCTAAGAGTAATGGCAGCAGAGTTTTGGTTATGACAGTGTAGGATGCTTGGTAGCGTGAGTGAAGATATTG
The DNA here is from genome assembly GCF_037176805.1 of Vigna unguiculata. Lineage (NCBI taxonomy): Eukaryota > Viridiplantae > Streptophyta > Magnoliopsida > Fabales > Fabaceae > Vigna > Vigna unguiculata. The sequence goes on from NC_140793.1 coordinate 3,263,399, forward strand.
AACTGTTGACTGTGTTCGTAGATATGAATGAAGTTGTTTAAGAGGTTAATGCTCCGGTATTGTGAAGACTTGAATCGATGGTTTGGACAGGGTAAGGTTTGGGTGCTTGATACTTGTGATAGTGGTAGACTAACCATAATGAGTATTCTATAGAGGGGTCTTTATTTGGGTACTTAGAATTGAGTGACGTAGTAAAGTAGATTGATTGAGACTTTAAAAACCAGAGGGGTTCTGCTACTGATACGGCGCCTGGCGGCACGGGTAGATGCGCCAGGCGGTGAGACTAGCGTCAGGGGTCTCTGTATTGTTGGGCGCCTGGCGGCACGGTGTGCTCCGCCAGGCGATAACAAGAAAATAGTGGGTCTGGGGAGGCGCTAACGCCTGGCGGTGAGTGAATACCGCCAAGGCGGTCTGGAGCATTTTCGCCTGGCGACGTGCGGGCTGAGCCAGGCGGAGACGTTGTTGTCCTTTGCTTCCTGGTGTTGTTTGACTGACAATGATGCTTTGCTTGGATTGGGAGATGTTATGCCATGAGCGGGTAGGTTCATGGCTGGTGTTACATGTGATGATATGAGCGGGGAGGTTCATATCAAGTTACTCTCACGTGGGGATACGAGCGGGGAGGTTCGTATGTTCCGTGCTCACGTTGAGAGATGCCACGTGCGGGGAGGTACGAGGGCTGGTGGATCACATGTGTTGGACTACGGGCGGGTAGGTCCGTAGAGCAGGACTACGAGCGGGGAGGTTCGTAGAGGCAGGACCACGAGCGGGCAGGTTCGTGTGAGCATCAGATTCCCGAGTCCAAGGCTAACCAATTGTATGAATTGAAGACTGTTAAGTCTTGGGGTTAGGGTCTTGGCCAAGATTTATAGATAATGAATAAGACGGGTAAATGATCTATCTTGTTTTACATGCTTGTTATTTTATTTTCTCAGCTCACCCTTTCTGTTTGTGTTTGGCGATGATCGTGTGATTCGTTACACGAGAGCAGATGTTGATACAGGTGGTGCTGAGGATGCTCAGATGGCGGAGTGAGGGCTAGCATGGGAGTAGTGCTAGGGTTTTGATAAGTTGTAATTTATACTTTAAATGCAAATTTTGGGGAACTTGTAACCTTTTATGAATTTATTTATGAGTTTTGACGCGCTATCTTAAATAATTAAAATTTTCCCGCGTTGGGATTTTTATCGAGATGGCTATTAATGCAATTATTTATTTTAATATTTATTTTTAAGTAATATTCCCTAGGGATGTTACAATTAATATAATTCTATGATTATATTATCACTTAACGTGATCAAGTATATTATTTAAAAATAATAATAATTAAGTAACACACCAATGGCATACATAGGACTCAAACCCAAGTCCTCTCACACAATTAAGTACTCTTAACCATTTGAGCTGGTACTTTTCCATGTCACATCAATCAATATTTAATGCCATAAAGGCTCCCACTACCCGCATTTATTAATTAATTAATTAATTTTCACGGGTCTTACAGATTTTGAGATATCTTCATGCTACTGTTGATATGAAGCTATGTTTTAGAGGTGATAAGCCTAATTTGGTGGGATACTCAGATTTAGATATGACTGGAGACATTGATTCCAAGAAGTCCACCTCGGGCTATTTGATTAATTTTGCAGGGGGAGTTGTGGCTTGGCAATCAAGACTACAAAGGTGTGTAGCGTTGTCTACTACAGAGGCAGAGTTCATTGCCATTACTGAAGCATGCAAGGAGTTACTATGGTTGAAGAAATTCTTGCAAGAGCTTGGTTTTAGGCAAGATAACTATTCATTGCTCGTTGATAGCCAGAGTGTTATCCATCTTGGTAAGAATCCAACCTTTAATTCTAGATCTAAAAATATTGATGTGAGGTATCATTAGATACGTGATGTTTTGGATGCTAAGCTGTTGGCGTTGGAAAAGGTTCATACAAATGATAATGGTGCTGATATGATGACTAAAGCATTGCCAAGAGGGAAGTTTGAAGTTTGTTGTGAGATCACCGGTTTGGCGGTTATCTCTATATAGTTGTTGGGTATTGGGGTCCCTTCCTATGTGGAGAAAAGGCCCAAAAAATCGAGAAGCCCATGTCTCACTTAACCTAGTGGATAGGGGGCTGCAAAATAAATAGAAAGGCAGAACAATAGAGTCAGAAGACACTGAAAACCCTAGCGTATAGAGGTAAAGATAGAGGGAAAATTTTGTTCACGTTTTTCACAGAGTTGCCACCATAAAATCGGCACTACGGATTCGTTCACTGTTGGTGTAACATCCCGACCGGATATTACGGATTTAAATAAAAAATAAATAAAGAAGTAAATAATAAAACTTCATTTATTATAACTAATATTCCCAAAACGCGGGAAAATTAAAAACTTTTATTACTTTCATAATAAACCAAAATTCATAAGTATAAATAAGATTGTAATTATCCAAAAGTCCAGAATATTCATAATTACAATTTATTCGAAAACATAAAAAACTTCATAAAAGTTCTAATAAAAACTTCTCCCAAAACTAGCCTCGCTCCGTCTCTAGGCCTCACCACGATCATCGCCAAACACAAGCAGATAGGGTGAGCTAACATATTACACACATACATATAAATATTGCATAGTTTATATATCACACAATCACACCAATACTGCTTCGATAAAATCGTCTAGCGGGGGACACGTACCGTCAAGCGCTGCCTGCTTCCAAACCGCTTGGAAGGTATGATGAGTCGAACCTTCGCTCACATTCAATACTTAAATTTTTGGAATTTAATATTATTTTTGCGCTTAAAAGTTGTATTTAGTTGCATACTATATTATTGAATTTACTATTGCAACAATAATCTAATTTAGGTCCTTAAGAATGTAAATAATGAATATTTTAATTCATAAATTAAGTCCCAAAATAGGAATTTTAGAGAGAAATAGTTCAGGTACTGAATGCACCCTCAATTTTCATGTTTACACCCCCTTTTTCCAATTGGAATACATATTTCTAAAAAAACAGTTCTGGAGCTATCTGCACCCCTTGTTTTCAGGTTTACACCCCCTTCTGTAATTTAACTTTAAATTTCTGCTCTGCACCCCTCCTTTTTACTAAGATGCACCCTAATGTCACTTAAGATCTAATCCATCAGATTTCGCCACGTGACAATCTTTCACTTAATAAAAATAGCCACTCATAGTTTGCCACATCATCAATCCTCCACTAACACAAATCACCAATCAAAACATGTCACCTCATCACTCTCTCTCTCCTTCACACAACCAAAACCCTAACCCTAATCTCTATTTTCTCTCTCTTCCGCACCAACCCACTCCACAGTCGCCACACTTCGCAGCCGCCACGACCACGTTCAACCACCACTGGCCACGCCGGAAAGCCGTCGCCCGTCGCGCCCTCGTCGGAAACCCCGTCACCGCTGCTGCACCAGTGGATCGCGACGTCTTCCTCTTCTCCGCGCATCCCGCAGCCACCATCACGCACCACGCTCGGACCTGAACCTCCCGCGCCACCGTGAACCAGCCACCGCGTCTCCTTCATCGCGCCTCTGTCGCGCCTCCGTCGCGCCTCCTTCTTCTCCACTCGTCCCGCTGCCTGAATCCCCCATGGTCGCACCATTCGAGCTCGCCGGAACAGTCCAGCATCTCCGGCAACACCCGCACCAACACTTCTCCATCCTCGCGCGTGAGCCGCCGTCCATCACGTGAAACCCCACCGTCACACCTGCACTCGCGCCTCTTCCTCTCCTTCATCCCGAAACCACCACCGTCGCTCCACCACCGAAAAACACAGCCGCTCCGTCTTTGCATCACGCCGGCATCATCAGGCCTGCACCATTCTCGCACACGTTCGGACCCACCATTGCTGCACCAGGTCTGCTCGCGAGATCTGCAGTGACCAACTCAAAGCTCCGCTGTGTTGCCTTCGCCACCATCATCTTCGTTCAACATATTATCGGAACCACTATTGCAGCGGCACTCGCGGAACCTGCAGCAGCCACGATCACTCACGGAACCACCACCAAACCATAATTGCGAAATGAAAATCTGATTTGGGAGAGAGACCGCTCTGACACGTGGCAACCTCTCGTTGGACAGTTAACGAGTTAGCACTGGTCAACCAGTCAACTCTGGGTAGGGGCAGTCAACGTTGGTCAAACAGGCTATTTTTTTTTTCACTATATCTGGCAGGTGGTTCCTCTATAGGAACCCTAAATTGCCTAGACTAGAAAGAATCATCTGGCAGCTGTTCATCGCCGACCAGACTATTTCTGGAAATTTCCAGAAACAATAAATTAAAAGGAAACAACATATCAATCATAATCATACCAAATTCAACATACCAATCAGAATTAAATTAATCGACGCATGAAATTTCCCTATATAACATGCCATTCAAATTAAAATTAAAGTTAACGCATAAAGCTCCCCTAACCTGGTTTTCCTTCGCCTAAAGCTTTGACAATTGAAAAGTTCTCCCTTGATCACCAAAACCCTCCTTGATTCTTATCAATTCAGCTCACAAAGCTTCCCTCAATCCTCCCCACTCTCTAATTTTCGTACTCTGTTCTCTCACCTCAATAACAGCCTTGGAAAACCTTTCTCCCAGCCTAAATTTTACCTTTTTAATGGTGCCTTAATGTGAGTTAATGACATAAAACAAAAATCCAATTAAATTATGGTTAATGTCCTTTAATTGGTTGTCTTATGATGGTTTTCCAACCCCCTGCTAGGGCTTCCTTGCCCTTTCACCTTCATGCCAAAACTTAAATTGACAAAAAGAAAGCCTAATTTGGTTCTACCAAGGTTCAAACCCATAACCATGCCAATGTTCAATTCAATACACAACCATTCAACCAATTCATGTTTCATGATGACTAATATAATTCTATGATTATATTATCAATCAACATGATCAAGCATATTGTTAAAATAATAATAATTAAATAACACACAATTTGGCACACATAGGACTTGAACCCAAGTCCTCTCTTAATATCAAAGTACTCCCAACCACTTGAGCTAGTACTTCTCCACGTCACATCAATCAATATTAATGCCTTAAAGACTTCCACTACCAGCATTTATTAATTAATTAATTATTTAGTTATTTAATTTTCACGGGTCTTATAGTTGGGTCAGGCTACAATTTTTACAGCAGGTTCGGAACACACTGTTCTTCATTCTAACTGGTCGAATCGTTGATACGAGGTTTGAGTTAGGAGATATTAATTTCGCACTGCAGTAGTGATTTTATAGGTTTTCTTCTCTTGTTCTTCTCTACTTGAAAGCTTTGTTGCTTTGCTATTTGGTTGGGTGTTGGCACTAATTTGTGTTGTTGATTAAGACTCTTTTGTACTCTTGTTGATCATAATAGAGCTATTTCTTTGGTCTGGACGACTCATGCTTTTTACCCTTGATTTTAGGGGTTTTCCACGTTAAAAATTTTGGTACTTTTTTTGTAATTGTGGTGAATTATTATTGTTTCTCTTTGATTGTTGCTCCTCATAGATTCTTTCAAGTTAGGAGAAATTATATATGCTGCATTCTTTGGTATATTATTTGTGTTGTTGTTTTACCCATCAAAACGTAACTTGACTAAATAAAAATCTGTAAAAATTGACATTCTAGCTCGATTGGGAGCAGGCCATAACTTGACTAAACAAAAATTGACATTACAGCTCAGTTGGGAGTAGGCCATAACCTGTTTAAATAAAAATTTATATTCTAGTTCGGCTAGGATTAGGTCATTGCCTAACTTAAAAAACGACATACCAGCTTGGTTTGGTTGGCCTAAAATGTTAGTTTAAATCAAGCCCAACATTATTAGGGGTTGTTTATTGGTCAATTAAAACAAAACCAGGAAGTTGTTTATTTTGTAGGTGAAATAAATCAGGCCATAAATTATTATCCAACTAGATAATGGATGTCAAATTTAACAAAATGGGAGAAACTTAACTAAAAACGACATGAGAAAAAGTTTAGCAATATAGTGGAAAATAAAATAAATACGTGCAAAGGGATGACACCAAATTTAAATCTGATAAGACAAGAGAACTAGTTAAAACAAAACAAGCAGAAAAGTATGGCAAGGAAATATCCAGAATGCGCTTAACAAACTTTTTCAACCTTTACACCTCAGACACTTCGGCTCAAGGCTGGAGGTTGTTTATTGTCCCGGTCGTCTAAGATCCGACCTAATACTCAATGATGGATGAGACGCCCAAAGGCTAACCTAAATTTTATGGACCCAAGAATTGGGCCTAAGTCCGTCTTGTGACTAGTTGAGGTTTTATTAACAAATATTATTGTATAGAAGAGATTTGATATTTTGTTATTATCTTTGTATTTTGTTATTATTTTTTGTATCTGAAATATTTTCTTATTATTCGAAGAATGGACGATTTGTAACCATTTGCTTATAAATAAAATATTGACTCTCATGACTATTTTGGCTTAAGGTGGTTAATAAATTTGAGTCAAAGAATTTACTGTATTTTTGTTCTTCGGTTTAAGGCACTTAGCTTTTTACCAAAACATGTCCCTTATCTCCACTAATGATTACATTGAAGCCATTTTGGACGGATTGTCAAAGGAGTATGATGGTTTTATCCCTCGTAAGAATAATTTTACTTCTATTTTTTGTGATACTTGCATTTGTGCAAAACTACATCAATTACCCTTTCATAATTCTAATACCATATACTCTACTCATCTTGAGTTAGTTTTTATTGATATATGGGGTTTTGCTCCCCTATGTGCTACTTGTGGTGGTAAATATTATGTTGCTTTTCTTGATACTTATGCTTGTTACACTTGGAAGTATCTACTTAACACCAAATCTCAAATTGTTACTATTTTTATTCAATTTAAAAGTTTTGTTAAACTATAAAAATTTTGCATGTCCTTATACTGATGAACAAAACAATTCAACAAAAAGAATACACAAGCACATTACTAAGGTTGGTCTCGCTCTTTTTATTGGTTCATACTTGCCAAAAAAGTTTTGGGGTGAAGCATTTTTAGTTATTGCTAATATTATTAATGCCTTACCTATTATTACATGATTCTTCCCCACATTACATGTTATTTAACAAACACCCTAATTACTTAACCTTTACCTTGTGTTTGGACGAAGTATTTCAACAATGGTGAGAAATTGATATCTATTGTATTTGAATTGCTTGCAATTAAATTTCCTTCATTTTCTAAATAATTTGTTTGGATAAAGAAATTAAAATAACTTACATCTCAATTTCTTGTTTGGATAAAATAATTGAATTTCTTGTGAGATAAAATTTCATTTTAACAATATTTATTTTAGGCTTAATTATGTTTTGAGTTCATGATAAACTTTAAAACAGGCTCGACGACCCAAATGGGTCGATCCGACCCGATGACTCAGCTTGGCCAGGAAACCTAGACAAACTAGGTTGGGTCGGCTTGACAATCCAGACAGGCCTGACGGCCCACACAGGTTGGTCATTCCCGTCAAGTTCTTCGACCCAGCCCGACCTAACCCGTCTTGGCCCCACTAGGTCGTCGGGCTCGCCTGACCCATCTAGGTTGTCAGACCCATTTGTTTCATTGGGCACACCTGGCAAGTCTCTGTCGTTGGGTTGGCCTAACCTAGCAAGGTCGTCGGGTTGGTCGATATCACTAGGGTCGTCGAACCGATTGAGCTCGTCTAGGTCGTTCGGACGGTCGGACGGTCGGGCCCGACTAGGTCATCGAGTTGGCCAGGCTTGTCGGGTCAACGGGTTAGTCGAGTCGTTGGGCCTACTCGACATATCTATGTCGTCAGGCCCACCTGACATCTCTAGGTCGTCTGGCCCGCGAAACCTGTGTGGGTCGTCGGGCTCGCCGGTCCTACTTGAGCCATCGGACCTACTAACCTATCTTGGTTGTCAAGTCGGTTCGACCCATCTCTATCTTCGAGCCCACCTGGCTTGTCTGGGTTGTCAGTGTAGTTTGGGTCGTCGGGCCTGCCCAACCTGTTTATGTCGTCGGGCCAGCCTAGTCTGTCTGGGTCGTTGGGCCAACCTGACACATCTTGGTCATCGGGCCCGCCCGGGCAATGTGGGTTGTCGAGCTTGGCCAACCTGTTTGAGTTGTCAAGATCGCCCGACCCGTATGTGTCATCAGGTCACCCGGTATGTCTGGGTCGTCGGGCCTGCTCAACCTGTTTGTGTCGTTAGGTCGGTTTGATTTGTCTGGATCATCTGGCCAACCTAGTCGGTCATGGTTGTCGGGTTTGCCAGGTCCGTTTGGGGTTGAGTCCAAAGTGTGAGGTTAAGTGAGAAGAATTTCAAATTTCACCTTTTTTTAGGGTATTTGAATTTCTTCTAATTTAGCTAATTGAAATATTTCAAAATAAATGCATGTATTTTAAATGCTTTATAATTTCTCTATCCAAACAAAGCATTTCATTACAAAGAATTTCAAATTCTCCAAATAAATGAATTACTCTCTTCAATTGCTTCATCCAAACACACCATTAAAGTGTTTGGTTGTGCCTACTATCCCTTAATGTGTCCTTACAACTACAATAAGTTTGATTTTAAATTTGCTTTATGTTTATTTCTTGGTCACAACACACATTATAAAGACTATCTTTGTTTATCACAAAATGGTAAAGTATATATCTCTAAGCATGTGGTTTTTGATGAAAATGTTTTTTCCTTTCACAAACATGCTCATCTTCTTATGCCAATTGAGTCTATCATTGTTACCTATCGGGCTGCTCTTACTCTAAATGTGTTAAGTCCCTTTTCTGGTCCTCGCTCTGCCCATCTTGACATCAACAAATCCTTTCTCCATGGTGATCTATAAAAAACTGTCTATATGCATCAACCTCTAGGGTTCGTGATATCGTTGTCGTTAGGCGATCAAATTATCACTACTTAACTTTAGCAACTTCAGTATTGCTAAATTAGTAGTGAACAAACTAGTTAGGGTTAAGATAACCCTGAGTCGTCTCACAACGAATACGGAATTGATCTCAAATATTTGATTCTTAAAAATGCAATTAAAACTAGTAACAATAAAAATATGGGGGTTTTGATATGCAAAGAATGAATGTCACACAAATAAAAGATTGTAAACACAGTAATAGAAAATAGGTCAATTCCACTGCTTTTTCAAAATAGGATTCTTCATCGGTTATCTAGAGATTATTGTTAAATTAATTATTGTTGTTGATTTACAAATCAATCAATGTAAAGTCTCAATTAATTTGTTGGCATTCTCACTTTTAACCAAAGTACAGTCTCAATTAAAAGTGAGAACTTTTAGATTATCCATAGTAAATTCAACCAAAGTACAGTCTCAATTAAATTTTATTATGCCTAATCCTGTTTATTCTTTTGTTTCCTCACCAAATAGAAAACTTTATTAATCAAAGTAAAGTCTTGACTAATTTTAGTTAAAGTGATTACCTTTAATCAAAGTACAATCTCAATTATTGGCAAAAACTTATTTAATCAAATGAAAGTTTCTAAATAAAATCAAAGTAAAGTCTCAATTGAATTTAAAAACCTTTTAACTCATATTATTAGCATGCATGTAGATTTAAAATCATTATTTTCTATTCAATTAAGAAGCAAAGGACATAGATAAACAAAAACCACAACAATAATCAAAATAACAAATACATAAATTCATCTAACCTCATAATCTAGTTAAGAAATTACAGTGGAATCAACCCTAAAAGCTTAGCCCTTCATGGCTTTGATGGAATACATGATAATATATGATGAAGGAAAGAAAATAAAAGAAAAGGAAGAATGAGAGATGTGGTGGAGACGATATCTGCCAAAACCAGAGAGTTCTAAGTTGTAAGTTGTGTCGCTTCTGCTCCCTTAAGTCTCTTTATATAGGCTTCAACTGGACTTTGGGCTTTATCTGTCGGTTGCTAAAATCTTTTATTTTTATTTAATTAATTAGCAACTTAATTTTTGTCAAATTTCCAATTCTGTCCCTCTTATTTAACCATTTTTGTAGTTTTTGACCAGAGTTGACTGTTGGCTTTGACAAGTTGACTAGTGTTGACCAGTTGACCAATTTAACTGTCCAATAGCAGCATGACACATGGCAGAGTGTTCTCTCTCCAGTATTAGGGTTTGCTCTCACACTTTTCTCCCTCCCTTGGCAGCTGCGCGGCTGACGGCGAACGGTGGCTGCTATTGCAAGCTCAGTGGCGCTGTTTTGGTTCGCTGCTGCAATGGAGGATGCATCGTGGTGGCTTGCGTTGTTGCTGGTGTTGTTCTGGTTCACTGCTGCAATGGAGGATACGTCTCCGCTGGTGCCATGGTGGTCGCGAATCTAGTTCGATGTGCAAAGGTGGAGCTCGCGCCGGCGTTATTGATTGTAAGAATTGTCATATGTTTCTTTATAACGATAAATAACTATTGCACTAGTCATTTAATGTTTTATGCTAAGAGTAGACTACAAACTACTAATGTTCTTACGAAGCCCTTATCAGATCCTACCTTCAAATGTTTTTGTGATGGTGTTTCCATTAATATTGTTTCAAAATATAAACCCTAAATTTAGGTTATGTAACGGGGTTCTACAAGAATATGTTGGATATTGAAGCTTTGACAGGTCAACATGACAGAAAAAAAGAGTTTTCTAACAAAGAATTAAAAATAAAATAAATGTAGGTCTTCCCTTTGTGCTTATTAGGAAATAATTCCTTGTGAAACTTAGTTTTTCAATTACTATAAATAAATCACAAGGAGAAGTTATACCTACCATTGGGATTTACCTTCCACAACATGTTTGCACTCATGGTCAGTTATATGTTACTTTTTCAATAGGTGTTTCTCAAATTTCCACAAAAATCTTTATTAAAGAAGGACAACTCGAATGACAACATGACATTTTTACCAAAAATGTTGTTCATAAGGAAATGTTGTTATCCCAAAATCATGTATTGTTCTTTTTTTACATATGTGACACTTAAACATATGTATATATGGATATTCTACTTATTATACTTAATTTTACAACTATCACAATAAATTTCATCATATTTATTTGTTATGTTGAAGGTAACATAATATCCAAAGACACCTTACAATTCAATGAAGATATAGGCAAAAATCATTTAAACAATTTCCTCCATAAACATGTATTTCCCGATATTTGTACTTTTTCTTAGTTTAGTTTGGATTTTGTTTTAATGATTGACACTCCGTCGTAGAATATTGAATTTCTAAATTAATGGAACATTTGGAAGGATGAATATTCAATGTCTCATGGGTTATGTCTTATGGGTTGGCCAATGGACAACATGGTAATAAAACTATGTCAATTCTACAATAATTTATGTCATGTTTATATATACGAGGACAACATTTTTTATTCATATGCTTCAAATTCTACGATTGTAGATTCATCATTTGTAAATTTATTGTATTGGTTGGAGTTCCACAATAATAAAAGATAAAATCCAACTTTCGAATTTGATAAAACAAGAATTACTTTCTCGAGATAAAACAAGAATTACTTTCTTGAAAGACAAATGAGTAACATGCACATTCTAAATTATAGTTATCTTGCTCCAACATAAATAACATAATTAGTATACTTTAATTTATTTCTTTCCATGAATAGGATGCAACACAATTCATTATTAATGCATACTTGATATAATGACAGTCTTTGTAGATATTAAAATATATGCATCAATGAGGTTATTATTATTTATTTAATATTTTAGTATACATTATATATTTTTAATATGCCAGAGTTATATGACATTCTTAGTTTTTTTTTCTTTGTAGTTTTTTTAAAATTTGAGAAATTATGGATGTGTTGTACAAAGAATTAAGGAGATTCTTGGAAGGTAAATTATGATTTTTACTTATTACATTAAATAAACTCAATTATTACATATTAATTTTTTGGCTTAAATACATTTTTGGTCCTCATTTTCCTAGTGTTTGTTGCGAATGGTCTTCATTTTGACAGAATGTTTAAAATGGTCCTCATTTTTACCGAATGTTTAAAATGGTTCTCATTTTCGCAATTCGTGTTTTATTTGGTCCTTTTTTGTAACGTCGTTTAAATCATTAACGGAACATTGTACAGGTGGCACGGTTTGTATTAGGGTGTGTTACTTGTACTGTACAGGTGTGGTAATTAGATATTTGGGGATAAATAAGTGAGCTAGGGTTTTGGTAAGGAATGTTTGGGCAGTTGGTGAGTTTTGGCAATCTTGTTCTTCCATTTCCCAATTGGTGTTGCTGTAATATTCTTCTTCCTGCAATCCCATTATATAGGTATGTTATGGTCCCAATCTTCTTCCTTTACCTCTGGTTGTAATCGTTGGAGGCAACCATGTTGAATGGCAGACACTAATCCTTGTGCAATGATAAGATTATTAGTACTTACAACATTAAACAAAAATTAATAAATTGAACATATATTAAACATACCTTTTGTTGGTCAGACATAAAGGTCATTGTCCCACACACGTCAATACCTCCAAGATCACCAATAAGCAATTCCAAGAACCATGTCCAAGTTTCTTTGTTTTCAACTTCCACAACAGCATACGCTAAGGGTAGTAACTAATCATTAGCATCTGTACCCACAACACTCAACAACTCACCTCCGTAATTTCCTCTTAAAAAACGACCATCCAAACCTATGATGGGTCTACAGAAGACAAATAAATTTTTACATGTTTTTAAACAGGAGTAAAACCTTTGAAAAATTGCTTCATCATTATCATTTTCCACTTTGATTTTTATAGTTGATCCAAGATTACATTTTAGTAATTCATGTGCATAGTCGTAGATTCTTTTATATTGCTCTTTAAATGACCCATCTACTATATATGCAGCCATTGCCCTTGCTTTACAAGCTGTTGATATTGACACATGTGTATTCCATTTTCTTAAAGCCATTTGTCTTACATCATTTATCTTTAGCTTTGGATTCTCTATTAGAGTTCGGTCCAAGGTTTCACTAAGCCACTTTGCTTTGATGAAATGACAAGTATTAGCTGCTTCCTTTGCAAATCCGAGCTCAAGAAAGACGAAGATGAAGAAATTTCCCTAATTGCAAAATTTCCCCTAAATTGAAATATTAACGTTAATTACCACACCTGTACAGTACACGTAACACACCCTAATACAAATCGTGACACCTGTACAATGCTCCGTTAATGATTTGAACGGCGTTACAGGAAAAGACCAAATAAAACACGAATTGCGAAAATGAGGACCATTTTAAATATTCTGTAAAAATGAGGACCATTTTAAACATTATATCAAAATAAGGACCATCCGCAACAAACACTATGAAAATGAGGACCAAAAAGATATTTAAACCTAATTTTTTAATTGCATATTAAAGAAAGAGTATTTTGTATAAATAACAGGAACATGAAGGAACATCAATCTTTATTTGATCTTTCAATAAAGAAGAATTTAATGTTACAATAAATGATACAATTCTTTATTAATTTATACTTGATATAATAACTGTCTTTGTAGACATCAAAATATATGCATCAATGATGTTATTATTATTTATTCAATATTTTAGTATACATTATATATTTTTAATGTGTCATAAGTACATGACATTCTTAGTTTCTTTCATAGTTTTTTAAATTTCGAAAACTTATGGATCACGTGTTGTACAAAGAAATAAGGAGACTCTTGAAGGTAAATTATGATTTTTACTTATTACATTAAATTAACTCAATTAGTACATATTATTTCTTTTTTAATTGCATATTAAAAAAAGAGTACTTCATATAAATAATAAGGAACCTGAAGGAACATCAATCTTTATTTGATTTTCCAATTAAAGAAAAATTTAATGTTGTAATAAAAGATAAAATCCAACATGATTCATTATTAATTCATACTTGATATAATGATGGCCTTTGTAGACATTAAAATATATGCAATAACATGTTATCACTATTTATTCAATATTTTAGTATACATTATATACTTATATACTTTTAATGAGTCATAAGTACATGACATTCCTAAGTTTTATTTTATAGTTTTTTAAAATTTGACAAATTATGAACCATGTGTTGTACAAGTAATTAAGAGACTCTTGAAAGGTAAATTATAATTTCTATTTATTACATCTAAATAAATTTAATGGCTACATATTACTTTTTTAATTGCATATTAAACTTCTTATGAATGGGAAGCTATTTTTTTTAATTGCATATTAAAAAAAGAATATTTCTTGTAGACTACAGAAAAATTGAAGCACATCATGAACACCTATCTTTATTTCATCTTCCAATCAAAGAAGAATTTAATGTTGTAAATTTATGAGACTTTAAGTTAATATTCTTTTTACAACATATATCTCTATAAAATATATTTAACTTTATTAAACAAGTGTCAATTTACTTCATATATTAACTTATATATTTACTTAATTGAATTATAAATATTATTAACTTATAGTATACAATATAAATATTTAAAAAATATGAACAGGTACAATAACACTTGTATTTGCACTAGTTATTATAGTAACTATTAAAATATAAATATTATAAAATTGTAAAAGAATTTTTATTAAAAAATTATAGAAATAAATTATTTTTATAATTTTATCAAATTATTTTTTTATTTTGTAGATGAATTTGTTTTTGTTGAGTTTGAAAAAGCAGTGCACCTAATGGGACATAATTGAAAGAATTTGAGTATAGAAAAGGAGTAGTTAAAAGGAAACCCCTTTATACATTACTAGCGTAAACACAGGCGCTATCGCGCTTATGTGTACGTATTTTTTGAATAAGTTAATAAATAAAATAAAAATATATTTATAAAAAATAAAGTGAAATATATGGAGAAATTATGAGAAAAATAACTGTTGATGAATAGTAGGAAAAAAAAGAAGAAGGAAATAAGTAAATAGTTTTATAAAAACTTGTAAAAGTAACCGTTAATTTTTAAAAATTTAATAAATAATTAAATTGTAAAGGGTAAAGTTGAAATTATGAAATGTGGACACAAAAGATGGAATCCCCTTTATATATAGTTATAGATGTCGTTGGCCTTTTTATTTTGTAAGCGGATGATTATTCAAAACTTGATTTTATAAGTGTAAAAATTATTAAAAAAAAAAAAGTTACATTAGAAAATAGTTAAGATGAACATAACAAAATTTGAAAATTCCAAATCAATTATGTAATAATCAGGTCGTACATTTGGAAAGATGCATGGTGTAAGAGAACATAGTCTATAACATATTTGGGGTATTTTTTTTCTAACAATTCAATATTCGTTCTTTTAAGTTTAAATTTTTATAATTCACCTAACTATTAATAATTAGTAAATGTTGGTAGTAATTTTTTACATTTGAATGATTGTGTCCGTAAATTTTTTTAAAGTTAACAACTAACATGGACAAAAGATAAGGAAGTTAGCAGACAGACAGTTACAACAGGTTTTGAAACCCTACAAAGTATACAGTTGTTGTTAACTGTTAACCTTTTAGTTTCCAGAAACTTGTTCCTCCATATATCCACTATCGTATCCATTCTAACACAGAATCTTCACTCCACCATTTTGGTTTTTGCATCATACATGAACAAGATAAAGGGAACAAATGTAAAATCCTGTCATCCATGCATACAAAGATACTTGTATATTATCATTAGGTTTACAACCATGTGTCACCATATTTGGCTATTCATAGTGTATAAATTATGATATGTTGTGTATTTAATCCTGATAAATATTCTTATTTTGTTATTAGAAAGATGATGATGATATCATGTACCAATTTACCAGTTTTGGATTAGTAAGTTGAAAATATATATTCACTGGTGGGAACGTAGTATTGTATTGGTTTTAACTCACTAAGAACTTGACAATGATTTAATATTTTGTTCGAAGCACTGAGGTTTATTGTCATGTATTGCACACAACATTTGAAAGAAAATCATACAAGATTTGTTTACATGTAAGAACATTTATTTACATTCAGCCTGTCCTAGAAGAAAATATTAATGAAGAGTTTTATTCTATTTGGTCACAATAAAGATTAGTCTTTCTTCTTCTTATATCTCCTCTCATCAATTCTTTTTTTATCATTGAATAAGGCAAGCATATCAAGTATTAAAAGCCTGTTTTGAATGTCAGATTTCAACATGATTCTCAAGATTATTTTGATTTTCTGGTGTTATGTTATGACTCACCTTTTAAGGGGAAATGGTGTTTGAATTAGTAAGTTAAATGACCTTTAATCTGGTATCATGGACATTTTGAAGAAGCAATATTATGTTTTATACCATTATTGCTCAATAATTGTTTGAAAAGGAATCCAGAATTAATGTAAAATGTTTCAAAACACTGCAGTAGTTGTGAAGTTCTTGGAAATTGATTAAGGGAACTCTTTTTTCACATCCACTTTATGTAGATAATCTCAAGAAATCTTTCTATGCTAAATAAAGTAAGTTTTCACATAATGATTCTTTATCAACCATCTGATAGAAAATAACAATCAGAATTATGCTTTTCACCACATGAACACACATCTACTTAATTTCTCCAATTTTGTCATGTTAGCTTCATTGTTACAATCAAGTGAATTTTTATAGTGATTAATGTCTAATTTGCCTAATAATTGTAAATTAATATTTTAGGCTGGAGAAAAGGCCTCCAATGAAGAAGAATTAGATGCTAGTAATCTTTGATATGTAAAAGGACCAAATAAAATGGGTGCACCAAAAGTTTTCAGATGTGGAAGAAGAGGAAGAACAATGGCTGGTAAAAGTTCAATTACTCAGCCAGCAACAAGACATGGCACCAGCAAACTGACCAAATATGATTTAGCTGATCTAGAATGGACCAATAGGATTCCAGAGTGTCCTACATACTACCCATCAGACCATGAGTTTGAGCATCCTTTAGTTTTTCTGCAGAAAATAGCTCCTGAGGCTTCTAAATATGGTATGTGATAGTAGGTTATAGATGTTTTTCCTTTAGTTACAGGTAGTTCATTTGTGTTTATAGAGTAAGGCTTCATCTTTAATTGAAAAGTTTACAGGTTTAAACCAGAGTTATTTATTCAAACAGTTCAGAAGTATCTAAATTTACTTTCTGCATTTCTTGTGTCTTCTTATTTTAGTTGCATTCTTATTGATTCATTGTCATATTTCAGGTATATGCAAAATTGTTTCTCCAATTGCAGCCTCTAACCCAGCTGCTTTTGTTTTAATGAAAGAGAAAAAGGATTTCAAGTTTGAAACAAACTTACAGCCTCTTCGTCTGTCTAAATGGAAGGAGAAGGAAACGATAACCTTTTCTATGAGTGGCAGGTGAAACAATGTCATGCTTTTAAGCTTTTGTGATGCTTAATTTATGTAAACTAGAATAAGTGTTGGTTGTTACTGTTTCAACCAGAAAATATACATATCATGAATTTGAGGCTCTTGCAAACAAGACATTTTTCAGTAGATTTCACTGTTCTGAAGGTCTTTCTTCTTCATGTGTGGAAAAGTTGTTCTGGCATGAGATGATGCATGGAGAGAAGGGAACAGTTGAGTATGGAGTCAATGTTGAAGGTAGTGCCTTTTCATGTGATCCTGATGACAGGCTTGGAACAAGCAAATGGAATTTGAAGGTTGTTTTTCTGATTTGTATGCTTACACCATTTCTTTGTAGTGTTCTCTTTTAACATCAGCATCCTGCAACAGACTTTTGATTGTCATTGCTTCTCAAAAATTAGAGTCTGATGATGTTAATATATTAGTTGTTGATTGCAGTAACATTTTTCTTGCATGTATTTTTCTTTTATAACATTTTGCATTTGATTTCAGAATTTCTCACGGCTGCTGCAGTCACCCTTACGTTTAGTTGACAGGGAAATTCCAGTAAGAAAGCAATCTTGGAAACCAAAAATGAATTCAAAAGTTAAAAATTCTTCTTTCTAATTCCAATTCTAAATTTTAGGGAATAACTGATCCTATGCTTTACATTGGAATGCTGTTCAGTATGTTTGCATGGCATGTAGAAGATCATTATTTGTACAGGTACATCTAAGCACTGTCTCCTTTTCCATTCCCTATCCATTGATCATTGTTTAACTTTAACATGCATGATATTTCTGTCTTTTTCACAGCATAAATTATCATCACTCAGGTGCAAATAAAACCTGGTATGGAGTGCCTGGTTATGCAGCCTCTCATTTTGAAAAGACTGTCTTACAACAAGTGTACTGCAATAAGATCTTAACAAAACATGGAGAGCATGGAGCCTTCAAGTTTCTTGCACAAAAAACAACCATGTTCCCACCAAATGTTATGTTACAACATGATGTGGAAGTTTACAAGGCTGTACAGAAACCAGGAGAGTTTATCATCACCTTTCCAAGAGCATATCATGCTGGATTTAGTCATGGTAATCTTCCAATCTCTTTGTATGTGTGAATTTGATTACACATGTTCAGAGACATAAATGATTCAAATTCTAGTTTAATACATGTACTAGAGTTTGATTTTCAGGCATGATGAGGTAAAGATTTTAGGTTCTTACTAATCATAGATAGTTTTAACTATAACTTCTGAAGTAACTTTTATAAAAGTACACAATCTCACCATACATGAGAAAGACCTTGTCTAAATTCTATTGATTATTTGCTTCTTTTTCTTGATCATAGGTTTTAACTGTGGAGAAGCAGTAAATTTTGCCACCGATGATTGGTTTCCATTTGGGGCTGCAGCTAGCAGGCGTTATGCACTTCTCAGAATGATGCCTTTAATTCCATATGAGGAACTTCTTTGTAAAGAAGCAATGTTAGTTTACAAGTCTTCAAGAGTCAGAAGTTCCAAGAACAAGTTTGAAGACACAGCATCTTATAAAGCTATAGTGCAGCCTTTCTTGCATCTTATGCAATTTTATATGACATCCCTTTTGCGGCTGAAGAAGAGTTCAAGAAACTTGCGAAGTTATTCAAATACATCAGGTTTGCTGATATGCCGCATATGCCACAGGGATTGTTATGTAGCTTACCTGCTATGCAAGAACTGCTTTTCTCATCCAATTTGTCTTTTCCATGGTAAGACATCATCAATATATTCATTTTTAGAATTGTTATTTCAATTACTTCTGTAATTGATAGGTTAACTTGCTTTCAGTGACATCTTGGATTTAGACTTCATGATGCTCTGAGACGTGTTAACTTTCAGTTTGTTTGGAACATGATTTGGTTCTTAATGACATGTTTTTCGGTTGTGTTTATTGTATCATGCAGACATTGCACCAAATACTTGTGTATGTGGAAGGTATTATTCTATTTTCAAAAGAAATGACATTTTGGAACTGGAAGAAGCTGCCAAAAGTTTTCAACAGAAAAAAGAATGCTGCAATGAAACATTCTCTTTATCAGGTTTATTCTCCTATAACAGAAATGAATGCATCAAACATCTTGAGGTATGTGGAAAAATTGGTAAAGGCATTTTGATGGATTGGCATTGAAACTTCAAAATCTTAAAATTTTACCTTTCTTTTCTAGCATCACAAGCTAAAGGGGTCTAATTCATTTCCATTTTTTTTAAAATTAAAACTGAAAGCAGGATAATCCTTGGCAGCAAGAAAAGAGTGTGAGAGGAACTGCTAATTCTCCAGGTGCAGCATCTAAACCGAAAACACAAGTAGCTGACTGCATTAAGCACAGTGTTGAAAATAAGACAAAAATGCTGCATTGGACAAACAATGTGCTTCCATCTGAGAAGGGTACCAATAGGCCAGAAATAATTTATAACTTGAGAAAACGGAAATCAAATTGATCCTATAAATTCCTGCAACAACTTCTATGGGCAAAATCAAACAATTGAATCTGAAAAATTGAAATAAGCTGTTAACCTTCTTAGTGAATTCACAGGGATAGCCACTATCGATGTAGATTTCTCCTTATTCATTTGTTGAAACACACATTATTTGAAAGTTGCATACTGTATATTAGTTTAGCTTTTCATTTCTTCTATATGGTATTATTTCTGAAATTTGTTAGCAGGATACACTAAATGTTGAGAAGATTGCTATTTTTCTCAAACATTGTTGATGTTGTAACTCGACAAAGGAATTATAGTCTTTGTTCTTTTGACTTTGTTTAGCATAAAATGTTTATCAGTTTTAACTCTAGTGTTATCTCCTCTAATCGTTTTTGTTTTCTCAAATATAAGGGGCCATTTGTCAATTACATGGTTCCAACAACTCCTCTATCATGTACCAGGTACACATGTGACAGATTTTTGGTACTGAGGTTCTTGAATGATCAACATGATGCCAAAACGGGCATTAGCTAACTTGAAAATATGAAATTGATGAGATGCCTCTGATCAAGGGACCTACAATAAGAGCCATGGCTAGATTACAAGAGGAATGAGTCTCAAATGCGCATGCAAGGTCCAAGATGAACTTCACATGAGCCAAGGAAGATGTGAAGACCTAGTCTAGGACTCTTTTGCTTGTAAATACTATATTAGGACTTTATTTTGGGCTTTTTATTTTGGGCCAAGTAGAATAGGGTTTTCTTTGGGTCATGTATTGGGCCTCTAGTAGAAATTGGGCTTTAGAAAGTAATTTGGACCAAAAAGGGAATTGGGCCTTGAATTGGAGCGCATAAGCTAGAGAGATCTAGAAGCTTCATGCTTGCTCTCCAAGGCTCTCAAATGAGCATCCCTAAGCATGGCAAGTGTGACTTGCTTAGGTGGCAAGTCACACCTCCCACGTGCTCCCTTTTGGCTCCAAAATTCAACTTTCTATACTCCTTTTTTCCTCCACTTTTTGGAGACTCCTTGGTCTCCTTTTAGCCTATAAATAGAAGGGGACATGTATTTTTCAGCTTGAATTTTAGTAGAGAATTGTTGCCTAAATGTGTGCACATCTTCTCTCCTTTGAGCTCACTCTAGAGTAGCCTCCTTGCTAGTCTACTCTAGCTTCCTTTCTTAAGAATTGGTCTCACCTCTCTTAAGAAACCTTTCACCTACACCAAACCACACACTTCAAGCCTCCTTCCTTCATGCTTCCACGTTCATCCTCATTCATGGAGCTCTCCATCTTCACAAAAGCTTCCATGGAGCTCTCCATCTTCACACAAGCTTCCATGGAGCCTAGAAGAAGCCATCAGAAATTATAAGCTTCAAAGTAAGATTGGGTAGTTTAGTAGGTTTTTTTCCCAAATTAGCATTTTTCCAATAACTTAGGCAAGATAAGAATTTAGATTCAATTGACTACCTTCAAATCACATGCTCTCACATCAGAGTTATTGAGTGTCATGCCATAAGTCACTATAAAAGGGCATTCATCAATCATTATTTATCAAATCAAATATAGCATTGGATCATCATTCAAATAGCCATAGACTCCTAACTTCAAAGCAAATGGATATACCAAATCATCTTATTGGTCATATCTCTAATCGGTGTAGAATTTCCAACACACTCTTTCATGGTGAGAAATTAGCATTTCGACTGTAGGATCAGATGTTTATGGGTGCTCCAAGGAGAACTCGATATCATGTGACGCAATAGTCCAACTAAACCTAGGATAGCATATTAACACCCACTTAAAATTTAGTACGTTTATGTCTAAATCAATCTCACAAAAAAGATTAATAAATATAATTTTAAACCATGATTACAGTAACAATTTTTTAGGCTGATGAAAATAATACACCTTGAAAAGTCCAACATGCCTAGGATAAGCTAGGGAGTGGGTGTTAGGGATTATATAATGGGCTCTAAGTCCAAGATGTTCCTTGTCCCAGTCAAAGACACTTTAAGCTTGTATTTGACTTTTCTTATACTCTTATAGTAGAGGGTCTAAGATTTGGTTAAATTCTTACTTTTGAGAGTGTGAGTGTACTTGGGGACAAAGGGCTTGGGAAGGTAGTCTGTGTTGTAAAAATTTTCACATAGTGTTATTCTCTAGTTGTCATTAGACAACGATTTTGGTTTTTCTTCGATTTTGGAGTTTCCACATTATATTTGTGTGTATCCTTGCGTTTAACTCATTTCTATGTTAATAGGGTATTTTTTGGGGGTAAAAACGGTAATGTTCTTAATTGATGATGTGTTTTTCTCAACAAGTGGTATCAAAGCTATGGTTCGGTAGGATTTTTTCTTAGTATGCTTTATGGTTGCACCTTAGTCTAATCTTCCACATCAGAAAAGATTAATTCCTTGTTGTAGGAGAATTATCCTTATTTGTTCAACTTGTAATGAGAAATTTGATGGAAGGGTCATTGTTAACGTTGTGTTGGCGTGGTGAAGTTGCAGTCAGGTTCTTGAATGTGCGAAGACAATGAGTCGTGTTGGATATGCAATGGAGTTCACGTTTGGTGAGATGCTATTAGATATGCGAAAGAGGTCGCAGTTGGTGCTCGCGTGGCCCGATGAGTGATGTACAATGGAGATCTGATTTGTGTGATTTGCAGTTTGCAGCATATGCGTGGAGGAAGTGCTCTATTTAGGGATGGCAAAAAAACCCTTGCCGATGGGTATCCGTGGATAAAATTCGTTGTTGATAGTTGGTACCCGCGAGTAATAGGTACCCGCGGATAGCGAGTAACAAGTAATTTAATACTCGTTCATTAACGAGTTGGGGTGGGTATCATATTACCCGTACCCGCCGATATCCGCGACCCGTTAAGAAAATGAAATTACATTTTTATCCTTTGCTTTTACGTTATTAAGTTACTCATGCCTTGCCTGCTAATATTTTTTTTTTCTTATCGCTCTTTGTTGTCGTCAAATGCCAGAGAAGTATTTCTCCTCTCTAATTGAGGCAAATCAAAATGTTGGCCTTGGCATTTTGACTCTCAGCAAGTTTGAGTTCAAAGTTGAGGTGTTGGCATTCCGATGTTGGTGTTCGAAGTTCGAAGTCGAAGTTTATGGTGGGCTCGTGGTAGTTTTTGCCTTAAGGTTTAAAACCTGACGTAGAGGGGCAACAAGGCTTCTGTTTCACTCATGAGTCGTGAGAAATGACGAAGAAGATGGATTGAGACGAAAGTCGGGGACATTATCGGTGGTGCTCGGAGTGGCATGGGCAGAGGCATATTACAATGATAGGTTGTGTTGTTTGGTTCTCGCGGCAACTCCTGCGGCGGTGACAAGCGTTTCCGACAACGTCTCTCACCATCGCGGGGCATGTGGTAGCGGAACCTGCTACTAGATTCATGGTGACTCATAGACGTGAAGGTGGAAGGGAAACCCTAATGCCTTTGTGTGGGAGAAGAGGAGAGAGTTGGGTCTAGGCAAGTTTTTACTCGTCACACCCCTCATTTTAATATTTGCACATATTTTCATTATATGTTAGGTTGTTTAAGTTTTTTTTGCACCTCTATTTATTTTTCTTATTTGAAATTTAATTTGGATCTAATAAAAAATATATTTAAAAAATATTTGTGAGTATCCAACGAGTACCCACGGGTTGAAAAATATTTGCGGGTTTTTTTAATACAGGTATCTGGTGGGTAATGGAGCGGGTAACGGGTACAGTTTTTTCATGCGGGTCGGGTAGTGGGTAGCAATTATCCGTACTCGACCCAACCTGTTGTCATCCCTAGCTCTATGGTTTATAGATCTATATCGGTTGTTCTTGTGATGTAGCTTGCGGATTTGGGTTGTTGTGTGCGGTGGACTGTGGTGTTTGGTAACATTGGATCTACATGGTGAGGGTAGAGCTCGAGATCTCCAATGATGTTGTTTTGCGTGGCTCGCGCGATGCTTCGTCGGTGACAGGTGTTGCATCCAGGTGTTGTGGCGGTGTGGTTTCCGATGAAGGGCTGGTTTGGTTGTTGTGGTGACTGTGTGGAGGGTCGATGGTGGTTATGCGGTGAAAAATGTTAGTTGTGTTGTAGATTTGCTTTAGGAAGAAGGAAATTATGTGGCAGCTTCTAGTTGGTCCGATTTCATAGTGGAGGATTATGACATGTTGTAAGACCCGGGAAAATTAAATAATTAAATAAAGAATTATTTAATAAATGCGGATAGTAGAAACCTTTATGACATTTAATGTTAATTGTGGTGACGTGGAAAAGTACTAGCTTAAGTGGTTGAGAGTACTTGAGTGTGTGAGAGGACTTGGGTTCGAGTCCTATGTATGCCATTTGTGTGTTATTTGAAATACTTTAATTTTAATAATATGCATGATTATGTTGAATGATAACATAATTATAGAATTATAGAAATTATCATAAACATGATTTGGTTGATGTGGTTGTGCACTTGTCTTGTGATACCATGGTTGTGTGTTCAAACCTTGTTGAGAACGAAATTGATTTCTTTATTTTTGCTAAATGTAATTGTGAGTTGAATGTGAAGGGGTGGAGAAACCTTAGAGACATTGGACAGCAAAGAGAAGGGTTATGAAGGGAAATTATAAATAATTAAAAAGCCTTTTTCGATTTTTTTTGCCATTAACCATATTTAGGACCATATAAAAAGGGAAAATAGAGTAATTAGGAGGGTTTTTGAAGTCTGAAAACCTATAGAGTGGTAAGGAGCAGGAAAATTGTCAAAAAAGTGTTAGAGGAAATCCAAGAGACCTGAGTTGGGAGAGCACTAAGGGAACCAATTTGGGGCCAGAAGAACCATCCACCTTCTTTTATTTGAAGCTGAGAAAAACCAGGTTAGGGGAGTTCTTTTGGCATGTCTTTATGATTGAGGATTTTCCTATACTCTGAAATGAATGTATGATAGTGTGTGATTGTGAATTTTCGTGCTCTACACGGTATGGTTCAGAGGTGTAATTGTATTGATGTTGTTGGAGCAATCTTAATCAATTGTATGAATATGATTGGGGTAATTGTATTATAGGGTTGTTGTGGTTCAATCACGAATTATGGTGGTCCAATTAGGTCTAAGCATGTCTATAAGGATTGTTTGTGCCTAAGGGATGCGTGATAATGCTTGCTTGGGGTTTTGGTTTGAAAATTTTACGTTGTGCGTGCGTGAACAGGGATACCCTCTGCTAATTTCGCTCAG
Organism: Vigna unguiculata; assembly: GCF_037176805.1. Classification (NCBI taxonomy): domain Eukaryota; kingdom Viridiplantae; phylum Streptophyta; class Magnoliopsida; order Fabales; family Fabaceae; genus Vigna; species Vigna unguiculata. Next base: position 3,288,396 of record NC_140793.1, read on the forward strand.
GCAAGCCAGGCTCGCCTAGGCGAGAGTTGCAGAGTCTTGATCTTGTTTCTGCTCGAGCTACTTGCTTAGGCGGAGTGCCCAGGTTTTTGGGCGACCTGCTATCTCGCTCAGGCGAGTACCTCTCGCCTCAGCGAGAAATCAAGGGGTGTGAGATTCTGTTTTGGGCACCTCACGTAGGCGAGGAGGTTGATGTTTGGGCGATAAGGCTTTTTGCCCAGGCGAGAGGTTCTCGCTTAAGCGAGACCTCGTGCTTAACTTTTTGTTGTGCTTAACTCGCCGCTTAGGCGAGAGTTTTTGGTGTTAGGCGAAAGGCGATCTCGCCCAAGTGAGGAGAGACTCGCTTAAGTGAGACTTCGCAGATAAACCAGGTTAGCATGCTCGCTCAGGCGAGAAAGCTTAGCCTAAGCGAGACAGGCCTGGTCGCTTAAGCTAAGGCTTTAGCCCAAGCGAGTTTAGTGCAGTTTGTGTATATTGATGTACGCATTGATGCGAATGTGGATCAGGAGATGTTGTGCCATGAGCAGGTAGGTTCATGGATGGTGGGTGACATGTGGTGGTACGAGCGGGGAGATTCATACTCAATTACTCTCTTGTGGGGATACAAGCGAGGTAGGTTCGTATGTTCCGTGCTCACGGTTGAGAGATGTTGTGTGCAGGGAGGTACGTAGCTAGTGGATCACATGTGTTGGACTACGGGCAGGCAGGTCCGTAGATTAGGACTACGAGCGGGGAGGTTTGTAAAGGCAGGACCACGAGCAGGCAGGTTCGTGTGAGCATCATGAATCCTGAGTCCATGGCTAACTTTGTTGTTAAATTGGAGGTTTAAAAGCCTTGGGGGTATTAAGGATGTGACCATGGTCTAACTATGAGAATATAATTGGGTGTGTTTTATATTATTTAATTTATATGTTTCTTATATTCTTTTGAGTTCACCTTTTCTATTTGTGATTGGCGATGATCGTGTAATTCGTTACACGAGAGCAGATGATGATACAGGTGATGCTAAGGGTGCTCAGGCGACGGAGTGAGGGCTAGCTGGGATAGAGCTAGGGATTTACTATTGTTTTCATGGTTTTATTTGGAACTTGTAATAACTCTTGATTTAATTTCATTTGAATATTGTCACATTGAATATTAAATTTTGGTTTTTCCCGCGTATGGCATTAATAATATTGTGACGTTTAAACTTCTTTTTATATCTTTAAATATTTAATTAAGTAATATTCATTAGGGATGTTACATATGTGGCATCTCCTGGTTGGTCAAATTTGAAAGTGGAGGATTATGACACGTGGCAGCTCCTGGTTGAACAGACTGTGAGTGCTAGTGTGAGTTTTTTCTAGAAGTAATTTTATACACGGGCATTCGCTAATATTGATGCAAGGTGTGTGAGGATTATGCATGGGCATTGGTCAGCATTAGTGTAGGGTGTATGGTGTTTATGTGCAGGTGTAACAACTCGGTAGAATATTACTAAATTAAAATTATTTTAATATATAATAAAAAAATTGCATTCATTATACTATCTTTCCCAAAACATGGAAAAATTAAAAACCTTTATTCCATCGTCTAGATTCAAAACCACAGTATATAGATGTCGATTACAAGTTCTGAGTTTGAACAAGTAAATGGTTACAAAATCTTTGAAAATCCATAAAGAAATAAAACTCCATAAAAACTTTCCCCAAGCTAGCCCTTCTACGGCTCTATACCTCACCAGCATCATCTGCAACATCATCTACTCCTGTGTAACGAATTACACGATCATTGCCAATCACAAACAGATAGGGTGAGTTAACATATAATATAAATATAAACATCACAAATTCAACTATAGACACATCATCAGAGAAACTTCATCCTCTAATTCCACAAATCATGGCCACCACCATGTTTATCCATGTTCTACATCTTTGAACCGCAATGCCAAGTGGAGTTCCCAATATGAATCGTAGTTCGTACTCTCGACACAAGATTAGCACATCACTAGCTACAACCTGTGATTTCTCAATTGAGTGTAGACCCTTCGTACGAGCCACAACTCGCACACTCACACCGATAACACACACCATTTTGAGCCACAACTGAAGGAATGTACAATGTTCATCCTCCATCCCGAGCCACAACTCAAGGGATGCCATTCCGAGCCACAACTCAAGGAATGTCACGTGTTTACCCTCCATCCCGAGCCACAACTTAAAGGATGTAATTATAAGCCACAACTTAAGGAATGCTCCAAAAAAATCCATCCTTAAGGTATCACCCAAAGCCTTGTAGACCACGCACATCCAAAGCATACAAGCCACAAGTCGTGTAAAACTCTAAATCTCCTTTTGCACATGAAACCAAAATACGCATTTGTATACTTCATATACTCAAATTTACAGCATCACAACTCATATGCAACATTCAAGTATGAGCACACATCCATCCCTTTATAAATTCGGATATGCTCATATCTTAAATCAATGCCAACATTCAATTTGAACCCAAGAGTAAACCATGCTCATATGAAATTATGAAATAATAAGGCAACATGACATAACTCATTTATTCATACAAGGTGCATAAGTCTTACCTCAATCAGTAACTACATGAACCCCCCTTTTTACCAATTCCTTATGTCAAATTAAGATTAACACTTGGTCCTTTAAACTCATATATACTTGAATTGATACAATTGCACAATTACAGAACTCATACACCACATAAGACACAATCAAAGCTATATACTTATTTTGCATGCCCCCACAATCCCATTACATTTAAAGCATGATTATCATGTTCCCATACTTGCCCAAAACCTATCATGATCATGTAACACTTGGTCATAGTAATATCATCAATAATGGCCTTTTTTCACACACTTATAACATCATACATTTAGGCTAACATATATAGATTTATATATTCAACATGGCTCAGCAAGTAATACCAAAACATACTCATCAATCACCCATCTATATATATTTATACATTCACCAATAAAGGCACACATAAGCATCCATTACTAATCATACTCTTAGGGAATTGAAACCAACAATCATGAGTAACATACATCTCTAGCTACATACTTCCAATTTAAATATCCACCGTTCAAAGTAAAGAACAACATGTTATGTATCACTTGTCAAAACTTCACCTAAATCGGACGGTTAACGTACCAGGAAACGTAGTTTTACAAAAACTGCACATACTAGAAAAAATGGTGGCGCCCAACGCCCAAAAGTGAGGAATTTGGCGCCTGGTAGTATAAAATCAGCGTCCAGCAGTCCCTGCTGCGTGAAAATACGAAAAACAACGCTTTTTTAATGAAAAATACCTATTTCACTCATCTAAGCATCGCCTAGCAGTGAAGAACAACCCTTAAGCGGTTCTTAACAAAACCCCAGAAACTTAGTGGTTACAACATGAGTCGCCTAGCGGCTTTGAAGGCTCGCCAAGCGGTCTCTAGAGAATTTCCAGAAACCCAATATAATCCAGAAAAATGTATAACAAATATCCATGCTTCTCATACAATCAACATTTACAAAATTAAAATTTAAGAATAGTGGTTACAACATCTCTTTAGAGAATAGTTGCCAATTGTTGCTTGCGAGTATGTGGCCACCTGACCATATTTTAATTTAATAACAAGTGTGGCACCACTCAAGCATATTTAGTTGTCGGCGAGTATGGTTTACTCAGGCATATTTAGTACATAGGGTGGGGTTAGCCACTTGAACTTATTGGTCTGACGAGTAGGATGTTCTAGGACAAATTTAATATGTGAGTGGGGTTAATCACTCAAATTTATTTGTCGTCGAGTAGGTTGTACTTGAACGTATTTAATATGTGGATATTTTTCAATCCTTGACGCTTTTAGATGCTTTTTACTCAAATGTATTTCAATTTATGGATATTTTTCAATCTTAGTCTTTTTAGACACTACGGTACTGGAATGTATTTCAATCCTTCGATATTTTTCAATCGTTAATGCTTTTAGACACTTTTGTACTTAGATGTACTTCAGTCCATGAATATTTTGTGATCCTTAGTGTTTTCAAACGCTTTTGTATTCATATATCTTTGAATCGTCGAGTATCTTTCAGTCCTCGAATATCTTTCGATCCTTAGTGCTTTTAGATGCTTTGACACTCTAATATCTTTCAATCCTCAAGTATCCTTTAGTCCTTAGCGCTTTTACATGCTTTGATACTTGGATATCTTTTATACTCGGATATATTTCAATCCTTAGCACTTTTAGACGCTTTGATACTCTAATATCTTACGATCTTCAAATATATTTCAATCCTTAGTACTTTTAAACACTTTGGTATTCATATATCTTTCAATCAATAGATGTTTTAAACCCAAGCTTAATTGAAGTAGCTTTTCAGATGTGCGACATTGCCATGTTTTCGACTATAATTTGCTACTGAGTTCTTCAAGTCAATCCACTATGCAATTAGATTCATCCGAATTTGGGGCCAATTTGCTTCCATGCTTATCTTTTCTTGGATCCCCAAGTTTGGGCCAAATTGGATACCCTTTATGAAAGACGTGTTCTCTAAAGTGTGTATTGTCGCATTGCGTTGCTCGGTTCTTTGCACCTCGTATATAAGGTCAAGATTGACTCGTAAGTTGGCTCATTATGAACTTTGTCAAAGAATTGTATTATTTAGAGGATTCTAGAAGCTCAACGAGGATCATGGCATCTACTCCGTATGTGATTCAGAAAGGTGTTTGTTTTGTTGAGGATTAGGGAGTGCAGTGGTACCCTCAAAATATAATTAGAATCTCATCAGCCCAAAGGCCTTTGAGTTGGCCAAGTTTTTTCTTTAACTTGTTCAATATAACTTTGTTTGCTACTTCAGTTTGACCATTGATATGTGGATGCCCTATCGAAGTCCATAAATTCTTTGAAGCCTTTGTTAATGAATAGTCAACCATTAAGAATGATGATAAATTCCTATTTTAGTCATATTTCAAATACATTTTGACACTTATCTTGATTGATTATCTTGCATAAACTTGATATTTTACCCTTTTTACCTAGAATTTACTAAAAGCATTGTATATAAACATGTGTGGTGATTCAATGAAATTTTTGTGCGAATTATTGCAGTTTAGAAGAAAAAAGAGTCAAGTAGCTTGAGCCCCAACATCACATATTAAGTGTTGAAAGGCAGTTTCAACAAAATTCAATTTTTCCTTCATATCTTAAATTGAGTAAATGGTGCATGAGCCATGCGAGGAGAACTTAACCATGTAGGAAAATCACCCATGAAAGAAACCTTATGGATTGAACATCACGAAGATAGTATGAGCTATGAGGAACCTCTCCATTGGAATGAAAGCTCGCAAGTTGGCCACCATGTTTAAAGCTGCAACTAAGACTGGAAACTTTATAAATATAGAGCAGAACCTCATTCTTTGATATCTAGATTCTTAGACTTCTCTCTAGGACTTTTCTTCTACTTTCACTTGTAATATTTCCTACACTAGAGAGAGACATGGGGGAAGGCAACAACTCCTAGGATTGAATGTTAGAACTAATACGAGTTGCTAAATTTCCAAGTGTTGGGATTGGATGTAACTCTCTGAACTTCTATATCGTTACTGCTTTATTGCTCTATTCAAGTGTTCTTTCACATCTTATTGATTTAATTTGATTTTTATCGTATGATGAATTGATCAGCCATCTACTACATCTAACTTGAATTAGAAAAAAGCTAGTTTAAGTTATAGATCCAATTAGATCATCTAATGTTGTTAGGTTGAAAACATGCATCTATATGCTTTAGTTGGTGATAGAGTCTTGATCATTAATGCAAAGGGTTCATTCTTTAGGAGTGCAAATATCACACTAAGTTTGAATAACTTTAGATCCTAGCTTCAAACATGGGTCTAGGATTATATTAGTGTACTTCTAGGAACAACGAATGAACATTGGTAATTCCATAAAACAATAATTATGCTTAGGAATAGAGTAGCGAAATCTAATCCCAACACACTTAATCTCATCAAGTAATTCGTTTTAACTTGAATTTTTGATCATCATAGTTTTACTACCAATCTATAAAAATTACAAATTCAAATAGTGTTATAGTATTTGATAAAGATTAAACAAATTCTTTTGGATATGACACTTGGTACTACAATTGAAACAGTGCACTTGCTAGTGTGATTACTCTATTTAGAAGTCATCAAATGACAACAGAGTGGGGTAAACCATGCATGCATACTACATTCTCTCAAAAGAACTTTTGCACTTATTGTGCAGTGAAAATATTAAAAATTTTACATGGCCTTTGATGAGTGATAACGATCTAAGTATATCTATTCTCCATGTAGTGAAGAGCCAAATAGTAACAATTATATGTAACTCCCAACACTTCTTGAATTTGTGGCACTTTTCAATGAATGTATGAGGCTTTTTCTTGTCGTCTATCATGTCTTACCAATGTGTTATTGGTTGTTTATTTGTAAACAATCTCAAACTAAATCATTTTGTATATTATTGTTCGATGTTTTTCGACCGCTCAATTTTGAGTGATCTCGGAGTTGACATTCATACAATAATTTCAAAGACATTTGGATAAAGTAACATATAAAAGAATAAAGTGATTAGGAGTAACAAAACGATTAATTGAAAAAGAAAATTTAATTTATATAATGTGCCTTATTATAACTTTGTTCAAAAGAACCCTTTGTAAGGACAAAAATCGAGCTAAGGAAAAAAAGTATATCATTCTCATCCATGATTCAATTATAGTACATTACCATGAGACTTGTGGTCTAGAAATAATTTCACTCAAGCCTCACCGTGGGCACCGAATGTTCTTAGTGGATTTTGACAAAGTGTCTTTGAGGTAGAGTATAAGGCTCTCAAAAGCTAAGATGTTGCCTCCTAGTGCGAGAGCTCCAACTTTCAAAGAGAAAAAGGGAAAATCCACCTCCAAAAGCTCTTTAGTACATAAGTGAGTAAGAGAGTAAGGATGTATATAATGATAATAAACATAGAGAGTAATATGATTTAAGTCTCATAATGTTGGGAATCCAAGTGTAAGTCAGTCTCACATTGGTGTTGTATCTTCCCATGAACCTCCTCCCTCAAAAGACCTAACAAAAAATTTTCCGACTCTTGGATTGTGAATCGGCCCATCTGACCTCTGTCACGGGATAATTGTGCAACCCACAACAATTGTCACTAGGCCATAATCTATAACTATTAATCAGGGCATAACTCTTTTTACTTACGAGCATAACAGCCAAAACGCCACAATTCGATTTTGACTTGGCCTCTGCCATGGGATACTTTTGCAACCCACAACAATCTCCCCTATAACAATTGTCCACTGGAAATCGAACTTGTGACCTTGGCTTGATACCAATCGTTGGATCGAACGCTTACCACTAGGCCAAACGTTATAGCTATTAGTCAAGGCATAACTCTTTCTACTTAAAAGCGTCATAGCCCAAGCGCCATGATTCGATTATGACTCGGCCTACCTTGTCTCCGTCACAAGACAACTGATATCACCTGTAACACATAGTTTGGTGTCAATTAAATACTGAATTCATACGGTCTATTAATTGTTATATGGTAATATAATGAAGATATTAGATAATAAATTGTGATATCATAATATATTAAACCTATAACATCTAAAATATAATTCAAATTATTCATACCAAATAAGTAAAATTTAAAACTTTTTTGCATTATTTTACCCAAAATGCTTTTCAAAATATGAGGAAAAGTTCATACATAAGAAAGTATAACAAGCTTTTGAGGTTTAAAAAAAAATATTTTGGTTTAAATATTTTGAAAGATTTTAAAAGAAAAATGATTTTTTCACAATTAAATTTTGACAACTTTTTTTTATAACATGTTGCATTTTCCTAGTGACTTCTCATTTTCTTATTTTCTCATTTCTCTATATTTCAAAACCACTTAAAAGATGTTACCTTAGGTTGTAAGAGAAAGTTGTCAAAATATCATTACCCTACAAATATTTACTTTTTAGAACCAATGTTTCAAAACATGTTTTAAGTTATTCCAAAATATATATTTTAACTCATTTAAGTTGCGATGTTCGATATATGAAGATATATACAACATTGACCGATCATTGGTAAGTCAAGTTGCGATACTCAACATATGAAGACACGTGTGACATTGACCGGTTATCAGTTGGTCAAGTTGCGATGCTCAACATATGAAAATATGTGCAACATCAACTTCGACTGATCATCGACCAATCAAATTACGATGCTCGACATATGAACGCATGTGTAACATCAACTTACCAACGACCACATTTGTGTAATGACGTCATACGGGAGCAGTGTCGAACAACAGGAGGAGTAAATATGCTTCGTAATTATCGTTCCAATTAAGGTTTCAAAAAACAATTGGATCATGATTAGACCAACCCTAATAAGAGTTATGTAGAAAACTATAAATAAAAATCATATGATTGTTAGGACTTCTCTCTCACATTTATTACAATATTAATTGTTTATACCGATGAAATTATTAGTGACTTAAGCATCAGAACCTCTTTTTAACAATTACACTGAATGAACAACACACAACAGAAAAAATTGTACAAAAGACCCAAGTAAAAACCTAAAGACACTTGAAACAACGTTAAGTAATTATAAATTAATAATCTAAAATATATTTCAATTTATTATTATCTAAACTATTTCGAGATTATATGTTATAATATAATATTTTATTATTATATTTTATCTTTAAAGTATTTAAAAAGAATATTTTTATAATATAATAATTAATTATTTAATATCTTAAAATTGTATAATATATTTTATCTTATAATATAACAATTAATTATTATCTTTGAGTCTATAAAATTCTATAAATACATCATCCTTTTCATTCATTCTCACGCTTAAGAGAACTATCATTCTTCTCACTTAATCACGCCCAACCAAACGCACTTTGTCGTCGACTCCGCCTTGCCGTGTCGCCGCAGACACCTGCGCCTTGTGCCACCGCGGCGGTCACTTGATTCATCCTTTTGCAGCTGCTCCACCCGCCTGGGTCTTCCCGTCGTCCACCTATCGTGGTTCGTCCTCTTTTTTTTTTTTTGTCTTTTCTTTTTCATTTTTGCTCATGGTGTGTTTTGCTTTGGTTTTTATTTTTATTTGAATTTGAATTTCTATGGTTGTCTTTTGTTGGTGATGCTTCCGCCATAACCCGTTATGGCTTCGCAAATATTTTGGGACGGAATTTTGTCACCTAGCTTGCAGCTGTGCCCTAATTGCAGTATCTGTTGATTTCTTTCACCTTCTACTGCATTTGAATTGGTCATTGCCACACAATTAATTTATATATCATGAGAATAGAATTGAACACTTAACCTAGATTTTCGTAGCACGAGCCTTAGTGTTCTGAAGCGAAAAATTTGTATGCAGTAGATAGGTTGGGTGCATGCGATCTCACCTCAGAAAATCATTAGCTAGGCTCACTGTACGTTTTGAGCAGTTTACTCTCTTAGCTTTTCTTCCATTCTGGTACATTGAATTTGAAATTGGTTGAGCAGCAACCTCTCTAACAGTATTCCCTTGAGCATCTTTATAAGAAGAGGGATGCACCAACATATTCACACACAAATTCCAAATTCTCAACATCAGTGTCAGACTTATATTCTGTCTAGGATGATACTATTTGTACATTTTGAACTGCTTCACATGCAAAGTTTAGATGTCGGTATTATCTGATCCATGAGTTTTGCATATATTATTAGGGTAAATTTTCAATTTGGTTCTTTATGTTTTTATTTAATTTCAGTTTAGTTCCTAGCACTAGAGCAAAATCTGAATCAAACATGAGCTAGAATTTACAAAAAATAAGATTCCGAGATATAGGTATTTAATTCTATCAAAAAGTCACACTCAAGATACTCATCCCAATGGTTGACCTGCCCCATGCTTGTAGCTTTCCTCCATTTTTGTTTTATCGCAAATATTAGTTGTTAGTATTATGTTTGTGGGAGGAATTAACTCCTCCCACCCTCCCTTACAAATTCCAATTCAACCATCAAGCCAACCTTATAACTCCTAGCTTTCCTCCACTCTGAGGTTAAGGACTTCCAGGTAATGATAGTGAGCCCAATATAACCGCCCAAGATGAATACAAAACACGGCAGGAGAATTGGCCAAAAGAAAAATTAAAAATGCCCACTTGGCTAAAGAGTTGCATTTAGTAGATCTGTGGATACTGATGTTGTGAACACTAACTTTGATAATTTGAGGCGTGAATGAAATTTCTTTTAGCCTAATCCTAATTCTTTCCATTTAACTCACCCTAGTTTTCTATTGGTCTGTCTATCAGTGAGCTTTACAGAAAATGGCAATTGCACCTGCACAAATTCCTACTAGCTTTGGCCATGAGTTGAGGGCATGTCTTCGTTGCCGCCTTGTCAAAACCTATGATCAGGTCTTTTACCATTCTAACATTTTTTGTTGCATTTTTTTTTATTTGTTTACACTTTCTGCTGTTGTTTCACAGTTCCGAGAGTCAGGCTGTGAGAACTGCCAGTTCTTTAAGATGGAAGAAGATCATGAGCGTGTTGTTGAATGCACTACTCCTAATTTTAATGGGTTAGTTGGTGCCGATTGTTTTTCGTCCAAATTCCTCCACTTTTTTTTTTTGTTCTCTCAGTACTAATTTTTTATTTTCTTCTCCCATTTAATTGCTCAACAGGATCATTTCTGTTATGGATCCCTCTCGCAGCTGGGCTGCCCGATGGTTGCGCATTGGTATGTTCATTCATCTCTGGTTGCAATGATCATAATTTTTCCTTTCCATACCCTCAACTAAAATATATTTTCGGCCCCTTGTCCTTTTGATCCTTTAACTTTTAAAAGATTCATTTTGGTCCTTTTATATATCATTTTTTGAGTTGATGTCTTCTGGGAACAGCAATCACTTGATTTTGAGGACCAATTTTGAACTATTTTTTTTTACTTATTCATAAAAATATTTTATTTTAGATTCAAGTATATGGAATCTTTGGAAACCAATTAATATTTGAATCTAAAGCGCTATAAACAAGGTGAAAATAGGGTGAAAAAAATATAATTTCATATTCTTTTCAAAGACAAAAATGATCTTTGAAAGACAAATAACCAAAACGAATTTAATGAAAAGACAAGAGACTAAAAAACATGTTTGTCCTTAGCAGCATTATGATGAGATGGGAGTAGTACTGTGGAATATGCATCATGACATTTTCTTTATGATTAAGTTTTTTCCTTTTTCGCATTCTTTAACTTTATAATCATATTTTCATGATCTAAGACATGATTTGAAGATGCATGAACTTGAAGTTGAATAAGATAAATATAATGACGGAGGGTGTTTTTTACTTTGTTGTTTGCTTGATACTACTGTTTTCTGTTATGTGTTTATATACAATAGAACTGGATCATGATAAGTCGCATAAAGATTAACGTCTAAAGGAAAAACACCGTAGAGATTTGTTAATGTGTTTATTTAGTTATTATGTTTTTTTAGACTGAATTTCTATCTAGATTGAAAACTTGTATTGACGTTAAGTTGTAAAATTTGGGTTGCAGGAAAATTCGCTCCTGGTGTTTATACTCTTGCTGTCTCGGAGGCACTTCCAGAGGAGATGCAGGTTGGTATATTTCTATTTCTATGATATAGATATAGATTGCATAGTATATTACTTGTGATGGATTTCAAAATATATTATGATATTCTTTTAAAGGGGATTCATAGTTATTTCTTTTCTAGTACAGGGTTAGGCAATCATCAAATGATGACTTAGCCAATTCATCCAGCCACAATATTTATGGGCCCCTAGACCAGTCTTGCTAAAATAAAGTTCTAATGTTGGAACAGAGGAGGAGGGTGTAGTTCCAAATAAAATGAATGCTCATGGATAAAAGATAACAAATAAAAAAAACTCCATCATCTACCTTTTTTTGTAGATTGCCTACTTAGGTTTGCCTTCTACCGCTATTGCAGATAGTGGGGTGTTATAATATATGGCGATTTAATGCTTTGTTTGCTGAAAACCTCATTTTTTGAAATCCAAAATATTGGAAGGGAAGCTCTGAAGTTGAGCTGGGTTATGTTCAATAAAGTTTCCTGGGGAGTTGGAGTTTTGATGAAGTTCTTTGATAACTAGATTGAGGCCATTGAAGTAATGAATTGCTTGTTACATTATGATAAATTTGTTTATATATTTATTTATTTATATATTTATTTATTTATTTATTTACAGGCTATATGCGAGGACGAGCGTGTGCAGTATGTCCCTCCCAAACGTTTGTGAAACATGTTAATATTGGCTGACATCCTTTAACACAGATAGAGACCATGTTTGATTTCTCCTACTAGAAATTCTGAGCACTATTACTTTTTCTTTTAATGATACTGTAAAAATTGGAGATATTTATTGGAATTAAAATGGTACTATATTGAAAAAAAAATCCAAGTAAAATAAATGAAAGAATGTGGCAAATCATACTAATGTCAAAGGTCCAAATAACAGGACGTAGCCAATGACGAAGAAAAGATATTTTGTTCATTGGATGGAAAGTTCAGTCATAAAAGAGCTTCGAAATTTCATTGAAAATATAGCACACATAAATAAGAACGGAATTTAATGTCCAATTATATATAGAAAGTATTTATTTGTTAATTTATTAAAAATGAAAATAGATCACATTAACCGTCATTTTGATCTTCATGTTTAAAAATTCGAAATGTTACAATTTTTAATTGTACATTCAGGGGAACATGTATTCATTAAATATAATAACAGAAACTACAATTTCGAAAGTTATACGTTTTTTGTATGAAAAGACACTGCGTTATTATATATTGTGTGTAGTATAATTATTTGAGAAAAGAGTGATTGGTATCCAGGTACAACTCAATTTCCAATATTCGGTTCTAAAAAAGATAACTTGTGAAAATTATTTTATTAACATTAATTTGATAAAGTTCAAAGAAAGCTATAAAACAAATCAGAGTAGGAAAAGATCGACTTATTTGCTGTCTGATCAACTTATCTGGCAGTTCAAATAAGCTTATGTCAACCTTAAAAGCAGACTTAAGGACAGATCTTTTTAAAATATTAATGATGTTTAATTTTTGTGAGTAACAGTTTCTTTATTCAAACGAATACATGAATTATATATATATATATATATATATATATATATATATATATATATATATATATATATATATTATATGAAATCACTATGTAAAAATTAAAACAAACTTTATTAATATGATTTAAATATTAAATGAGCATGTTTTATCTTTTAAATTTTTTGTATTAAATTTATTTATTTTAGATTGCACTAAAGTGACTTTTTGGTTTCCTAGTCCAACATAGAGTGAAACTAAACCGAAAAAGCACAACTTATTCAGAATTGAGTTACTTGATCAAGTCTTTTGCTCCCTGCACCACATCATTATTAATTATAAATACTTATTGAAGACTATTTTAACATGTTTATATTTCTGAAAAAGTTCTCTCAAGAATTATGCTACACCATTCTGACAAAAGACCTCAAAGTAAATCCTGTCTTTAATTATTTTAATTATTTTCTATCACTTAAAATAACAAACTTTAGTGTAACATCTCTTCTCTTGTTTTATCATTACAAACAACATAATATAAGTGGAACTCTTGATCATGGATATGAAGGGTCACTGGATTCCAAGTTGAAGGTGCTTTCACTTTCATAATCTCATTTTCTAACAGTGGTTCAACAATTATTGTTTTAAGAGAGCACACCAATTATTATTATGAGGTGGAGGAGCTTTAGGGACATCACCGAAGTTAGAATTAAAAATCTTAATGATAGGTATTTCAAAAGAGATTTTCCACGTTCACACACCTTCAATTTAAAACTTTAAAACTTTACAACTTTATGACAATAATTTATTAGTTCTCCTTTTTAAATATTATTTAACTTTATCATCTATATATACAGTTGCGGAAGTTGGAAGGGGCAGGCGGGCCACACCCCTCCCAAATCTTTTTTTATTTTTTTTCATTATTTTATATTTAATTTTTTTAAATTATATAAATTTTTAAATTTTTTTAAATTATTTGTATTTTTTTAAATTAAATAATATTATATTCAAAATTAATAAAAATTAAATTAAGTATTTTTTATTTATTTTATAAAGTACAATAATAAATAATAAAACATAAAATTAATGTTAAAATATCTTTTTGTTTCCAATATTTGTAACATCTCATTAATAAATTTTAAGTTATTAAACAAAATATCATATCATGATAGAACAAAGTAGATAGTTAGAATAGACCATACATGAAGTTAATACAGTCATACAAAGAAACCGTATAAGTCACAAAATATAAGTATGACCTATGCTAAGGAAAATGTAACATATACATCCAAAAGCTATATTCCAAAGCATGAACAAAACTACTATTAGGCATCCCTAGCCGCAGATCAACTCCTATCCAAGAGGGGAGTATCTTCACCTGGATCCTTCTCTGCTCACACCAATTCATAGGTGATCATTGCATAAGAGGACATACACAAAAAGAACCAGCACAGACAAGAAGGGTAAGCTAACTAAAAGAAGAGAAATCATACAGTTCAATTATAACTATAAGCAAGTATTTTCACATCCATCAGAATTATAATCCACCACAACACAACACAGTTACATGACTTTAGACTCAAAATCCGAATTATGTAAGCGACATTGGATATCTTGGTGGCTTGCACCTGTGAAGGTTCCCAAACTCTGCAGAGTTTGGGCTCAAGGGGTTATCACCCAACCACTCCCAAGGTAAGTCCCTTTTGCGTCTATGATTGATCGGGTCCATAGACTAGGACCTCCTGCTACTCCTCACGACATAATCCATTATACTCTACATGAGTCTTAATGGTTATTGGAGTGTTAGGATACCAACCAAAACTGAGTCCTCATGTCCTTACACACACTAAACACTTCCCTTAGAATTTCCCTTGAAATCCTAGTTCAACCACATCTTCTCATAATTCAATTCCATGCAAGTTCACCATGTATAGATGTATATATATATATATATATATATATATATATATATATATATATATATATATATATATATACTACCAATCATAATAATCCAAGCATAGAATGAACAATTATGACATTATTTCATTTAATAAATCTTTATTCACTTAAAATAGGGAAATAACATAACTCTGCAGTGGTATTCGCTCAAGCTAGAGAATCTCGCCTAAGCTAGAGGGTGATCTCGCTTAGGCAGGTCACTCTAGCCTGGGCGAGGTCCCAAATAGAGGGCAACTCCAAACCTAAGCGAATTCTCGCTCAGGCTAAGTTGTTTCACTTAGACGAGAGGATCTCTCGCTCAAGCGAAGCCAACTCACCTAGGCGAGACCTCGCGCAGTGACAAGGGTGAATTTTCTGATATTTTCGCTCAGGCGAGAGCAGCTTGCCTGGGCGAAATCATCAGAATTCTAATTTGTTTTCACATGCAGAGCTACGAAATTCATGCCAGAAACCCAATTCCACACAATAAGTAATCCAAACATCAATCAAACACAAAATCATACAATCCAAGTTCTTAAGGACACTTTCTATATGAAAATTAAGTAAAAGGGTTAGCTTCCCTTACCTTTTCACTGAAGTTGAGTTGGGTGAAGTCAAAGGCAGAAACCTTAATTCAACCCGAGGAATTTCATCACCAAGACACAGGGAGAGGAAAAATTCTAAAATTAATCCAAGGCAGATGCAAAGATTCAGAATTCAGACCAGAATTGAACCAAGTAAGGGTGGAGACTCACCTAGAGGGAAAAGAGCTGGGAGAGGGATCAACAGAGGGTTCTGTTGGAGTAGTTCTTCTAGAGTCTGATTGCAAACCAAAGAAATGGTGAAAGAACTATTTTTGGAGGAGAAGCTGGGGAAGAAATGAGAAGCAGAGGAAGAGAAGTGGAGGAAGCTGGTTTTGGTCTGTCAAACAGAGAGTAAATGAGAAAAGAAAAAGATGGGTTTCATATTCCCCCCAACAACAAAAATTTTTGACCCGAAAATTGAGACCTACCAGAGCACATGTGGGGGTATGACTTTCTCACGTCCTTTTCTAATTCCCAAGTGAATCACCCATCCTCATGTCCTAGATGACCTGGACTAGACTGATGGACTTCCCTCTGAGCTGCCTTGTCTAGACATCACCAAGACCAACAGGTTGAACCTCCACTGAAAGATCTCCTTTATTCTGCAAGTTTTCCACCTCAAGCACATGAGATGGGTCAGGCACATACTTCCTTAACTGCGAAACGTGAAACACCGAGTGAAGGTTGGGCAATTGGGGAGGCAAGGCGATCTCATAAGCCACCGGTCCAATCCTTCTCAAGATCTGATATGGACCAATGAACTTAGGAGACAGCTTCCTAGAGTGAATTGCCCTTCCCACACTAGTGGTCGGGGTAATTCTCAAGAAAACATGGTCTCAGGTGCAAACTCCAAAGGTCTTCTTCTCTTATTATCATAGGATTTCTGCCTACTCTAGGATGCTTTCATTTTTCCTTGTATGAACTTGACCTTCTCAGTAGTCTACCTCAGGAATTCTGGTCCCACTACCACTAACTTCCCATCTTGGTACCAGCACAAGGGAGTCTTGCACCTCCTGCCATAAAGAGCTTCATCTGACGTCATGCCAATGCTTGCATGGAAGCTGTTATTATAGGTAAACTCCACCAAAGGCAGGACCTCATCCCAGGCACCCAGATGGTCCAACACGCACGTCCGCAAGAGGTCCTCAAGTGACTGGATTGTCCTCTCGGACTGACCATCTATCTGGGTGATAAGTTGAGCTCATAGCCAATCTGTTGCCCAAGGAACTCTGTAATGTCTGCCAAAAACGGGATGTGAATCGTGGGTCTCGATCTGAGACTATGCTCGACGACACTCCATGCAACCTCACGATCTCACTAACATACAACTACGCCAACTTTTCCATGGACATCCGCATATTCACTACTAGAAAAAGGGCGCTATAACCCAGATGGCATCGTGGCTCCTCATAGTTCGTGGCAAGTGGGTAACAAAATCCATAACAATGCTATCCCACTTCCACTTTGGTATCTCCAGCTGTTGCAGCATCCCTCCAGGTCTCTGATGCTCTGCCTTGACCTTCTGACAGGTCAGCAGGATGACACAAATTGGGCAACATCTTGCCTCATGCCTGACCACCAGAAAAATTCCCTCAGATCATGATACATTTTAGTCATGCCGGGGTGCATGCTAAAACGACTCTTATGCCATTCTTCGAGAATCATACCCTTCACCTCCATGTTCCTACAAACTCTGCCTCTGAATCTTAACACCCCATCACCTCCCATCACAAAGTCTTTGGCTTTCTCGGTGCTAAGCAACTCCACTGTTTTCTGTAACTTGGGATCAACAGTTGCCTTTCCTTTATCAAACCAAGGAAATCATTAGACACCACTAGATGATTGCATCTAATGATACCCTCTCCTAAGACCACCTGCAACCACATATCTCTGAAATGTTCCACCAAGTCCAACTCCTTAATCATTATGTAAGATGCATGAACTTTTTTTCTGCTCAAGGCACCAGCCACCACATTTGCTTTTCTTGGGTGATACAACAGTTCAAAGTCAAAGCCTTTTAAGAACTCCATCCACCGTCTCTGCCTCATGTTTAAATATTTCAGGTCAAACAGGTACTTCAGGCTCTTGTGGTCACTGAAAACCTGGAACTGTGCACCATACAAACAATGTCTCCAGATCTTCAAGGCAAATACCACAATTGTTAGCTCCAAGTCATGCGTGGGGTAGTTCTTCTCATGATTCTTCAACTACCTTGAGGCATAGGTAACTACCCTCTGGTCTTGCATCAGAACACACCATAATCCCTAATGGGAAGCATCACAGTAAACCTCAAAAGGTCTACCGGTATCAAGAATTACTAACATGGGGCCACTAGTCAACTTTTGCTTCAACTCTAAGAAGCTCTCTTCACATTGGTCAGTCCAAGCAAAAGGTTGATCCTTGCGAGTCAGTTGTGTCAAGGGTGTTACTATCTTAGAGAATCCCTCAATGAACCTCCTATAGTAGCCAGCCAACCTCACGAAGCTTCTTATTTCAGTCACTGACTTAGGATGCTCCCACTTTAACACAACTTCCACCTTGGATGGATCCACAGATATGCCCTAAGCTGAGATCATATGCCCCAAGAATTGGACTGTGGTCATCCAAAACTCACACTTTGACAGTTTCACATACAATTGCTTCTCTCTCAAGATGCTCAAAACTGTCCTTAGATGCTCTGTATGCTCCTAATGACTTTGAGAGTATATGAAGATGTCGTCGAGGAAAAGCACCACGAACTTGTCTAGGAATGGCCTGAAGATTCTGTTCATATAGTCCATGAACAAGGCCAGAGCATTAGTCACCCCAAAAGGCATCACTACGTACTCGTAATGCCCATATTTGGACCTGAAAGTGGTCTTCTGTACATTATCAGACTTGACTCGAATCTAATGGTATCCTTATCTCAGATCGATCTTAGAAAACACCACATCTCCGTGCAACTGATCCATCAAGTCGTCTATCCTTGGCAAAGGATATTTGTTCCTGATGGTTAACTTGTTTAGCTGCTTGTAATCCACACAGAGCCTATAATTGTCGTCTTTCTTTTTAACCAACAACACTAGCGCTCCCCAAGGTGACACGCTTAGTCTGATAAACTATTTCTCTAGCAGTTCTTCTATCTACTTCTTCAGCTCAACTAGTTCAGCAAGAGCCATTCAGTAAGGTGTTATTGACACTAACCCTACTCCTAGCACCATATCAATGGAGAACTCTATCTCCCTAGGAGGGGGTAAGCCAAGCACATCCTCAGGGAACACGTCTGAGAAGTCCCTCACTACAGGTGTCTCAATATTTTTGCCTCCCTTCTCAACAAATAGTTGAGTCAGAATTAAGAAACACTGAGATCCCTCCTTGATTGCTTTATCCACCTATTGTGAGGACATCAACTGATCTTCATCTTCCAAGCTAGGGAATAAGACCTTCTTCTCATTGCAATCAATGAGAATGCGATTGGCAGATAGCCAATCCACTCCCAAGATTACATTTAACCCTTCCAAAGGTAAACAGATACGGTTTACCCTGTACTTGCGTCCCTCAACCTCGATCAAACACCTAGCACACACTGTCGAGGTTCTGACCATCCCAGAAGCAAGCGTGGACACCACTAGGTCATACTGGAGTTCCCTCACCGGAAGGCCCAACTCTACCACATTAGATTCTTATACAAATGAGTGTGTCACTCTAGAATCATATAAAACATGCAAGCTCCTACCAACAATCACACAAAACCCTATGATGTGGTTACCTGATCCAACCGCCTCTACACCCGTCATGCCGTACACTCGGCTAACTGCATGACGCCTTGCACCTCCCCTCATTTGTTATGATTGAGACTGTGTTGGAGGCCTCGGCACTACACTCCTACCGGCTGGGCAATCTCTGATGAAGTGACCCTCCTTGCCACCACCGTGACACGTCCTCCTGCTAGAGAGTTGGGGGCACGCATTCTTCATATGGGGTCCCCCACAAAGGAAGCACTATGGTGAGAAGCTCCTAGGCCCCTGAGGCTGAGGCCTAGAGTATGGTTTCCTTCTATCATCATGTCTACTCACGGACCCAGATGGTCCCCCCACTCGTTGCTGAGGCCAGTACTGAGCTTCAACTTCAGCCTTTAATTTCTCCATTACTCTTGCCTTCTCTACCAAGGCAAGGAATTCCTTGATAGAGAGCGGGGCCACCATGAGTTTGAGATCACCTCTCAACCCATTTTAAAACTTCCTGCACTGTCAATCCTCTGCCATCTTCAAGGTGTGAAATCTGCCCATGTTAGCATTTTGTTGTTGCATGGCTGCAATCATCACCTCAATTGCTCCCACCAAATGAGGATTATTTGGGTTTGGAAGAGGAGGAGGAGGAGGCCTAGGTTCCATAACTTTCTGACCACACAGAGAGAGAACCATTAGTCCGACTAACAGATACCAAAACCATGCCAAAGACATTAAGAGGAACATGCAACAAAAACTAAGCAAGCTCACACCCACAGATCTTAAAGGAACTACTGCTCTGATACAAAAAATGTAACATCCCATTTAATAGTTTTTAAGCTACTAAACAAAACATCATATCATGATCGAGCAAAGCAGATAGTCAGAATAGACCATACATGATGATAATACAGTCATCCAAAGTAACCATATAAGTCGCAAACTATAAGTATGACCTATGTAAGGAAAATGTAACATATACATCCAAAAGCTCTATTCCAAAGCATGAACAAAACTACTATCAGGCATCCCTAGTCGTGGGTCAACTCTTTTCCAAGAGGGGAGTTTCTTCACTTGGATTCTTCTCTGCTCACACCAATTCATAGGTGATCATTGCAAAAGAGGACATACATAAAAAGAACCAGCACAAACAAGAAGGGTAAGCTAACTGTCGCAGCCGGAATCACGACGGGAAGGGCGGACCGAAAAAGAAAGCATGCTTGAAAAGAGATTTGGAGTCGCCACCATAATTATTTCTGGAAAACTATGGAAAACCATAAAAATAAAACAAGTTTGCGAAAAACCAGATTTTTGGATTCGGGAATCGGTTACGCATAGGGAAGGTGTTAGCACCCTACAGCGCCCGCCCGAGGGCGGTACCTTTAATTAAAAATGAAAAGTCGATGTGGTTTTCAAAATGTTAATTTTTCCAAAAATAATGAAGCAATAATATTAAAAAGAAACAAAAATATTTTTTTAATTTGTTTGGGCCTGACAAGGATTGACCTTGGTCCTGCGTATTCTCATTCAAAATGAGAAATCAGTGTTACGTGGTTCTTTAAAAGATATTAAAAAAAACTATTTGGGAAATGATTTGATTTTTTGGAGGTGAACCTGACAAGGACTGACCTTGCTCCTACGTATCTCATAATGGAGAATCAAGGATCACATAGTTCTTAAAAACGACATTTTTTTTTGAAAATATTGATATTTTTATATTTTGAAAATTTTGATTTTTGGTGTTTTTTGAATTACTTGAAAATATGTGTCAAACGACACGAGCGGCCGGACAAACACTAAAAGAGAAAGAAAAACTATTTTTGGTATTTTTGAAAATGAGTGTCACACGGTGCGAGCGACCGGACAGACACAGTAAATCAAAAACGAACATTTTTCATTTTTTATATTTTTCTTTTTTTTGTAATTTTATATAATTTAAAATATTTTTATTTTCTCTATTTTAAGAAAAAAAAAACAAAAAAAAGATAAAAGTAAACAAAAACAACAATAGTAGGGTGCATGAGTAATGTGGGAGGTGTAGTGAGTAATGCATAAACATAGGCCCAAAAATGAGAAACAAAGACATAAGGGGTGCAAGTTATAAGATATGGGAGGTGCACGCAGTAAGTAGGCAGGGTGTGTGAAGTAAATATGAGGGTGCATGAAGTAAACATGAAACAAGTGTGGCAAAGGTGGGAGGTTTGTATATAGTAGGGGGTACTCACAGCATAAAATTAAAATAGGGGTGCGAGATAATGGAAAAGGGGGTGCGCAGAGTAAAACATTTAACAAGTGTGACAAGGGTGCGAGGTTAGTAATTATGGAGGTCTACGAAGTGAAAACAGGGGTGCAAAGATTAAGATGGGGGTGCACGAAGAAAATAGGTTCAAATATTTTAAAAAATCCTAATTAAAACTAAAACTTCCCCTTTTTTGGCAGCTTCTTCCTCCTCATCTCTGTACACCACAACTCCAACGCGGTGCTGCCACTGCACATCCCGTGGCCGGCGGGACACGCCACCGTCGACGCCAGCCACCACCGGAGGCATGCCGGCGAGAACCTAACTCTCCAAATCTTTCCCCTTCACGCAGACCTTGTCCTCGCAAAATCTGCAGCCGTTGCACCTTCATCGCACCACCGCGTGACTGGCTCGTTGGCGACATCAACCACCGTGGGCGTGGACGTTGACGTTAACGCCTCCTCGACCTACGACCACTTTCTTCCGCAAGAGAGAAAGGCATCATGATCCCTGCAACTCACCACCGCCGCACTGACCACCGCTGCACCTGCCACTGCCGCACCGGCCACCGTCGCACCTGCCACCGCGATTGGGTTGCGCAAGTTCCACTGAACTGACCCATTGGCCGTCGTGACCCAGTCCGTCTTCGCAGTCTTGTCGTCGTTCACTGAGAGGGCCGCCATTGGTGTTTGTCTGTTTTTTCTTCTCCAATGCACGAGCCACTACTGTAGCCTCAAGGTCCCAACGTCGCCTACTTCCTGGTACGTCAGTGCCGTCGGCAACGGTGCTAATCGCCACTAGAAGCGTCGCTGGCCTTCGCAGTGCTCCAATCTTCTCGAACCTCTTCTCGCGCGAGCCACACTGGGTTTGGAAGCTACGCCACCAAGCCTTACCATCGCGCCCCCAATCGGAGTAGCCGTCACTCAGCCTGTTCGCACCCTGATTTGCAGGCGATAATGCCGCCGACAATTTTTGTTCTTCTCTGCTTTACTATTCTGTTATGGTGGTTTTGTGCAGGTTCAAGATGAAAGTGATAATGGAGGGATTGAGAGGAGGTGAATTTGTTGAGTGAATCAAGGGGAATAATGGGTTATGGTGTTTTAGTTGGAATCAAGAGGGTGAAGGTGTTGTTTTTCATCTTGTCGAGAATAGAATGAGAAAAAGCCCCCTGAGTGAAGAAGGTGAAGGTCTCCTTGAATGAAGGGACCTTGATGATATTTGTTGTGCATCTGCTCTATTCATTTCCTACCTCGAGACGTGGGATAAGGCTGAAAGCAGATGCTGCTTCCTGCTCTTTCCTTGTTCAGCCATCATGATCATGGCCAGCTAGCTACCATCCCTACCTATCAGAGACCTTACGTTAACCTCTTCCTCTATTTTATTTTTTTTACATTTTTTTATATACATATTTTTTGAAAAAGGAATAAAACAAAATAAAAAAAGTAAACAAAATATGATTAAAATCAAAATTAAAAAATTAAATTTAAAAACAAAAATAAAAATAAAATAAGAATAAGAATAAAACAAAATAAAAATAAAATAAAAGTAAAATAAGATGAAATGACAAATCAAAATAAAATTAAAATAAGATAAGAATAAATAAATAAATAAAAATAAAAAAGGTATTACGCGGACAAAATTGGGTATTCACAGCTGCCCCTCTTTACTTAGATTTTATTAGATAATATGAAAATGTGACATTTCCAAATTATCGCAGTAAAACATAAGTAAAGATAGAGACACCAATTTTGTCCGAATTTTAAGGAGGAAGAGGATGAACAGAAGCCGACTCAAATGGGTACAATGACCAATTCCGTGAAGAGGGTCATGATATGGAAAGTAAAAAAAGACTCAACCATTCCATAGGAGAGGGTCTTAATGTGACAAAAAGTAATGACCATTCCATTGGAAAGGGCCTTGATGTGACAAAGAAATTAATGACCATTCCAATTGAGAGGGTCTTAATGTGACAAAGAAATCAATGACCATTCCATTGGATAGGGCCTTGATGTGAAGAAAGAAATAAATGACCATTCCATTGGAGAGGGTCTTGCTGTAACAAAGAAATCAATGACCATTCCATTGGAAAGGACCTTGATGTAAACATAAGAAAATCAATGACCATTCCATCATAAAGGGCCTTGATGTAAACATAAGAAAATCAATGACCATTCCATTAGAGAGGGCCTTGATGTAAACATATGAAAATCAATGACCATTCCATCGGAGAGGGCCTTGATGTAAATATAAGAAAATCAATGACCATTCCATCGGAGAGGGCCTTGATGTAAACATAAGAAAATCAATGACCATTCCATCGGAGAGGGCCTTGATGTAAACATAAGAAAATCAATGACCATTCCATCGGAGAGGGCCTTGATGTAAACATAAGAAAATCAATGACCATTCCATCGGAGAGGGCCTTGATGTAAACATAAGAAAATCAATGACCATTCCATCGGAGAGGGCCTTGATGTAAACATAAGAAAATCAATGACCATTCCATCGGAGAGGGCCTTGATGTAAACATAAGAAAATCAATGACCATTCCATCGGAGAGGGCCTTGATGTAAACATAAGAAAATCAATGACCATTCCATCGGAGAGGGCCTTGATGTAAATATAAGAAAATCAATGACCATTCCATCTGAGAGGGCCTTGATATAAACATAAGAAAATCAATGACCATTCCATCGGAGATGGCCTTGATGTAAATATAAGAAAATCAATGACCATTCCATCGGAGAGGGCCTTGATGTAAACATAAGAAAAACGAATGACCATTCCATTGGAGAGGGTCTTGATGTAAAGAAAGAAATAAATAACCATTTCATCGGAGAAGGTCTTGATATAAAAAAAGAAATCAATGACCATTCCATCGGAGAGGGTCTTGATGTAAAGAAAGAAAACAATGACCATTCCATCGGAGAGGGCCTTGATGTAAAGAAAGAAATCAATGACCATTCCATCGGAGAGGGCCTTGATGAAAGGAGGATCTAGACTTGACCAATCCCAAGGAGAGGGTCGTTGTCCGAAAGGGGAACACAAGAGTTGACCATTCCTAAGTAGAGGGGCGCGAGATAGGCTTAGCGGGCCAAGTGAGATGGGCTTTGTGGGCCATATTAAGTTAGGATTGGAGGCCAATACGAAACTGGACTTGGTGGGCCAGTACGGATTTAGGCTTGGTGGACCAGTACGAAACTGGGTTTGTTGGGCCAATACGAAATTGGGCTTGGTGGGCCAGTACGAAACTGGGTTTGTTGGGCCAATACGAAATTGGGCTTGGTGGGCCAGTACGAAACTGGGCTTGTTGGGCCAATACGAAACTGGGCTTGGTGGCCAGTACGAAACTGGGCTTGGTGGGCCAGTACAAAACCGAGCTTGGTGGCTAGTACGAAACTGGGCTTAGAGGATATATAGGTCTTTGAAGATGATCCACAATTTAAGAAATCTCAAGATGATTTTTGTAGATTGATTCCTTTAGAAGAAACAATGGTTGAGGATGTATGATGCATGAAAATGTTCGCTTGTTCATGATGTCAAGGTTTTTGCTTTCCGAATCTGGTGTCAATACATGAACGATGATATATCATGCAAATGGTTATTCATGTTAAAAAGCATGTTTTCTTATTTCAAGCACAAGGGATCAAAACATTATTGTAGAGATCAAGATCCTGAAATGCATGAATGCATGATGAAAAACTTGTTATGCTTTACCTTTTGAAAATTTTTGCTAGAGTCAATTGTTCTCTTTTCAATCATCAAACAAATTGTTGTGGAGATATGTAGGATGAAAATCAACCTATTTTGAAATGGAGTAATGATTGCAAGAGATAGTTGACAAGGCGTTCAAACATTGGTAGCCATGTTTTCAAAGAGAACAAATAAGATGTTGAAACTTTGACAGAATGTTGAAACCCCAACTTAATAAGGTGAAAAACAAGATGTAGAACCTTGGCAAAGCGTAGGAACCCTAACTTAGACAAGAGAGACAAGATTTCAAAACCTTAGTGCAGGGATCAGGGTGTTGTAACCTCGATATGTAGGAGAAACAAGGTGTCAAAACCTTGGTGTAGGGATTAGGGTGTCATAACCCCAATATGTAGGAGAAACAAGGCATCGTAACCCTGGCGCAGGGATCAGAGTGTCGTAACCCCGATATGCATTAGAAACAAGGTGTCAAAACCTTGGTGCAGGGATCAAGGTGTCGTAACCTCGATATGCAGGAGAAATTGAATGCCTGATGAAGACAATGTTGGTTGTATTTTGTCTTTTGATTATTCTATGCAAGTATGAGCCAACTGTTTCATGAAAGTGAGGAATGTCACATTTATCGAGGTCTAACATCTGAAATGAGTATATCTTTGACTTTCTCTTTTATGATATTAGTGCATGCATGTTTGAATTCACAAGTGAGTGAAAGCTAGAAATGTTTGGGAAGAGTTTGAAGGAGACTGAGATAGTCGTGCAGGCACGTTGTCTCCACACACCCTTCAAAGGAGAAGCAATATGTGAATATCAGGTTGAAAAACACAAGAATCCCAAAAATTGTCCCAGTTATGGTGTATGAGAAAAAGGGTATAAGGATATTGATCAATGAATGTTAGGGTGAGATATTCACACGAAACCCATGAAACTGCCCTAGTTTTAGTATACATAAAAGATTTTGATCAAACAAAGGGTTTTATTTCAGAAGATGGGGATTTATAAGCATTAGGGGTGAGAAATTCATGTGAGACTCACAAAACTACCCCAGTTTTGGTGTTTGGAGAAGAATTTGAATGAACGAGGGATGTTGTTTCAAAAGGGGTAGTGGAAATGGAAAGGATTGGGTGAAAAGGATTGCCCCAGTTGGTTTATTTTTCTTTCACTTGCGTTCGGTCAGATAATAAGGTGTTCCCTTCTTCATGAGACATTATTTTTCTTTCATTTTTTCTTCACTTTTGAAATCAACTCTTTGGTCTGATCAATTTATTGAACAACTTTTTATTTTATTTCTTTTGAAGCATTATCTAAACAACATGTATGAAATTTTCGATGGCTTAGAAGGGGTTGGATGAGATGACGAGGACCGACTAGGGAGCTGACCCAGTTTGATTTAGTCTTAGGGCACCAAGTATGTTTGAGCTTGCCCCAGCTATTGATGACATGAAGAAAATGACATGGACTTCAAAAGTTGACCCAGTGTGAGAGTATGGATTGGCCTCAGGGTACAAAATGTGTTTGACTTGCTCCATTTATGATGAAAAGGGTTAGACAAATTAAGGGGAGTTCAAAGATTTCTCTGATTTGAAGACTTGGATTGACGCACAAATTTTGTCTGATCTGCCCCAATTATGGTAAGGCATGGAGTGGTTGAAAAAGATGGGGACATCAAAAGTTGCCCCTAGCGTGACCATGACTGGTCATATGAATGGTAATATGAAGCAATTGTCTAGTTTGAATTTTAGAGAAAAAGGTTGGACAATTTGGACAAGGTTTGGGCTGAGAGCAGAGGATATGGTAGGAAATGAAGATGAAATCCATGAAGAGGGTGAGAATGAAACAATGAAGGAGGATGCCCCTTATCTAATTGACTAATTAGGCTTATTTTAAGGAGCTCTAGGCACATGTGAATGAAAAACTGTTTGAATCACTAAAAGTAAATCTCAAAACATACTTTTCAATTTTTATTTTTCCTTTTTTTTTATTTTGGACAAACCTTTCAGCACATCAATATGATTTCCATGAATTAAACTTTTTGAAAGGTACTGACAATCAGTCTTGGATCTGTGTGAGCTTTATTATGCTTGTATCGTGGTCAAGGCTAAGGGTATGAAAACAAATATGGATAGTAAAAACTCAAAAAGATGTGATGGTATTATGGAAGAATGATCTTTGAATAATGCTACATCATAAATTCATTTGCCTCTTATGTGTTCAGCATTTCTCCTTTTTTCTAAACATCGATTCTCCATTTTTCTTCTCGATGTAACCAAATCATCATCATCATTTTTTTTGTCTTTTTCAAACTTTTTGATTCTCATGGATTTTTTTTATTGGTGAACCGTTTGTCAAACAAAAGTGCAAACCATCGATGTGAGGTGACCCTTGTTCAAGGTAATTTGAAAGAAAAATATTTGCTTCTTTAAGGCTCAAAGGGGTAATAACAAAGGATGGCATTTTTTATTTTTAATGATAAAGAAACATGGCCACACATCATTTCCAAAACATGATTATTTTCTCTTTTAAGAAGTTTCAACTCAGGAAGAAAATTAGTTCATGTTACAGGTTGTCCCTTACTTTTATTCTTGTCTTTTTTTTTTTACTAAACCACCCTTTCAGGTCTTCAGTCTAGCAGACATTTTTTATTTTTTATTTTCATGCTAAGATATTTGCTCGCAGTCTATCCAAGCCAGTGTGCCCCTTTTATGTTGATCCTCCATGAAATTCAAAATGTAGGTTTTATGGTGGAAATGTAATGAAAAAAGGATGAGTTTGAAAATCTCATGTTATGCAGATTAGACAAATGCTTCAAAAGATATGATATCAAACATTATCTATTATTAAACCTACTAATTTGACCAAAGCATGTTTTGTCCCTTTTTTTTTTGTTGCCAAAACTGCCTTTTTTGGTTTTCAGTCTAGCGAACTTTATTTTCTTCTTTTTTCATTTTCCCTTTTTTTAGTGAATTTTTTTGTCTCGATGGATTCAAGGACCACCCAACAAGTGTAGACAAGGATAAACTTAGAAAATCTACCAACTCTAAGGGTTTATGTTTATCAACTTGGGTAATGTCAATGTTGATAGGGCAAATCCTTCATTGTAGGGAAGCCGAAGGATGGACTGTTTCAAACCATGCGCACACGAACGTCTCAAAAGAAAAAGTCAAGTCGTTATTCTTGATTAAACATTTGACCCCAGAAAAGCGTGACACCGCATTATTCTCTTTTTTTTAAGAAGTGAATTTGATGATTTGCGAGAAAAACAAGTGACTCAATGTGACAACCTTTTTTATTTCCTTCCTCTCTTTTGCAGAGTCTGTTTATTCATATGAGGTGAGATGCATGATATGGATTAAAAAAAATTATGTACATGCCACTATGACTAAAAACAACAATTGCAACGCAAGTTTGTGCCTAAGAGGCACTTACTCACTTGTATATCGATGCGATTAAAGAGTACCATGCATGATATGCAACTAATTGAAAAAACCTACATGAGATGTAATGCATGTGCCTCAAGAGGCATTTATTCCCATGATATGATGATGAAATGTGATACACTTATTTCAAAACACCATGCATGATATGTAGAGTGAAATGCATGTTTACGCCTCGAGGGACGCCTATTTTCATGAGATATGATGTATGGTATAAAAATGCTATGCATGATTGTGCCTCAATAAGCACTTATTCACATGTACATTATGCACACAAAAGGTGAGGATTAAAGCAAGCAATCTCCCTTTGTGCCTTAACAGAGGTTTAGAGCCTAATGGATCTAAGGTAAAGTACATGCGCTCACCGGGATGGTTCCCTAAACTTAAGGATCAAGGTCACTAGAGTTATGGCCCACTTCATGATATTTCCCACAACAGTTGGTATACAACAAGGAGTGAAGTACCAAGGAAACAAGCAAACTCTAGCTGGGGTTCTCACAATGACCACTTGGGAAGTTCATCTACTGTGGCACCGCTACACAATCCCCTCTAATTCTAAGTTACACAGACCCGAGTATAAGGCCCATTAATGATATGCACAATATGTGTGTGTGTGTGTGGAGAGAGAATGGTGCATACCATAACCCCCACATGCAAAACAACCAAAAACTTTCCCAAGCAGATATGTAACAAAATAAGCAAAACAATTCACAAGCAATTATTCCAAGAGACAAATATATACACATGAAAATAAAGACAATAATAAACAAATAAGAAGAAAGAGGAAAGAAAACATAAGGAAAAACCACATCAAGTTCGCATATCTAAATAAATGGCTTGACTCTCTAGCATCCCCAGTGGAGTCCCCAACTGTCGCAACCAGAATCGCGACGGGAAGGGCAGAACAAAAAAGAAAACAGGCTTGAAAAGAGATTTGAAGTCGCCACCATAGTTATTTCTGGAAAACTATGGAAAACCATAAAAATAAAAAAAGTTTGCGAAAAATCAGATTTTTGGATCCGGGAGTTGGTTACGCATAGGAAAGGTGTTAGCACCCTACAGCGCTCGCCCGAGGGCGGTACCTTTAATTAAAAATGCAAAGTCGATGTGGTTTTCAAAATGTTAATTTTTCCAAAAATAATGAAGCAATAATATTAAAAAGAAACAAAAATATTTTTTTAATTTTTTTGGGCCGACAAGGATTGATCTTGGTCCTACGTATTCTCATTCAAAATGAGAAATCAGGGTTACGTGGTTATTTAAAAGATATTTAAAAAAAAAACTATTTGGGAAATGATTTGATTTTTTGGAGGTGAACTTGACAAGGACTAACCTTGCTCCTACGTATCTCACAGTGGAGAATCAAGGATCACGTAGTTCTTAAAAACGACATTTTTGTTTGAAAATATTGATATTTTTATATTTTGAAAATTTTGTATTTTTGGTGTTTTTGAATTACTTGAAAATATGTGTCATACGACGTAAGCGGTCGGACAGACACTAAAAGAGAAAGAAAAACTATTTTTGGTATTTTTGAAAATGAGTGTCACACGGTGCAGGCGACCGGACAGACACAATAAAGCAAAAAAAAGAACATTTTTCATTTTTTATATTTCTCTATTTTTTTTGTAATTTTATATAATTTAAAATATTTTCATTTTCTCTATTTTAAGAAAAAAAACAAAAAAAGATAAAATTAAAAAAAACAACAATAGTAGGGTGCATGAGTAATGTGGGAGGTGCAGCGAGTAATGCATAAACATAGGCCCAAAAATGAGAAACAAAGACATAGGGGGTGCAAGTTATAAGATATGGGAGGTGCACGCAGTGAGCAGGCAGGGTGTGGGAAGTAAATGTGAGGGTGCATGAAGTAAACATGAAACAAGTGTGGCAGGGGTGCAAGGTTAGTAAATAGTAGTGGGTACTCACAGCATAAAATTAAAATAGGGGTGCGAGATAAAGGAAAAAGGGGTCCGCAGAGTAAAACATGAAACAAGTGTGGCAAGGGTGTGAGGTTAGTAATTATGGAGGTGTATGAAGTGAAAACAGGGGTGCAGAGATTAAGATGGGGGGTGCACGAAGAAAACAGATTCAAATCTTTTAAAAAACCCTAGTTAAAACTAAAACTTCCCCTTTTCTAGCAACTTCTTCCTCCTAATCTCCGCACACCACAACTCCAGCGCGGTGCTGCCACTGAACATCCCGCGGCCGGTGAGAAACGCCGCCATCGACGCCAGCCACCACTGAAGGCATGCTGGCGAGAACCTAACTCTTGAAATCTTCCCCCTTCACGCAGACCTTGTCCTCGCAGAATCCGCAACTCTTGCACCTTCATCGCACCACCGCGTGATTGGCTCGCCGGCGAAATCGACCAACGTCGGCGTAGACGTTGACGTTAACGCCTCAACGACCCACGACCTCTTTCTTTTGCAAGAGAGAAAGGCATCATGATCCCTGCAACTCACCACCGCCGCACCTGCCACCGCGATTGGGTCGCGCAAGCTCCACCGAACTGACCCCTTGGCCGTCGTGACCCAGTCCGTCTCCGCAGTCTCGTCGCCGTTCACTGAGAGGGTCGCCAGTGGTTTTTTTCCGTTCTTTCTTCTCCAATGCGCGAGCCACTACTGTAGCCTCAAGGTCACAATGTCGCCTGCTTCCCAGTATGTCAAAGCCGCCTGCAACGGTGTTAATCGCCACTAGAAGCGTCGCTGGCCTTCGCGGTGCTCCAAGCTTCTCGCCACTCAAGTTTGATCGGGTCCATAGCTAGGACCTCCTGCTACTCCTCACGACATAATCCATTATACTCTACATGAGTCTTAATGGTTATTGGAGCGTCAGGATACCAACCAAAACTAAGTCGTTATGTCCTTACATACACTAAACACTTCTCTTAGAAATTCCCTTGAAATCCTAGTTCAACCACATCTTCTTATAATTCAATTCCATGCAATTTCACCAAGTATATATATTTATATACTACCAGTCATAATAATTCAAGCATAGCATGAACAAATATCACATTATTTCATTTAATAAAGCTTTATTCACTAAAAATAGAGAAATAACATAACTCTGCAGTGGTATTCGCTCAAGCTAGAGAATCTTGCCTAGGCTAGAGGGTGACCTCGCTTAGGCGGGTCACTCTCGCTTGGGCGAGGCCCCAAACAAAGGGCAACTCCAAACCTGAGTGAATTCTCACTCAGGCTAAGTTGTTTCACTTAGATGAGAGGATCTCTCGCTCAAGCGAAACCAGTTCGCCTAGGTCAAACCTCGCGTAGTGACATGGGTGAATTTTCTAATATTTTCGCTCAGGTGAGAGCTGCTCGCTTAGGCGAAATCATCAAAATTCCAATCTATTTTCACATGCAGAGCTACAAAATTCATGCCAGAAACCCAATTCCACACAACAAGTAATCCAAACATCAATCAAACACAAAATCATACAATCCAAGTTCTCAAGGACACTTTCTATACGAAAATTGAGTAAAAGGGTTAGCTTCCCTTACCTTTTCATTGAATTTGAGTTTGGTGAAGTCAACTTGGTTGTTAAAGGCAGAAACCTTAATTCAACCCAAGGAATTGCATCACCAAGACATAGGGAGAGGAAAAGTTCTAAAATTAGTCCAAGGTAGATGCAAAGATTCAAAATTTAGACCAAAATTGAACCAAGAAAGGGTGGAGACTCACCTAGAGGGAAAAGAGCTGGGAGAGGGATCAACAGAGGGTTTTGTTAGAGTAGTTCTTCTGGAGTCTGATTGCAAACCAAAGAAATGGTGAAAGAACTATTTTTGGAGGAGAAGCTGGGGAAGAAATGAGAAGCAGAGGAAGAGAAGTGGAGGAAGCTGGTTTTGGTCTTTCAAATAGAGAGAAAATGAGAAAAGAGAAAGAGGGTTTTCACAATTTTCGTCAAGTTTTGTCAAATAAGTCCTAATTTTGGTTTTGTGTTCAAATAGGTCCTAATTTTGGTTTTGTGTTCAAATAGGTCCTAATTTTCGTCAATTTTGTTCAATTGGGTCCTTTTTTGCTAACACCGTTTAAATTATTAACGGCCATGAACAGTGACTGCCACGTGTAACTTCGTGGTTTTTTTGAATTTTTTGAATTTTTTTAAATGTCCACATGTCAACCAAGTAGTGTGCCACGTGTTAAAGTCAATGTTATATATTCAATTTAGTCCTTATATTTGTTATTTTTATTCAATTTAGTCCCAATTTTTTTTAACATGAACCAATTTGGTACTTCTCCAAATTGAAACCAAATTTAATTTTTATATTAAAATTTACATTTTTTATTAAATATTTTTATATAATATATTAAAATTCACATCATTATAACTTTGGCACGTGGCAGTCACTGTTCATGGCCGTTAATGATTTAAACAGTGTTAGCAAAAAAGGACCTAATTGAACAAAATTGACGAAAATTGGGACCTATTTGAACACAAAACCAAAATTAGGACTTATTTGACAAAACTTGACGAAAATTGGGAGCAAAAATGTATTTTAAACTAAAATTAAATATATAAAGAAACAAAATTATTAAGATATTTTTTTATTTTCTCTCCCATTGTCTTTTGAGTTTTTCATATGTTGTATTCTTCTCTCATGCTTATTTATTTTCTTTTGTTATTAAAAAAGGTTAGACATAAACTCAGTATTTCTATCCTCATTTTTTTATATTTTCTCTTCCATTATTAAATAAATAAATAAATAAGATAACTTTCTCTTATCTCACTTGATAGTGAACTATTTGCTTAACATTTAGCATTATTTTTTATCTCATGACCTTTTTGTATATTCATTTTTTATTAATATAGAAGAAGAAACAATGTACTATGTGATTTTTAATTGTAACTTGATTATCATAGTTTTTTTAGTAATTATGTCTCTCAACTTTTGATTAGATTCTGATAAATTATTTTTTAGTTTTAAACTTATTTTTAAATATGTATATTAATGAAAAACAAAAGAATAAATTTATTTTTTAAAATTGATAGAGAAACTATTGGTGAAGATGAAAACATGATAATATGGTTGCTTATCGCATAACAATGAAATGAAAGCTTGTGAATATTTTTTGAATCAAATGCACGTTAATAAAATGGAAGATGAATATTTTACAGATAATATGGTTATTTACATTAAAAAAAGTTAACTGAAAATTTTAATTATAATTCAATTACCATGAGTTCAAAAATATGAAAAAATGATAGACATTCCTTTAGATATGTGTAATTTCTTTGATAATTATAAATATACTAGATTATGTATTCATTTTTATTGAATTAGTCACAATAATATTAGATATATAAATTTTCAGTATATTATTTTGGCTTCCCAAAAAATTTTGGTGAAGATCCACCATTGTATATATAATGTGAGATGTAGACTCTACATATATTCTTAAAAAAAAAGAGTTTTAATGGAGATTGCAACAAAGGAAATTTATGATTCAAAGGATTGATAATACTTCTAAATACTTTAACATCACTCTTAACCTAAAACCTTAAGGTGATGCGTTTATGGGTCTTCAGAGCTAACTACCAAGTACCTCTTTTTTGTACCACCTTTCACATAACATGACACACTTTCTTAACCCTCCATTAGGAAGACTTTCGATACAAGGTCTCGTATGAGTCGGTCACCACACAAACCTTCGGTTCTGATACTACTATTGGGTCTTTCGAGAGAGGATCATCTGGGATTGACATCACTCTTAACCCAAAACCTTAATTTGACTATGATACCACTATTGGGTCTTTGGAGAAAGGATTACCGGGAGATACAACACCAATGAGACATGAGCCCAACCTATACATAAGGGATTAACACCACTCTTAACCCTAGTGCTCAACTTTCTCATTTTTACTCAATGTGAGACTTAGACCTCACACTTAGATTTCCAATAATACTTGACTCCCATGTAGATGGTCTTTAACCATCTTTGGTCTAAGAATAAGCTACAACACATGAAGATAAGATTAATCATCACTAAGGAATATTTTCCTAAGCTATGTTACGGACAAATAAGGCCTTAAACTTTGTTTTGGATACACTAAAAACATTAAAAAGTGTTTATCTCTGTAACTACAGTTGATTTTTTATTCAAATGCTCGGAATTTAGCTAAAAGTGAGGGAAAATTTGAACATTTTTTTTTCTATTCTTACCATAAATACGTTAGGTATTAAAATCTAATATTTAATATTTGTAGTTTATGATCCCACAAGAGAAATAGATTAAGGTGATAAGAATTCAACAATAAGTGAAGATTAATCATTAGTCCTATAGACCAGACTATATAAAGAAACATCCTTTTACACTTTCTAGACATATATAAATTTGACTTTCCCCAATTTGACTTTCTAGACATATTCAAATATAATAAAAAAACATTTGAAAGGTTAAATAAATTTAACAAAATTCGGTTAAAAAGATTAAATTTACATATTTATAAAGTTGGGAAATTAAATTGGATCAAAGTTTCAGAAAGTTGAGATTAAAACAGACAAAGATATGCTTGAGGGCTTGATTAGTCCCCTCTATTGTTCCTGATATTTATATAAATGATAAAGGAGATACAAGGAAGTTGAAACACTAAAGGCTACAACTAGGTGCTAGGTGTAGAGGTTATCCAACACTCAACCTCCTAGCTTACACA
Organism: Vigna unguiculata; assembly: GCF_037176805.1. Classification (NCBI taxonomy): domain Eukaryota; kingdom Viridiplantae; phylum Streptophyta; class Magnoliopsida; order Fabales; family Fabaceae; genus Vigna; species Vigna unguiculata. The sequence continues at coordinate 3,323,808 of NC_140793.1, forward strand.
TAATGATTGTCTAGATATACTAATTACTTCTACACTCCCCCTCAAGCTGGAGCATACAAATTGTATGTACCCAGCTTGGAACAAATAAACTTAATCTGAGGTCCCCTTAATGACTTGGTCAACATATTTGCGAGTTGGTCATTCGATCCCATAAACTTAGTACATATTTCCTTTGCCAACAAATTTTCACGAACAAAATGACAGTCTATTTCTATATGTTTTGTTCTCTCGTGAAACACTGGATTTGAAGCAATGTGGAGAGCAGCTTGATTAACGCAATACATCTTCATAGTTTGGATGTCACAAAAATTAAGTTCTTGAAGAAATTGCTTCACCCATATAAGTTCACATGTTAGTGATGCCATGACTCTATATTCAGCTTCAGTTGTCGATCTAGCCACTACACTCTGCTTCTTACTTTTCCATGAAATAATATTACCTCCAAGGAATACACAGTATCCAGTAGTAGATCGTCTGTCCATAGGAGATCCTGCCCAATTTGCATCACAATATCCTGAGACATGAAAGCTTCCTCTATCTTCATATAACAACCCTTGCCCGGGAGCCTTTTTTAGGTACCTTAGAATGCGGATGATATAATTCCAATGGCCAACACATGGAGACTGCATAAACTGACTAACCACTCCAACTGCAAAGGATAGATCTGGCCTTGTAATGGTGAGGTAAATTAGTTTTCTGACCAACCTCCTGTATCTTTCAGGGTCAGAGAATAATTCACCTTCTTCAGTTGTTAACTTTTTATTTGGATCCATAGGACTCACTACTGGTTTACAATCAATCATACCAGTTTCTTATAAGATATCAAGAGCATACTTCCTTTGAGAGATTACAATTCCATGTTTAGACTGTGCCTCTTCAATACCCAAGAAGTATTTGAGGCTTCCCAAATCCTTGGTTTGAAAATGCCTACATAAGTGCTCTTATAATTGAGATATGCCAACAATATCATTTCCTGTAATGACTATATCATCAACATATACTATTAGGTAGATACATTTCCCAGGAGAAGTATGTGAGTAAAAGACCGAGTGATCTGCCTCGCTGCGGCTTAACCCAAAACTTTGAACAATGGAGCTGAATTTTCCAAACCAGGCACGTGGTGATTGTTTGAGGCCGTATAAAGAGCGATGCAATTTGCACACTATACCAGACTCCCCCTGAGCAACAAACCCAAGAGGTTGCTCCATGTAGACTTCCTCCTCAAGATCACCATGAAGGAAAGCATTCTTGATATCCAATTAATGAAGTGGCCAATGACGAATGGCGGCCATTGTAAAGAAGAGTCAAATAGTAGTCATTTTCGCCACAGGAGAGAAAGTGTCACAATAGTCAAGGCCATAAATCTGAGTGTACCCTTTGGCAACTAATCGGGCTTTGAGCCTATCAACCTGACCGTCAGAGCCAACCTTAACTGCATATACCCATCGACAACCAACAACCTTCTTGCCTGGTGGGAGGGGCATGAGCTCCCAAGTATTGTCGTGTTCAAGAGCTTGCATTTCTGCAATCATGGCTTGTCGCCATCCAGGATGATCAAGTGCTTCCTTCACATTTTTGGGAATAGGAACAGAAGACACTAAAGATAAAAGAGAACAATAGGAAGGCGACAATCTGTGATAACTAAGAAAATTATAAATGGGATACGGGTTTCGAGTGGAACGAATACCTTTTCTGAGAGCAATGGGCCCACTGAAATTACCTTCATCAGGAGGCATGGGAGCAAGAGACGAAGGAGAAGGATCTGAAGTCGAGGATTCACCATATTCTTGGATAATTGGACTATCCGTCGGAGTCTTGTGTTGGAGGTCGGGACTCGGAAAGGTATCAGTAGGTAGGGATGAGGGCTCGGGAGGACGTGGATTAGGACTCGGGTTGACAGAGACATTTGAGATAGGGGACTCAACCACAGGTAGAGGGAGGACTTGCTATATGACATGAGTGTCTTGAACAGAGGAAGAGAAATAAGGGGTTTGTTCAAAGAATGTGACATTGGCAAACATGTAGAATTTCTTGGTTTCAGGAGAGTAACACCGATACCCTTTTTGAAGACGGGAATAGCCCAAGAAGACGCATTTGAGAGCACGAGCAGAAAGCTTATCTAGACTTGGAGACAAGTCGTGAACAAAACATACACAACCAAAAACTCGAGGAGGAATGTGAAAAAGAGGGTTATCTGGAAACAAGATGGAGACAGGGACTTTATGATTGAGAGAGGAGGAGGGCATCCGGTTAATAAGAAAACATGCAGTTAAGAGGGCATCTCCCAAATGATGGACATGAATATGAGCACCAAGCAAAAGTGTACGAGCATATTCAACCAAGTGTTGATTTTTTCTTTCTGTTATACCGTTTTGCTGTGGTGTATGTGGACAAGTGGACTGATGCAAGATACCATGTGAACTTAAAACTGCAGACAAAGCAGATGAGAAGTTTCTTTGACATTGTCACTTCTTAAGATTTTGATTACGCGACCAAATTGATTCTTGATTTCGTGTAAAAAAGATGTGAAGATGGATAAAAATTCAGAACGATCTTTCATAAGATAAACCCAAGTACATCGTGAAAATTCATCAATGAAAGTAACAAAATACCTAAAACCAAAAGACGAAACACGACTAGGTCCCCAAATATCAGAATGAATGATATAGAAACTAGAATTACATTGTGATAGAGACTTTTTAGGAAAAACATATCTAACATGTTTGCCTAGTTGACATGATTCACATTCTAAGGTCTGGAGACCACTAAGTTCATGAGACATTTTTTTTAACTTGGACAAATGAGGGTGACCAAGCTGATCATGTAACATTTTAGGACTAGGGGCTGCAACACATGACACTCGTGGACGAGATCCAAAATGATATAAACCACCGACTTCATATCCTTCTCCAATCTGTCTTCCCGAACCACGCTCTTGTATAACAAAAGATTTGTGATCAAAGATTACTAAACAGTTGAACGATTTGGTTAACTGGCTTAAGGAAATCAAATTGAAGGGGCAATTAGGGACAAAAAGAACAGATTTTAGAGTTAGGGATGGAGACAAGATGACTCGACCGACTCCCTTTAAGGAAGTTTTAAAGCCATTTGCAAAAATGAGGTTTGTCTTGAAATGAAATGGTTGAGAACAAAGAGGTATTACCAGAGATGTGGTCAGAAGCACCGGAATCAATTATCCATGAATTGTGACTTTCCATAGATTGAGATATGCAAGCTGTTGAAGTACTCGGAGCTTGAGATGATTGTGTCAAGCTGTTGGACTTGAGACGTAGGTACTCTTGATACTCGTCCTCAATGAACTTGGACTCAGTATTGTCAGCCTGAGAGACATTGGCAGTCTTGGAAGGAAAACCATGTAAGGAGTAATAGTTTTCCTAAGTGTAACCCATCCTCTTGCAATACGTGCATTGAGGACGCCCGCGGCCTCCACGTCCACCTCCTCTAGGTCCATGTCCTCCTCTTCCTCGAGTTGCGGCCATAACAGATGATTCTACTCGAGTAGGAGATTCTAGAATTTCAAGTGTTGGGACTTTCGGAACATGAATCATGCGTTGGATCAGGGTGTCCATGGAAGGGACCTCATGAGAGGTCAGAAGTTGATCTCTGATGTGATTGAAGTCTGGATGAATGGCGTGAAGAATCATCACCATATAGTATTTGTCCAGCTTCTTCTTCATTTCATTTGAAGCGTCGACTTCTAAAAACATCCACAGGTCTTCCACAGCTGATTGTGCTTCATTCAGGAAGGAGATCATGTCATGGTTGGTCATTTTCAGAGATGCCAACTTGTCTGCCGAATCATATAGACGTTGGATATCGTTGGCATAGATATTCTGAGTCCTCTTCCAAAACGAGTGACATGTCTCGAAGGCCCTAAGTGACATTAACAGTCTCGGCTCCACGGATTGCCACAACAAGGCACACAATTGAAAATCTGCTTGCTTCCACTATTTGGCTTTTTCTTGAGGCACATGGCTTCCGTCTTTCTCAAGGTGGTCATGATGTCCCTAACCAAGGAATCACATCTCGATGATAGCGGACCAAGAGAGGTAATTTTGTCCATCTAGCTTCTCGGAAGTAATGGAAGGACTTTCATAGAATGAAATAACACTTCCAAAGGCCATTTCTGATCAAGGGAACAAAAACAGAGAGCAGAAACGCAGAAACGCAAAAAACAATGGAGATTTTTAAACAACCGAGGGAGATGTCCGCAAGGATGACGTCTGGACCTCACTGAATCAGAGTTTTGAAGGTCAGAACAACAGCAGAAGGCTCCGGCGAGAGTGACGGAGGTGACGCCGTGACGTTCCGATCACCAGAAGTCGGCGCGTGGGCTGCACGCGCCTGTTCGCAGCGTAGAAGATTTGGCGCGTGGACGGGAGGCTGGTTCCGGCACCGGTGGGGGTGGTTGTCGCTCGGAGAGGCGCTCCAGATCTAGTGGTCGCCGACGAAAACTGAGGTGGCCGAAGATGACGCGCCTGTTCGCAGCGAAGAAGATGCGGCGCATGGACGGGAGGTTGGTTCCGGCACCGGTAGGGGTGGCTGTCGGTCGGAGAGGCGCTCCAGATCCAGTGGTCGCTGGCGAAAACTTAGGTGGCCGAAGACGGCGGCCGGCGGCGAACAGTGGCGGACGGCGGCGGAACAGTGGCAGACAGTGACGATTTTGTGAACAGTGGCAGCGGGTAGCTTTGGATAGTGTTTTATGGCAGTGGACAGCTGCAGACAGTGATTAACAGTGACGAATGGCGGCGGACAGCCGCAGACGGCAGCAACAAGTGCCAGTGGACAGACCAGATGGAAACCAGAGAGGGATTGACCCGCTCTGATACCAAGTTGAGATTAAAACAGACAAAGATATGCTTGAGGGCTTGATTAGTCCCCTCTACTGTTCCTGATATTTATATAAATGATAAAGGAGATACAAGGAAGTTGAAACACTAAAGGCTACAACTAGGTACTAGGTGTAGAGGTTATCCAACACTCAACCTCCTAGCTTACACATAATGATTGTCTAGATATACTAATTACTTCTACAAGAACTAATTCCATATTTTGCCAAAAATTAAAGAATCAAAATATATTTAATCCTTGTTTTTAAAATGTTGTCCAGCGTTCTGTTATAATCTTCAAACTAATACAATAACGCTATAATCTTCAAAATCCGACTAAAACAAAAGGGAAGCAAATAATAATTTATTAAACAGAGAAAATAAACATAAAACAGTATACTAGCAAGCTAGAATACATACATATTAACTCTTGATACATACTAGAATGAATTTGTACTTTCGTCCCTCTCTATCCCGCAGAAGCTGTTTAGAACTATAAAAAAGCATAGATATCATTAACTGCTGGAAGCTTATGAATTGTCAACGATACTGAAATCAATTTCTCAGGGAAACTGAAACACTATAAACAAAAGCTGATTAAAATGAACATAGGTTTCCAAAAATTATGCATTGTCAGCTATTTGATCCCCGTACGTGGAGTTAGTCCTTATAAAGCAATCAGCGATGACAATATAGTTTTGACATTTAATACTTGTGAAGCTTGGAAATTTAAGAAAGAAATCACAACTAGGAAAAAATATAATTATGATGAAAAAGGTGGAGGTGAAGAAGAAAGCAAAGTGGTCAATTAGTGTTCAGAATTGACTGTTAGAAGAGTTAAACAGATGCATGGGAAGTAATGAATATAACATCATAGCCAGTATATTGCTACCGATCTGAAGACAAGATTCCCTCTTCCAAAACATAAGTAACACAAAGTCATACATAAAATGAAATGGAATGTTATATTTTATATATAAAACATAAAATAATCATGAATTTGATTGGACTCGTGCGTAACAAAACTTCGGTGAAGCTACAAATAAATAAACTCAATGAAAAATTGTTCCAAACAGAACAGTACATGAAGTATGGGTTACACACATTTCATCTAGGGCTTTTGTTAGAGAAGGTAGAAGTTTCATCACCTGCGTGGGGGCAACACACACACCTGTCTAAGAAAGAGTACCACTGTTTAATATATGCTGTCCAAGTCCTCCAATGGCAACAATATCCCTACCTAGGCAGATGTCACCACTTTATAGCATTTTTCTAGCTTACAAGTCAAAGTCAACCATCTCACGTTTTAACTCCACCATAAAATACAAGCTTTGACATACTACTAAAGTTCCACATTAACTAATAAATCATCTTCTGGCGTTTCCCGGGCCTTCTTCATTTTTGTATGTAAATCATCAAGTAAATGTCCCAAAAGCTTATATTGAGAATGCGATTTATCACCAACTACAAATACTTGCACTGAATTGCCAACTTCAATCCAACTACAACCTGGCTGCTTCTTTAACCCCTTGTCCTTCATTTTCATTCTGACATTGGCAGCTTCTTTCCATTTCCCTGCTGAAGCATACATATTTGAAAGTAATGAATAGGTGCCAGCATTCTGTGGATCGATTTTCAAAATTTTCTCTGCTACAAGCTTCCCAATATCAGCATTTCCATGTACATTACATCCAGCAAGGAGCGCTCCCCAAACAGTCAGTGAAGCCTCCTCCCCAAGCCCCTCAATGATATTGAAAGCTTCTTTCAACCTACCTGCACGACCACAAAGATCAATCAAACATGCACAGTGATCTTCTCTAAGTTCTATAGATTTGTTTTTCAGAATTTCATCAAAGTATTTAAGTCCTTCCTCAACTAAACCAGTATGACTACAAGCAGTGAGAAGACCAACAAAGGTGACATCATTGGCAGGGACACCTAATTCTTGCATTTCCTTAAACAAATTAATTGCCTCCTTGCTATACCCATGATGCGCATAGGCAGCAATCATACCATTCCAGGATATCAAGTCCCTTTGCCTCAATAGCCCATCATCAAACATCTTCCTAGCAATACGCAACTCACCACATTTTGAGTACATATTTATCAGCGCTGATACCACACATGTGCTATCCTGAAAATTTGTTTTACTTATGATTTGATGAATCTGTTGTCCCTCAGTAAGACCAGCCAAATCACTACAAGCTCCTAAAACGGTCACAAAAGTTCCAGTGTTAGGTTTTAACCCATCGGCAGCCAGCATTTTGTTAAATACCTTCAGTGCTTCTTCACTTAGCCCATGTTGCACATACCCAGTCATCATCGCAGTCCAAGTAATGACATTCTTCACACGCATTACACAGAACAGCTCCTCTGCTCGATTTAACTCCCCATTCTGAATGAAACCCGTGATCATGGTATTCCAAGAAGGCATATTCCTCTCAGGCATCCTCTGAAACAAATCCAGAGCCTCATCCAACCTCCCATTTTGCGCATAGCCAGTGATCATTGCATTCCAAGAAACCACATTCCTATCAGGCATCCGATCAAAGAGTGCACGAGCATCCTCAACCCTCCCATTTTTTGAGAAACCCGCAACCATGGTAGTCCATGAAACCACATCCCTTTCCTTCATCTGATCAAAAAGCCTTTGGGCATCATCAACTCTCCCACATTGCACCAAAGTCGTAATGATTGTATTCCAAGAAACCACATTCCTCTCAGGCATTCTCCTGAACAAGTCCAAAGCCTGCTGGGTGAGGCCATTCCTTGCATACCCATCAATCATTGTGTTCCAAGACACGACATTTCTCAGCGGCATCTCATAAAACAACCTCTCAGCTTCCTTAATTTGGTTATGCCTGATGTACCCATTAACCATGGCTGTCCAAGTGACCACATTCTTTTTGGCATCCAGTCTATCAAACAGCTTCCTGGCTTCCCTGATCATGCCACACTTCAAGTACCCACTTATCATTGTGGTCCACAGACCACTGTCCCTTTCAAGAATTTCGTCGAACACTTTGCGTGCATGGACGATTTTGCCATTTTGGCAGAGTCTAGCTATTACGAGATTGCAGCGCTTTATGTCCAAGTGAATAGCAACGGTGGATGTTAACCTGATAGTACTAACATTGCTGCTTGGTGATTTGGGAAGGGACAACAAAGTGAATGGTAAATGATATAACACCTTCTTCATGTTTCAATGATAACCCAGATTCTTGTAAAACACCATGTTTTTATTTATTTAAGCATGTAATAACACCTTCAATGTCTGGAAACATGTTAACAAAAATCTGTTGATCAAACAATCCTCGTCAAAGAGGAGCATTGATTTGTGCTTCGATTGCAGAGGGGATGGAGGAAGACAACTTGGTGATTATGGTGTTTGATGAAAAACCAGAATTGGATTGTTAACGTGATTATTTTCCAATTCTACCGTAGTTGCTACCAACATTTTCTTGAAAGAAAGTGAGAGTGTGATTATCTTCCAATTCTACCATAGCTGCTACCAACGTTCTCTCGAAAGAAAGTTTACTGGGAAAATTTCTCTTCTGCTTTTTATATCAATTCTTAGCCTCTTAAGAAAAACCCGTGCATCGTGTTTTTTTTTTTTTTTCAATTTTGTTATTTTGAAAACAAATTTTAATATTATTATATATAAATCAATTATTTACAATTAAATAATATATAATTAAATGATTTTGAAAACTTTAATTGTTAATTTAAGTATACGTAATCATTACATTAATTTAATAAATATATAATTAATATAATTACTTAATTATTATTATATATTATGTTTTTTAAGTATATTTGAATGATGGATTTATGATGAAGCAGATTGATTAATGGATTAAAATTCATTTTATTATTTTTAAATGTAACTATTCACCAATTATTTTTTTTATTTGTCAGTACATATTTTTAATTATAATAGATAAAATTAAATTAAAAGTAATAAAACATTTATTTACTATAAAATATATCTGTAATATATATTGTTACTTTTTTTACTATAAATAAATTAAGTTTTTCATAATATAGAATATATGAAATTATAATTAAGAAACATTTTCATATAACCTGTAATATAAGATAGATGATTAGGCAGCTAAAAGAGCATGAAAATAATTGTGTATTTATATAATTAATGCAACATTATTATCATCGAGACCATTTGTTACTTTAGTTCAGGTTAAATAATGAGTAGTAACTAAAAATATTAAATCCATTCTTTTCTTTGGATTAAAAAAATGCTAGTATCATATTGTTTAGAAAGTTAATGGAAAAACAACGTTTCATGTAATAACTTTACTATTCAACTAAACACTAAACAAGTCAGGTTATGTTTTTTGTGTTTTAAATTCTTTTTATTTTTAAAACAGATTTTAATGTTATTGTGTATAAATCAATTATTTATAAAAAGTGATTTTAAAGACTTCATTTGTTAATTTAAGTATATGTAATGATTACATTTATTAAGTAAATATAATTTTTATATAATTACGTAGAATTAATTATTGTTATATATTACTTTTTTTAATTTTGATTATATTTGAAATGTTATTAGTTTATAAGTTTATTAATTGCTAGTAAATTTAAAATTAACGTCATTAGGATTAAATGTAATATATATATTGTCATTAAGTTTTTAATTGTGGATTCAAGCAAACAGTAGATAATTTAAATACTAAGATAAACGTTATTTTTTGGCTACAATTAATATAATTAAATTGAAAATAAAATTTTTATGAGAATATGAAGAGATGGTAGCAAATGAGGAATTATTATGTCTTATCGAGTCGTGTACATATTTATGAAGCATGTTGATATATATGGTTAGGACATTTTGATTTGGTGTAGACGTTTCATTTAGTTTGCTTAAAAGAAAGTTGGATCACTGTGGTTGTGGTTGTGGTTGTTCAGAAAGGAAGAAGGAAAGTCATCCTCACCAGTTACAGTAGGGTCCGACCATCAAATGTCTACTTTGAAACCCTTTAGCTTTACCAATTTCTACCAAAACTTCGTCATGGTCATGGAACCCTTAGAGGTTGGTCCCTTTGCATCTTTCATTTTCTTTAAGTTTTTTGTGTTTCATGTGTAAACTTACTTTTTGGACCAAAGTTTTAATTTTTCTGTGATTGTCTGCTTCAACCATCTCTTTTATTTTGTGTACAAAGTTTTTATTTTTATGGATCATTGTGGTTTTCTATATCACATGACTATATAGAGTTTGAAGAAGGTTTTTATGAACAATGGGGGAAAATCACTACTCATGGGGACAAAATTTTTCAGTGATCTAAAAGGAAACGTGATCAACATAGAGTTTGAAGAAACTCTTCTTGCCCAGAGACAGATCCATGCAGTTGAGGAGATAATGAGGTTTTATGATCTTAACGATGTTTATTACGTGTGTACTCTTTATTATGGAGATCGATACTTTCGCATAAGGGTGTTCGATTTGGACTGGAATAATGTTGAGTATCCTTGTAGAAGAAAGAATGCTCTTGCATGTAACCCTCTGTCCTCAAAGGTTTTTCCAAGCATTTAGGGTGTAGTTCATCCCAAACACGGTATGCAACTTTAGTCAATTTTTATTATAATTTGTAGTGTATATGTATAGATATTGTTGGTAATATTGGCTTTCTGTTGATTCTTTTTATAGTTGTTGTTAACTTTGCCCGATCACTTCCAAATATTTTGTGAGCATAAAGTTTCCTTTAACGATCCGGTCAAATTGTATGATCCTTTGTCACAAAATTTTGAAATATATATGGACATAGATGAGGCTGGGAGGATGGTATTTGTTTGGTTTGTGTCAGTACATTTCATTCTATGGGTTGAATTCTCCTTGTTTACTACATTTAAATTATTTAGGAAACAATATCTTTCTTCATAGGATCTTCTCGGCTCAAGGAATTGAAATATATTATAAGAGAGATTTGGCCAATGCTTCCAACACCCAAGTTCACAACATTAATAGCGTGACAATTGTGGTAGGTCCACTACATAATTATAGTGGTGTGTTTAGTAAAAATATTCAGTATCAATTGGGCTAAATATAGGTTTGGAAAGTCATACTTTTGATAAGTAATTACTATATGAACCTACATCAAGACTTATTTAACCTTATTGTGGCAGGTGTACCAAAGAATAATGATGGTCTCAATAATAACTACTAACATCAGATGGTTGAATCTCTGCATATAATTAAATGTTGTTGTGTTGTTGGTGTATGGTAGTTTGGATTTTTAATGCATTATGGAAAATAAGGATTTCTTACAACAATGTAATGGTCAGTTCAAAATATGATAAAACAACGCATATGATCACAGTAATAAACCATTTACTTGGATCTCCATCTTTTACTATAATGCATTCTTACAAAAACTCAATACATGACACCAAAACAGCATATGAATGCGCAACAATTAAGCATTCATATTTTTGTAAGTACTCTCTAAGATGCAATTTTCCCAAAATACAAGCACAGGTATGTTAACATACATTGCGCTTATACATTGTTAAAAACTTCTTTGAAAACTACATTTGTGGTAGCAGTCAAAGGATTGTTTTCAGTGTCATGGATTAGAAGTTGCAACATATAATTGACCATAACTAAAAATTGGTGCAAGCAGATACAACCCAACGCAATCTAAAGATAGACCTTGAGATTTGTTTATGGTCATAGTGTCAACACCCAATTTTGTCCGGGATATAATGTTTTTCTATTATTTACTTTTTATTTTTATTTTTTCTCCTAATCTTATTTAATTTTGTTTTCTTTTGTCATTTCATCTTATTTTACTTTTATGTTATCTTTATTTCGTTTTATTCTTATTTTATTTATTTTTATTTACAATTTTTTTTTCATATTTATTTTTACTTTTAAGAAAAAAAAAATAGAAAATAGATTAAAAATAATAATAAGAGAAAGAATATTGTAGAGATCCATTGTCTGAACTTCGGTACGCTTAGGCCTTTCCCCATTTGGTGCCGGTCTCCATGCATTAGCTTGATCTACTATTAATTAGTGTACTAAAATGAAAAGCTGGTGTCTATGGTGGATAGGAGATAGGGTGGCTAAGTTGTAGGAAGCAACCACCCTTTCCACTTCTCGCACGACTCAAGAAATACAGGGGATCAGAGACTTTAAGTTGGATTTTTTATTTTGCTCTGCCTGAGGAATTCATAATGAACCACAGAGATGGAGAGGAATCAAATTGAAAAACAAACACAGGGAAACGTTACTACAAAAGAGAGGCCAAATACACATCTTAAAAAGAAAAAGAAAAGGAGAGAAAGAAAATATACAGGAGAGAAGGAGAGCAATAGAATCGGTGACAACAATGAGAAGGAACTACCTACTGCTAGAGGCATTGGAGAGGATCTACAAGAGGTACACTTTTGAACGCTTGAGCATGAACATAACTGATGTTGGCATGAACTGATGTGGTTTAGTACAACATTGTTTATATGTTGGATTTTTCATTATGAAGTTGTGCTTTATGAAAACGTACTTGAGTGATGTTACTTGAATGCTTGAAACACATTGTCTTCTCTATTCACTATATCCACCTTGTTTGTAAATGTGTTATTTAATCCTGCACAAAAATAAACAGACAAAAACCAAGCTCCTCAACCCATCATCTAACCCCAAATTCATCTTCTCCTACAACCAGTAAAACAAAAAGACCTATTCACGTTTTCATGACATGTGAGACCCCAATTCCTTCGCATTTCATCCACTTGTAACCACCATAAACATTTTCTTTTTCTTCCTCATTTCTAGCTTGTTCATGAATAACTCTATTCTCCATCCCCATCAAAAATCCATCACATGTTAACCTTTCACCATACTTATTTCCACCAACACGCAACTCACAGACAAATAAGCCAAAATCCATCTTGGCTTTTATCTTTAATCACAGATTCACACCTTGATCCAACACCAATTTTTTCTTCCTCATTCTTCCATCACCTTCAACCTACAATCAGAAAACAGAGAGCCAGCGAGTCGGAGCTCGAATAGGCTGAATGATTATGGTCTCCGAAGGCAGGGTCGCGCAGTCGTGAGTGGAATGGTGCTCACGCGGAAGCCATTCGATGTCGCACTTGAGATGAAGGAGCGCGAAGGACAAGCATCCCTGGGTTCTCGTCGACGTCTCTGGCATTGATTGTCATTGTTGGCAAGCCAGTCGCGGGATGGCACAGTGAAACAAAGATGAAGGTGGTGTTCTGGTAGATAATGACGAGAGAAAGTCTAGCGAAAGAAGAAGATGGAAGATGAGTCATCACCAGTGGTGGCTAGAGTCGCCGGTAATGGCCTCTGGTCGAGTGGGACGGAGCGACAGCGAGCAAGCCTGTTGGAATGGCTTTTGTTTGAGAGAAATGAAAATTAGGGTTTTCTTTTTGTTTGTTAAAGGGAAGATGGGCTGACCAAACTTTCTGTACCTTGCACGCCCATAATTCTTCTTGCACGCTTCTATTTGTTTTTTGTGTTGTTTCCATTTCGTTTGTGGATCCCCCATGTTATTCCCACTCCCTTTGCTTTGTATTTTTGATTTGGGCTTTATTGCTTGCAAACACCATTACTCTTCCCTGGCTACTTCTTGCACCACCATGTTTACTGACCCCACTCCCTCTACATGTTTTATTGTCACTTTTGGGTTTGTTTTATATTTTACTTGTTGCACTCCCATTTTTATTGTACACACCTGATTTACTTCATGCACCTCCCACATTATTCTTGCACCATCATATTTTTGTATTCCACTTTTATCCTCCTTAATTAAATTTCATCTTTTTATTTATTCTTTTTTCTTTTTAAAAAAACAAAATATTTTAAAATTATAAAAATTATAAAAATAGAAAAAAATATAAAAAATGAAAAATGTTCTTTTTCACTTTATGGTGTTTGTCCGGTCACCTGCACCGTGTGACTAGGGATGGCAACGGGACGGAGCGGGTACGGGTATCATGATCCCATCCCCATCCCCATAATAAAAATTCATCCCCATCCCCATCCCCAAACCCAACGGGTATACAACTTTTGACCCATCCCCATCCCCACCGGGTAACGGGTATTTTCTTATACCCATACCCATACCCATACCCATTTTTTATTGTTCCATATATCAATTAAATATTTTTTATAAAAAAAATTTAAAAATCACACCAACGGAATCATGATACTATCAAAATATTCAATATTAAAATAACATACTCTTTTTGATTTTCATGATGTCAAATATTAAGAAAAATATTATAATAGTATAAATCTCAAATTAAAGTATCAAATAACAACTAAATAAAATTCAAATAATTATATAAAAGCTAAAAAATTACACATTACTAAAATTTTATAATAACCAAAATATTTATTAATTTTACAAATGATCAGTGGTTTCATTTGCATTCGATCCACCTACACATAGAAAAAAAATGAAAAATTAGATATGATATAATAATTGAAATTGAAAATTTTAATTACTAGAATATAATGTACCTTCTTCATCAGATTCATTTTCACTCATGAGAACATCTTTTCCTTTTAATTTTTTAACACCTACAAACACCAAATGTAGAATATTAGATGAGAATTCACAAAAAATACTAACAAAAAATATTAATAAATTTGAGTAACTTACCTAGATGGTTTGAGTTCCATATCCAACTTCTTGTACACATCAAAGCCTCTATAGTAATATGATGAAGTCGACTACGGTGAGAAGTTAATATCTGACCACCAGTACTAAAAGCAGATTCAGAAGCTACAGTTGTTATTGGAATAGCTAAAACATCCCTTGCAATTGCTTGAAGGGTTGGAAACTTTAACCCATTTGTTTTCCACCATGATAGGATATCAAATTCTTGTGTAACCGGCAAATTATCTTCTTCCAAGTAATAATCCAACTCTGTTTTCATAACTGTAGTTCTAGATTTTTTCTTTTTTGCCATAAACTCTAAAAATTCATTCGCATCATTATCAACATCCTTTCCCAACTCCAATGATGTAGCTCTATAAGAAGAAGTTTCATTCTTTTTTGATTGATATTCCAAAACCAAATCATAGCACATTTGACGAATCCTACTAAGTTTCAGATCAAAATCATTACCATACAATTTATAAAAATAATATTCTAACATGTCCATCTTATACCTTGGATCTAAAACTGAAGCAATTGCCAATATGTTATATAACAAAAAACAAAGAGAATGAGAAATATGTTATATATATATATATATATATATATATATATATATATATTATATTATATTATATTATATTATATATTATATTACTATGTATATATATATTATATGTGTGGATATCTTATGTTTATATATATATATATATATATAATTATTTATATATATTATATTATATTATATATTATATTTTTATTACTATGTATATATATTATATGTGTGGATATCTTATGTTTATATATATATATATATATATATATATATATTTATAGATATATATTTATTTTAAGTATATATTATATTATATTATATAATAATATAAATATAATAATATATATTATATTATTATGTATATATATTATATGTATATGTGTAGATATTTTATGCTTTTATATATATATATATATATTTCTTTTAAATTTTTATAAATTTGTAATGTTATAAATTTGTTTATAAAAGATCTCACTAGTTAAATGATTAATTTGTTTTATACGTATATATTATATATATTATATTATATTATTATGTATATATATTATATGTATATTATATTATATTACATGTATATGTGTAAATATATATATATATATATAAAAGTATATTTTATTTATATGTATATATACTATATTATATTATATTATATTATATTATATTATATTATATTATATTATATTATATTTTATGTGTAAATATATTATTTATTTATATATATTTTTTAGATTATTTAATAAATTATAAATAGTTTAGTAATTTAAGCGGGGACGGGTATTTGGGCGGGTATATATATATTCCCATCCCTATCCCCATCCCCAGTTGAAAATTTCGGGTATTACCCATACCCATACCCATACCTAGTCAAAGCGGGGATTCCCCGTCAAAACGGGGACGGGTTCGGGTGATACCCACGGGCACGAGTTTATTTGCCATCTCTACGTGTGACACTTATTTTCAACAAAAAACCAAAAATAGTTTTCTTTCTCTTTTAGTGTTTATCCGACCACTCGCTTCGTGTGACACATATTTTCAAGTAATTCAAAAATACAAAAAAAAAATACAAAGTTCTAAGAAAATTAAAAATATCAACCCCTCTTCAAAAAAATATCTTCTTAAGAACTACGTGATCCTTGATTCTCCATTGCAGATACGTAGGAGCAAGGTCAGTCCTTGTCAGGTTCACTTTCAAAAAATTAAATCATTTTCCAAAAAGTTTTCCAAATATCTTTTAAAGAACTACGTAACCCTGATTTCTCTTTTTTAATGAGAATACGTAGGACCAAGGTCAATCCTTATCGGACCCAAAAAATTAAAAAAATATTTTTGTTTCTTTTTAGCATTATTGTCTTGTTATTTTTGGGAAAAATTAACATTTTGAAAACCATATCAACTTTGCATTTTTAATTAAAAGTACCATCTTCGGGTAGACGCTGTAGGGTACTGACACCTTCCTTACACGTAACCGACTCCCGGATCCGAAAATCTGGTTTTTCGCAAACTTGTTTTATCTTTATGGTTTTCCATAGTTTTTTAGAAATAACTATGGTGGCAACTCCAAATCTTTTTTTTTAAACCCGTTTCCTATTTTTTGTTCGTCGTCCCGTCGCGATTCCGGTTGCGACACATAACATAGGATAACATGATTGGGAATTGTCTTCTAATCCTCTTGAATGGCCAAGGTGACTGTGATGGTGACATGGACATACGTGGAATGTAAATTTTTGTTCCTTTGTTTTTTCCAGTTATAATCTTTGCACTGATTGCATGCTTTGCGAGTCTAGTCACTATTAATCTGTTTCCATTACAAAGACCTTCAGATTGATCCAAATTTCTCAAAAGCATAATTGGGGTCCCAACTTTCAGTCTAATACTATGGTTTGGTAATCCTAATGTTCTCAATGAATTTAAAAATTCTGGTGTAATACCGTCATATACATCAACGTCCATGGTGTCAAAAGTATATATGAATGAATGACAAAAAACTTACCAACCAACAAATCTACAGAATATTGTTTATCAATGATATCCTTTATACTTTTGAACTTCCAAACTTTTGCAGGTATGCTAGCAATTGGTTGCGATCGTATAGACGTTGCTCCTATAAATAATAGCTTAAAGGGATGATCACAAACTCTATATTGAGCTCTGTTCTTTAAGATTTTGAAGTTATGCATTATAACTTTCTCCCTCCTTTAGCTTGTCTTCCCACATACTAATGTCTTCCTTCTTAATCATAGTAGGGATAACATCACCCTGACTAGCATAATCATGCATATAACGTTAAATATAATTTTTTTCTAAAATACAAAATATATAATGCATATAAACAATGGAATGATACATTACCTTTTGATCTGTTAGAACCATCTCCATATTTCGTTTGGAATCCCATGATCCAATAAACCACAAATCTACGATTCTGACAACAAGTTTCAAAGTTTCCCTTTTTCCATCACTATCCTTGATATGATCAAATTTCTTTACCATCTAATATATGTCAATAAAATAGATCATACGTTTTAACACAAAAAAAAAGACCTTAAAAATATAAAAATTACAATCTGATTCACCAAAAATAAACAGACGAAGACCACCAACAAAAAACATCATCATACTCACATATACAACTTGTTCAAAAATACCTATTAAAAATGAAAACTTTAACCTTTTCTTCAACCCAAACTAATAGGTGTACCAAGTATAAAAAATAAATACAACAACACCATAAAAAACAACAAAACATGCTCAACGGTTTATTAAAAAAAACTTCTAAAAACAAAAACATCAACCTTTTCTTCAAGACGAAAAACATTGGAAAAATTAAATTTTTTAACTTTACAATAAAAAAGAAGTAAACATAAATTAACAGAGTAAGAAGAAGAAGAAAGTAAAAAATATCCACGAAAAAAAAAAGAAATAGAAGAATAAATTACCTACACCAACCAAAACTTCTATCAATCTCCAACAACAACAATCAACAAAAAAAAATAGATCAACAAAAAAATAAAAGACTTAGGTTGGTATCAGGAAGAAGAAAGAAGAAGCACTAAAGAAGAAGAAGAAGAAGAAGAAGGAAAACAAAAGAAAGAGAAGAAGGAAATCCGAAGAAGAAAAAAATAAATTACCTCGAGCAACTTGATTGCCTTGAAGAAGAAGGCTCCTACTGTCAGCCAACGTCAATCAACAATTAATTTTAAAGTTTTTCAGCGGCAAAACGACACTATATCAAAAAGACAAATATAGCCTCAATTTAAGACACGTGTCAATCAAATACAATGTCTATTTTAGTAATTTACCTACACTAAGATTGTCTTAGATATACTACTACACTAACCCGTGCATACGCACGGGGCGTATTTTTTTCATTTTGTATATTAAAATAATAAAATAGTGAAAGTATTATGTAATGAAATATCATAAAAATTAAGTTATATTGTTGTAAATGTTGTTATTAAAGTAATGAAATAGTAAATCTAAGTGATGCAACAATAATTTCAGTTTTAAATATAATAAATAGAATTGATATCACAATATAATACAGTTAAATGATTTTACGAAATTATTAAAATACCATATGATCCGTGCGAATATTTTTTTTTTGTTTTTTGTTTTATTTTAAATTTTTTTAGAATAATAATATAATTGTTATTATATTTATTTGACCATTAAAAATACTAATAATAATATTAATATAAATTATAAATTATAAAAATTTTAAAAGATTAAAACTCTATTTAGCAAAACTATTTAGTATAACATCGTTTTCTATAATTAAAAAAAGCACACTTATAATAATAACACCACTATGAATAGTAATAATAATAATAATAAAAATAATAATGATACCAATAATAATAATAATTTTTATGCTATAAATATTAATATTAATGCTAATTAATGTCAACTATAATAATCTATAATTAAATATAAAGATATACATTAACAACAAAACAAATAAAAATGACAAGTAATTGAAATACGATCTCGTAGTAAATTAATTTAAGATGTGTGTCTAACTATAATAATAATAATAATAATAATAATAATATCATTATAATAATATCTTGTAGTGATAAAAATAATAATAATACAATAACTACATATATAAAGAGATATACATTTGGTGTGTCCTTTTTTGTTTATACAATTTTATCCTCTTAATTATTATTTGTTAAATTCAAATAATTATTCATAATAAAAATTATTTGTCCATTTTAACAATTTTAGTAAATATTTTTTAATTCAAATAATTACATAGATATAAAAATAAAATGAACAACAAAACAAATAAAAAGTGCAAGTAATTGAGATATGATCCTATAGTAAATAAATGTAAAATATGTGTTTAATTATAATAATAATAGATAATAGATAATAATAATAACACTAAAATAATATCGCATAGTGATAAAATAATAATAATACTAATAATAATAATAATACAACTACATATATAAAGAGATAACCTTTGGTGTCCTTTTTTGTTTTTTCAATTTTATCCTCTTAATTGTTATATTTTAAACTTAAATAATTATTTAAAATAAAAAAAATTGTTTTTCAGTTTTATTATTTACTAATTTTAGTAACTACTTTTTTTGAATTGAAATAATTATTCAAATGTAAAGATAAATAACCAACAAAACAAATAAAAGAGTCAAGTAATTGAAACATGATTCATAAATAGTAAGTAAAAGTAAAAGGTGTATGTAACCATAATAATAAAAACAACAATAATAATAATAATAATAATAACTATTATAATAATTATAGTTCTACTTAATAATAGTAGTAGTAGTAGTAGTAATAATAATAATAATAATAGTAATCTAAGAATAGAAATAGTTTTAGTTAATGTAAGACCCAAGAAATTTAAATAATTAAATAAATAATTATTTAGTAAATGCGGGTAGTAGGAGCCTTTATGGCATTTAATGTGAATTGTTATAATATGGAAAAGTACTAGTTCAAGTGGTTGAGAGTACTTGATTGTGTGAGATGACTTGGGTTCAAGTCTTATGTGTGCCAATTGTATGTTATTTTAATATGAGTATTATTTTAATAATTATGTGTGAACGTGAATTGCGGGAAATTGTATGTTATTTTAATATGAGTATTATTTTAATAATTATGTGTGAACGTGATTGGTGATAATGTAATCCTAAAATTATAGGAATTATGGTTGTAGGAGAAGTAATGGAGGTGTGCCGCCAAGCGACGTGATTGGGTCTGTTTTGTTGTGTTTGGGAATTTTATAGGGTTGTGATGGTTCGGCACAGGTATAGGGAGCCTGGGTTTTTACCCATAATCTGATATGCCGCCTGGCGACATCTCATTAGCCCCGCCAAGCGATAGCGACGTAACAATGCTATTTTGGAAAATTTGGTTAATCAACCTTGAGAGAAACTGACGATGAATTGAGTTGCGAACGAATTGGGCATGAAGAGATGATAATAATAGAGGAATAAAGGGTGTAGTGAAATGTAGACAATGTATTGGTTGTAAGGATGTACTTGGGATGAATTGAAGTCAAGTAAGTAATGACCTCTAGTGAGGATTAATAATCTAATATAATGGAACAATGGAAAAGAGAATAACCAAATGGTATTGGTACATTCTATGATTTTTGTAAGACCCGGGAAAATTAAATAGTGATTTAATTAATTATTTAAAAAGGACGAGTAATGAAAATATTTAAAGTAATAAATGTGAGGAGTTGTGATGTGGAAAAGTACTAGCTCAAGTGGTTAAGAGTACTTTATTGTGTATGAGGACTTGGGTTCGAGTCCTATGTGTGCAACTTGGATGTTATTTAAATTATGCGTTTTTGTGTGTTTATATATTGAATGCGTAGGGATGATGATAAATCCTTAAAATTGTAGGAGTCATCATGAAATATGTGTTGGTTTAATGGTTTGGCATTGGTTGGTGTGTGCATGGGTATGGGTTCAAACCTTGTTGAGAACTAACTTACTTTTCTTTTTGCCAAATTTCATTAACATGAATATGAAGGGGTTTGAGAACCCTAGCAGCCAATGAATAGGTAATTCAAAGGGCTGGACGCAGCATGGGAGGGGGCTTAATTAACCATTAAGCTTTATTTTATTTAAGTTTTTGTTTAGTGGTAAAAAGGGGTAATTAGAGAGGTAGTGAGTAAAGAAAAGGAAGAGAATTAGCAAGAGGAGGGGTATTCAGACAGGAGTGTGAGCGTTGGGTGGAGAGCAGTTGGTGTGGACGTATTGCAGGGAGGAATTGGAGAGGAAGAACGGTGTAACGGGTGCAAATCAAGAGAAGAGAGGGTTTTGCTTCAAAGGACACTCACCAATTCGGGTTGAAGCGAGGATAAAAGGTTAGGGGAGTTATTTATTGTGTTTTAATTCGTGATCGATTGAATATGTACTGTCTTGTATAACTGCATGAATTTCTTCCCTTTTGACGCTGTTGTTTTGGAGATTCTGGGTTCTCGCCCAGAAACCGCCTGGCGGGCATGAAGGTGCCGCCAGGCGGCACATCAGTAGTAGCCATTCTGGGTTTTGTAACATGAGCTGCCTGGCGGTGAGCATGAACCGCCAGGCGATGTGTGGTACCGTCGTTGTTTTTATTGTGTTTTGTTGAATGGTGACCTGTGTGAATTTCAATTGGATATTCCTTGTCTGTGTAATTGGATAATCTTGCGATATTTCATGTGTTCTGAGGTTTTGGGCATATTAAGAATCTGATTAGAGACATGAGAGTTTCGTACGGGAATCAAGGGATGGTATGAGTGGTAGGCTAAATAGGATTGCTATGTGATCGGAATAAGTAAGATATGTAATTGAATAATATAATGGTGTGATGGTTTGTTAATTCATGCTGAGTGAATTGAGCCTGAGATTGAGAATTGGTTAGAACTTTGAGGGGTTGGGGTATTCGCGGGTGCAGGAAAAGCTGAGATTCTATCATGGTACTGGAATGCCGACGCAGACCCGTTTTTGTGCAGAGATGGGGTGACGCGAAAAGAGGCAAAAATCTGTGTGTGGGCTGTGGAGAAATTTTAGTTAAGGAAGGATTCGTGGTGATTAATAGAGTAAGAGAAAAAGGAGGGGAGTATATTGTAAGGTATTGATGAATAATAGGTAATGGGAAGTTTAATGAAGATGAATAATTGGAGATAAAAATATGGTAGAAGGAGAGTGTAGCTGCTATTAAATGGTGAGTATAAGATTTTGTGGTTTGGGTAAACCAATTGATGACGAACTACAGAATGAAGCAAATGTTAGAAGTTGGTAAGTATAAGAATTGAGGGTTGACTGAAATTTAGTATTAGTGGGATTAAGTAACTATTCTATTGTGAGAATTAGATAACCTATAGAGTGAGTGAATTCTGTGATTATACTTGAATAAGTCGGGGGGAATGGATTGGGAAATCTCGTCAAGATTGACTTAGGCATTATACTGGGATAAAGAACTGGGGGAAATTGTTGGGGGGGGGGGAGTATACGGACCTAGGAGTATGGTGATGAGTAATTCCATTGTTTATTATATGGTGGGATAACTTGCATAATGTACTGATGAATGGGAAGAGTAATGATTGTGGTAATGTTCTAGTTGGAACCAAATTAGTGAGTGTGCCAAAAACAGCTACTGGATGCTTCTGATATGGCGTCTGGTGGTCGGTTGACAACCGCCAGGCGACAACCTTAATGTGAGTGAGCCTGCACTGGACAGGCGCCTGGCGGCACGGTGTGCTCCGCCAGGCGGTGACGAGAAAACAGTGGGTCTGGGAGGACGCTGGTGCCTAGCGGCGAGTGAATACCGCTAGGCGGACTGGAACAGTTTCGCCTGGCGGCGTGTGGGCCGAGCCAGGCCGAAATGCTGTTGTTCTTTGCTTTCTGGTGTGATGTTTTAACTGACAATGATGCTTGCTTGGATCGGGAGATGCTGTGCCATGAGCGGGTAGGTTCATGGACGGTGTTTAACATGTGATGATATGAACGGGGAGGTTCATATTCAGTTACTCTCACGTGGGGATACGAGCGAGGTAGGTTCGTATGTTCCGTGCTCACGTTGAGAGATGCCACGTGCGGGGAGGTACGGAGGCTGGTGGATCACATGTGTTGGACTACGGGCGGGCAGGTCCGTAGAGTAGGACTACGAGCGGGGAGGTTCGTAGAGCAGGACTACGAGCGGGGAGGTTCGTAGAGCAGGACTACGAGCGGGGAGGTTCGTAGAGGCAGGACCACGAGCGGGTAGGTTCGTGTGAGCATCAGATTCCCAAGTCCAAGGCTAACCAATTGTATGATTTGAAGACTGATAAGTCTTGGGGTTAAGGTCTTGGCCAAGAAATATATATAAAGAATAAAATGGGTATATGATTTATCTTGTGCTTTATATGTTTGTTATTTTATTTTCTCAGCTCACCCTTTCTGTTTGTGTGTGGCGATGATCGTGTAATTCGTTACACGGGAGCAGATGTTGATATAGGTGATGCTGAGGATGTTCCGATGGCGGAGTGAGGGCTAGCATGGGATTAGAGCTAGGATTTTTCCTCTTACACGTATTATTTTAAGTTTTATTATGGACACGAATAATGGGAACTTGTAACCATTGACTAAATATGATATAAATTTTGGCGCGTGCTTTCATGAAATTGAATATTCCCGCGTTGGGATTTTTATCAAGACGACTGTTAATATAATTAATTTCTTTTAATATTTATTTTTAAGTAATATTCCCTAGGGATGTTACAATTTTGGGGTTTTGGTAATGTCAATTAGTAATAATTGGTTGATGTAAGAATATATTGATTGGTTAAGTATAAGAGTTGGGAATGTCTGGGATTTAGTGGCAACGGAGGTAAGGAAGGCTTTGATGTGAGTCTTAAATAGTCTAAGTTATGATTGAACTTTATTTTTCAGTTGGAGTAGGTTCACTTGGATGGATAGATTGGGTGTTTGGGAGGTACCAATAGACTATTATATGGAAATACTATGATTGGGATAAGTGTATGTTGTGATAAATTGATGTTAATAGTACTGAATGAGGAAATACTAGAAGGATGATATAACCTTAAATTTTACTAAGGTATTGTGCAGGTTAGAGTGACTAATGAGCAGTAGAGGTTTAATAAGGAATGGGGTAATAAAGCTAAGGAACGAAAGTATTGCGAGGAAATAATTTATCTGGAGTAAGCACCAATCTTATAATAAAGGGTGAAGGCGTGATGATGTTTCACTAGAAATTGTGGTCTATTTCAGGTGCCAAAACTAGCATAGGTGTACTTCTAGTATGGCCCCTGGCGACAATGGGAATGCCCGCCAGGCGATAGGACCTCATGGAAGTCTCTGCACCGCGTGGCGCCTGGTGGTGAAGTGTGTTTCGCCAGGCGACAGACCCTGAAACAGTGGGTATGTCTGAAGCTTGGCGCCTGGCGGCGAGGAGGTTCCACCAGGCGGTCTGTGCAGGTTTCGCCTGGCGGCGCTTAGGCCGCGTTAGGCGATAATGATGCAGTCTATGGCTTGCGTGAGTTGCTTTTAAGCAGTGATGCGATACTTGGATCAGGAGATGTTGTGCCATGAGCGAGTAAGTTCATGGATGGTGGTGAACACGTGATGATATGAGCAGGGAGGTTCATATCCTGTTACTCTCGTGTGGGAATACGAGTGAGGTAGATTTGTATGTTCCGTGCTCACACTTGAGAGATGTTGCGTGTGGGGAGGTACGTAGTTGGTGGATCACGTGTGTTGGACTACGGGCAAGCATGCCCGTAGAGTAGGACTATGAGCGGGGAGGTTCGTAGAGTAGGACTACAAGCGGGAAGGTTCGTAGAGCAGGACTACGAGCGGGGAGGTTCATAGAGGCAGGACCACGAGCGGGCAAGTTCGTGTGAGCATCGTAAATCTTGAGTCCAAGGCTAGCTAATTGTGTGAAATAAAGGTTGGAAAGACTTGGGGATAAGGTCTTGGCCAAGAACTAACTAGGATGAATAAGATGGGTGTCTTGCTTATATTCTTTTACTTTATATGTTATTTTTATTTTATAAGTTCACCCTTTCCGTTTGTGATTGACGATGATCGTGTGATTCGTTACACGGGAGCAGATGATGCTATAGGTGATGTTGTTGATGCCTAAATGTGGAGAGAGGGCTAGCTTGGAAGGCTTTGAGCAAGGTATTTTACTATGTTTTTACTATTGTATTAGATTTTTGGAAATTGTAATAAGTTTATTACTGCTATTAAATGGTTTTTAGCGTGTTGATTAATATCTTAAATTTTTTTCGTGTTTGGGAATAATAAAACTATGATGATTGAATTTTCAATTCTTTGTTTAATTATTTAAATAAGTAATTTCCCATAGGGACGTTACAGTTAATGGTAGTAATATTGATCATAATAATTATAGTTGATAACGACAATTATAATTAATAATAATAATGATGGTTATAATTATAGCTGATAATAATAATAATAATAACAATAATTAGAGTTATAATTGATAATAATAACAATAATATAAAAATAAAATAATAAATATCATGAAAATTATGTTATTTTGTTGTAAATGTTATTATTAATGTAATGAAGTTGTAAATTCATTTTTAAATATAATAAATAAAATTAATATCACGTAGTGATAAAAAAATACTAATATTACTACTAATGATAATATTAATATTAATACAACTACATGTATAAAGAGGGTCAACATCTTTGGTATCCTTTTTATTTTATAAATTTTATCCTCTTAATTATTATATTTTAAATTTAAATAATTATTTATAATAATTTTTTTTTTCAGTTTTATTATTTTACTGATTTTAATAACTATTTTATTAAATTGAAATAGTTGTTTAAATGCAAAGATAAATGAACAACAAAATAAATAAAAATGATAAGTAATTGAAACATGATTCCTACATAGTAAGTAAGAGTAAAATGTGTATGTAACAACAACAACAATAATAATAATAATAATAATAATAATAACTATTATAATAATTATAGTTCTTAATAATAATAATAGTAATATAATAATAATAGTAATATAACAATAGAAATAATTATAATTCATAATAATGATAATAATATTTATAGTTGATAGTAATAATGATTATTAATTATAGTTGATAGTAATAATGATTATTAATTATAGTTGATAATAATAACCCGTGACGGGTCTTGACCAATAATTTTGGAGGAGCCAATATAATTTATAGTAAAAAATTTTGAAGGTCGTTTTGTATCCAATTGTGAAGGTCATTTTCCCAAAAATATGTGAAATTAAGTTGGCTTCGATTGAATGGCTTTCTTGTCCTAATTCCATTATTCATGGAATGGTTGCAACCATGATTACTAAATTTGATAAATATTGGGGTGTGATCAATGGGGTGATGGTTGTAGGAATTGTATTAGATCCCATGTACAAAATTGACTTGTTAGATTATTTTTTCCCTCAAATTTATGGAGAAAATTCTCATTATGAAATTGAGAGGATAAAATCTATTTGTCAAGATTTGGTAAAAGAGTATGCCATTAAAGTCAAGGGTAAAGGATTGGCTGCTTCATCTCAGAGTTCAAACCTAAATGTAGTGGATGTAGGTATTCTTGGAAGAAAAGAAAGTTGGAGGTCAAATTTTGCAAAACATAAGATTGCAAAGAGAAGTGACACCAAATTTCAAGTCAAAATTAGATCATTATTTAGAAGAGGCAATACTTCCTGATTCAGATGCACAATTTGATATCTTAGCATGGTGGAAAAGTAATGGGTTAAAATACACAACCTGGCAAATGCTGGCAGAGACATGCTAGCAATCCAATCCCCATCGCAGGTAGATTACTTCCAGATACTGTGGAAGCATTGATGTGTCTCCAAGACTGGTTATGGACCAACATGGAAGGTAATGAAATTAACACTTTTACTTAGATATTTTAATTAAGTGATTGTTAGAAATTTTTAATGAACTTCTTATGTTTTCAGCTCTTTTAGATTATAATTGGACAACATGAAACTTTATACAATGTTGAAAGATGTGGACATTGATGAAGTTTGTAATTTCTTTAATATTTCATTCAAAAACAAACTATAATATAAATTGTTAGTGATTTTTTATTTGTTTGTTTTTCAGGAATCAATCAGAAAAAGTGGGCTTGTTGATCCAAGCACTAATTAAAGAATTTCTATTGTGTTGAGCGTCATTTTATATTTACTTTTATAATTATTTGGACTTGCATGAACTTGAATTTCTTTGAACTTTATTTCAAATTTATGATAGTGATATATTTTATTTTATTTGAATTTATGGTTAAATATTTATTTTTCTAAATATTTTTGTAAATACTTGCGGGTACCCATGGTTACCCACAAATATGAAAAAAATAGGCGGATACCCACATAACAAATGCCTGACGGATATGGGTACGGGTACGGGGCGGATATTTATCCAACTGGTAGGGTATGGGGGAGCAACTACTTGTACCCTACCCGTCCCGTTGATATCCCTAGACAAACCTTTAAAATATATTTTAATTTGAATATTTGTTTTCCTTTTATATTTTTAAAAATTTTATCAACTAGGTTTCATTAAGGTTTGCAAATTTAATAAATGCTTTAATTCTCATGAAAAGTTATTAGGTATTCTAATAATTTGAAATGTATACAATTATAATTTCTTTATAAATATTTAATATTGAAGAAACAACTCTCCTCTTAATATTAAATATTTGATAATATTATGTTTCTTTCACCGTATTTTTTTTTTAAATAATTAATTAATATTAAAACAATAAGAAAGCAAGTACAGATATGGGTACAAGTATATACCCGTTACCTGATAGGGATGGGGATGGGACAAAAATCCAATACCTGTTGGATTTGAGTATGGGGATGAGAATAAATTTTTTCGATGAAGATGGTTATGGGATAGCAAAACTCATCCCGCCCACCCATCTTATATTCTTCACACTGAACTCATTTATTTCAAGAAGTTTAAAGTGCATTTATTATTTATAACTTTGAAATAAAAGGTGTCTAATTAAAACCTTTTAAATGAAAAACATAATTGAACAAACAAAGAAAACATTAGATGAATTTAAAAACATTAAGCAAACAGCTTCTTAAAGGATTCATCCCTACCAAGGATGATGGCCCATGGCACATGCTTAGAAGAAAGGGAGTTCCTTGTTCCCTTCCTTTGCTTTTATTTTCTTTAGTTTTAAAATTCCATTAAGTTGGCTTGGTTGACTATTTTTAAGCTGACTTGTTGACCTTGACTTTTGGTTGACTTGTTGACTCAAAGGATTAGTTTAACCTAAAGCCAACATGTTAATTCAAAATTAACTTGTTTTGTAGGTTCATTAAGAGGTGGGACAAGGAAGGACAAGTGGCGCATTTAGATGGTTTTTGGAGAGCACATGTGGAGGAAAGGGAAGGGTCAAAGCTTTCTAGAAACATCTAAAAAGAATGATCACATGCCTTGGCCACCAAGAAGTCTAGAAACATCTAGAAGGAGCATCCACCTTGCCTTGGCCAAGAAAGAAGGCTTCTAGAATGTGTCCATGTGCTCCTTTGTTGACCTATTTTCTAAACTCTATGTTTTGTTATTTGCATTGTAATCCTTTTTAGCTTATTTGTTTTTGCTAAGAGGCCCCTAGACACTTCTATTTAAGGGGACCTCTAACACTTGTACAAGGGTTGAACATTTTGGAGAAATTAAACACCTTTGTGTATCAACCATTGTGAGAGTCTTCCTCCTTAGGGAGTGGAGTTCTTTTAAGCCTTATCTTGAATCTTGATTCAAGTGGCGACACACATTCACTCATCTTCAAGGTTTCCATGGTTACTTCTAGCCTAGCCTTGTAGTGGCGTGCTTCTCACATTTTTATCATTCTTTTCCTTTCCATTTTATACTTTCTTCTTCCTTTGTGTGTGTGACTTGGGTTTTACTCTTTTTATGTGTTGTCCACTCTTATTTGTTTTGAATCAATTCATTCTTCTCTTCTCTAGAACCTTGGAAAAGAACCTTCACATTTAGATAGCTTGCTATCTTAATGTCCAGTGGAGATTTCCTTGGTTTTCTTAACCAATCATCACCATATTCATAAGTCTTAAAAAGGAACAAGATAATCCTACATCAGAAGCTGAAACGAATAATTTTTATTTAAAAAATGGAGAAAACCACCTTTAAATTTTGATATAACATTTTGGAAATGAATTTGAATTAATAACAAAAATTATTCGAATATTTCTATATTGGTTATATTTTCCCAAAGAGATATTTTAAGAAAGGATATAAAAAATAAAATAAAATGTTTGCGAGAATCTAGAAAATCTTATTTTAAATATTAGTAGTGTTTTAGATAATGAGGTATTATTATTATTTTAATAATAAAAAGCTTACATATAAATAAAAATTTTATAAAAGAATCTCATTAACTTAAAATACTCTATCTTACCATACACTCATTTGTTTAATGATTGACCAGAGACTACTAAAGGGATCCCCGCTACGTATTCTTTGATTCTGTCCAATCAGTTTTCTTCACGGAGTAAGTCATTTTTTTTGCCCTTTTCTCTATCAATTCTCCCTAGGAATGCATGTGACGATTTGTGAGTCACATGTGTTTTCTAATCACCTCTTACGAATCTCTAATGATCAATGGTTCTTTTCCTGTGCCCTGATCCTATTGGTACGGTTTCTAGGTTGAATTGTACGTACGAGACTAAAAAGGGTGTTTTTCCGCTGTTTAAAAGTTGAGGTTGAATTAATAAGTAAGGGAAGCTAATTAGATTTTGTTTATCTTGTGTAAATGTTGAATTGTTGTTAATTTCTTATAGGCTTAAATATACATTTGGTCCCTATTTTTGTTCTTTTTATTCAATTTGGTTCTCATTTTCGTTTTGTATTCAATTAGGTCCTCATTTTCATCAAATTTTAGCCAATTTGGACCTTTTTACTAATAGTGTTTAAATAGTTAACGTTTTTTAACCGTACATGCCACATGTCAGCTCTTTTTTTTTAATTTCAAAAAAATTGTCTACGTGTCAAGTCACAATTGTGCCACGTGTCAATGTCAGTGCCACGTGTCAATGTCAATGCCACGTGTCAATGTCAATGCCACGTGTCAATTTGTGGTTAGATTATTTCTTTTTGTTCAATTTAGTCCCGATGTTCATTATTATTGTTAAATTCAATCTCTATATTCGTTATTTTTGTTTAATTTAGTCCTAATTTTTATTAAATGGAACAATTTTTCCCTTTCAAGTTGAGACCAAATTTAATTTTTTATAAATATTATATATATACTTTTTAAATTGACATTATTATTATTTATTTTTGAAATTCAATTATAAATTATTATATTTAATTATAAATTGAATATAATTCTTAGATTCAGTTTTTAAATAAAATATAATTATTTAAAATATTATTAAAATATAATTATTAAATATTTAAAAAAATATATATTAACATTTATAAAATTGACATTTAAATTTAAAATATTTATATTTGTATTGCATTTTAGATATTAAAATCTAAAATATTTTATATTTAAATGTTAATTTTATAAATATTAGTTTACTTTTTCTAAAATATTTCCAATAGTTAAAATATTTTTAAATATCAATTTTATAAATACCAGTATTTTAGAATATAAATATTAGAAAAAAAAATTAATAATTATATTCTTATAATATTTTAAATAATTTTTTTCTATTTAATATTTAAATATAAGATTTTTATTCAATATATAATTCAATTTATTATTTTATGATTAAATTTCAAAAGTAATTAATAAAAATGTCAATTTTAGAAAAAATATTTGTATAATTTTTATAAAAGATATTAAATTTGGTGTCAATCTGAAAGGAACAAAATTGATTCATTTTAATCAAAATTAGGATGAAAATGAACAAAAATAACAAATATAGGACTAAATTGAACAAAAATAACGAATATAGGGATTAAATTGAACAAAAGCAAATAATTTAACCACAAATTGACATGTGGTACTAACATTGACACGTGGCATAATTGTGACTTGACACATAGACAATTTTTTTGAAATTAAAAAATTAAAAAAGAATTAAAAAACAACAAAAGTTGACACATGTCATGTACTGTTCAAAAACGTTAATGTACCACACCTAGCCAAACTCGACCAAATAAGTAAACGATACATACATACCAAAACAGTCAACTATTCAGCCTAGGCCGAGTTAGCCTAAGTCTTATCAGATCTAACCTAAACATCTAGAGGAATAACCTGCATAAGATATCATATAACCAACCTAAGCCGTCAAGGAAAGTAGCCGGCCTAGGCCGACTACTCCAATAGACTCAGTAAGATTAAAGCCCCCCAGCGTTCAACAGGTCCTAAGGGCCTGGGCTAGGGCCCAGGCCCACTTACAGCCCAAGCCAAGGCCCGACCCATAGAATAACCAGACATAATTAATGCTCTATAAATACGCGTGGACCCCAATAATTGAAGGTACGCATTCATTAATCACAGATTTGACCTTTTGAGAGTTTTGACTCACTTGAGCTTCGGAGTCCCTTCTGCAAGTAACCCCTTCTGGGTCCAATCCGACATGTATCGACCGGGAAGAGGCCAACTGAGGAGATAGCGGACTATATGGTAAGGTGACGCTTGTGCCTAACTCATCCTATTTGTTCTCTGCAGGAACAATTAACTATTTAAACACCGTTAGTAAGAAAGACCAAATTAACCAAAATTTGACAAAAATGATGACCGAATTGAACACAAAACGAAAATGAGGACCAAATTGAATAAAAAGAATGAAAATTTGACTGTGAATTTGGTTGTGATAGGAACTGTGTAGTAAATTGATGTAAATTTTGAAATTGATTGTTAGGTTGAATATGTCAAATTGATAGTGCGTTCAAGTTTCCTGTATGATTATGATTGTTATAATTGAGACATGTGATATGAGTTGGGTATCTTGTAACTCTCAAGCAGTGGTGCCTCTGGGTTGTGAAATGCACAATTCTACAGGTTTGGAATTTGCACAAATTCTGCAGAATTATGCAGACTCGTTGGGCGAGTAGGATTCGCTGGGCAAGCTGCTAAACTAGGGAAGTACTGATTCCTGAGTCACTAGGCGAGCAAGAGCTCGTTGGGCGAATTATGAATCAAGGTTCCCTGTTTTACAAGGTCGCTGGACGAATCCCAGTCGTTGGGCGATTTATGGCTGAATTAACTCCCTAGAGTCTTAGTAGTTAGCTCGTTGGGCAAGCAATGACTCATTGGTCGAGAATGTACCTCTCGCCCAGCGAGAGTACGTGATCGTTGAGCGAGTAGATCAGGATCAGAACTCAAGATTCCTCGTTCATATTGAAGTAGGTGAATTGTATAATTATGATGGTAAATGTTGACTAAGATAATTGTATACCTGTATGTGTATTTATGAGTAAGGTATGATAATTTATATTAGAATTTTAAGGGAAGTTTTAAGTTGTGGTACTTTAGTGTATACAATAACATAAGGATTCATTAATAACAACTCACAATCAAGTACAATAGAGTAAATTATGTGGTGAAGAGAAGGAGATCCTAGCTACTGGACTCGATCAAGTCTAGACATGAAGAGGATTTATCTTGTGGGTGGTTGGGTGATAACCCCTTGAGGCCAAGCTTTTGCAGAGTTTGGAACCACACACAGGTGTGTGCCACCAAAGGATCCGATGTTTATTGTATGTATCCAAATAATGGAGTCAGTGTCTTGTAGTTGTTACAATGAAATTGAGTTAGTATGTGAATTAACTATTGAATGAATGTTTGTGACTTGATTTTGGTTTATCAAAATAACTATTTTTCATGTTAGCTTACCCTTTGTTGTTTGTGTTATTGTATTGTCTATTTCTTTTGTAATGAATTGTGTGAGCAAAAGAGATTTAAGTGAAAATACTCCTCTTTTGGACCACCATGGAGCTTAGAATTAGGGTTTGTTTTAAGTCAAATAGTAGTTTTGACTTAGACAATAACAACCTTTTTTAACCGTCTTTGTTTAAATCTTGTATATAAATATACGAAAATGATATTCGAACATAAAATTCTAACTCATTTTTTACATAGGTGACGTGGCACCCTTTTTTTCTTTTATTTTTCCTTTTTTTAAATGAAACTGAACCCATGGTCACGTGCGCGGAAGTTTTGTGCAGTAAATTCTTTTTGGCAAAACTAAAGCAGACGTGGAGAGAGAAAGTATGACAAAATGGAAAATTTGTAGAGTGTTCGTGAGACAGGGAGAGAGAAAGTCGGAGGAAGTGGAGACAGCGTGAGCAAATTGGAGGAGAGGCGGAAACAGCGTGAGAAAGTAAGAGGAAAGGCGGCGACAACGTGAGCAACTCGAAGGAAAGGTAGAGACAGCGTGATCAAGTGTGTGGAAAGGTGAAGCCAGCGTGAGGAAGTCGGCGGAACGACCGAGAGAGACTGAGATAGTCAGAGCAAGTCGAGACAAAGAAGTTGTGGTGTTACAGAAGCGAGGCGGGAGGCGATCACCGAGAGAGGACACACCTGCGACAACGACTACTGTGGAGGGGATCGAATCCAGTGGAAGCGTGTCGACGGCAACGACAACTAACCCATCGGAAGCCGTTCCGCAACATCGTTTTAGTGTAAGGTTCGTGTTTTTTTGTTCACCATTCGAAAAGGTTTAATCTTTGGGGGAAAAACGTTTTATTTATTTTCGAGTTTGGTGCAACATTGTTTGACAGAGTCGTTGGTATATTTTGGTTTGCATTGTGGTGTGATTTTGTAGTCTTGATTTTGTAGTGGCATGTTGTGGTGTTTGACAATGTTGTGCCTTTGGACAACACCAAAATTTTCCAAGCAGCACATTTGGGGGTTTTTTAATTTTGGTGGCCGAATGTTACTGAGTTATGGTGGGATATGGAAAATAAGAATTTTTTATGTTTCAGGGGATGGGCTTTGGTGTTTGACTTGGCCATAATTTATTGTTGTTATTGTTTGTTGTTTTTGGAATGTTATTTGGTTTGTGTAATTATTTGATACTATGCCATTGAAGGGTAAATGTTTTCAGTTGTAAAATAGGAAAGGATGGCGGGTAAAGGACAATTTGATGAGAAGGTATTGACATTACAATTTTATGAATTGGTTGTTATCATTATTTGGGTATCATTTTTAAATAAGTTATAATTTATGTATTTTGATTGAATGTTAGTGTCAGTTGCGAACCTTTTGTTACACGAAGTACATTGTTGAAATTAACGGCTTGCTTTTGGATAGCCATCGTGCAAGGATACAAGATACACCATTCCAATGGTGTTTGCAACAGTAAAACCGTTACAAATATGTAATCCCCTTATGCTGGAGATGCTAAAGCGATGGTTACTGGCTCAGGAATCTTTTCTTGTCATGCAACGGTGTATTCCATTAAGTTGTGGTGATATCTCCATGTGCTTAGGATTGGGTGGTGTTGGGGTGGATGTGGAATTTGATAAAAATATATGTGGTGTTGTCGGGTCAGTTATGAAAGATAAATTACTAACAGTTGAAAATGTTATTCATGTCATTAAGAGTTTGGTAGAGGCTAGGTTTGTTGATGTTGATAATATTTGCCGTTTATATATTTTAGTTTGTTTTGCTGTCCTTTACTTCCCTAGGAATTCAAGAACTATTAGTAATATTCCGTTCAGTGTTTTAGACAATATAGATAGGTTGTCCACTTACAACTGGGGTAAAGCAGTCCATACCTATCTGGTAAAAAGTTTAAGTCGTGCCTTTTTGGCACTTGGTCAAACAAAAATCTGCTTAAGCGGCTCAACAATAGTTTTGCAGGTACAAAGAACTTCATTTAATGATTATTACTTATCTGTACAATATATAAAATGATGAAATTTACAAATTTGTATTTTGTAGTTGTGGGTTGTAGAACGGCTTCGATTATGTGCGTCAGATGCAGAGTTTATTTTTCCACGAATTTTGGGCTGGACGGACTTTCAATTAAAGAGAAGACGCGTTGAGAAGTTATTTCAAGAGACCCATGTATAAGTCCCTACCATTTTTACTTTATGAAAATGTTAATTATATTTGAGCACTAATCTGTTAGGTTTTTTGTTCATTTAGATTTTTTTGGAATGGAGGTTGAGAGAAGAAGATCATGAGAATGAAATTATTCGAGAAGCCTTGCAACTTGGAGACGAAGGGCAATCCAAAAAAGCGCATGTAGATAACAAGGCTGCGTCGACGCAAGACTTGTTAAAGAAGCTGCGAAAGCATGGAAGACGCCTACGGAAGTTGAAGAAGCACATGACGAAATTGCGTGAAGAAATATTGTCTAGATCTCATGTAGGGGATGAAGAAGAAGGAGAAAATGTTGACGAGAAGGGTGCGAAAGGTGTACACAAAAAAGGTGATGTTGAGGTTGAGGTTGAAGAGCGTGAGCAAGAGGATGAAATTGGTGAACGTGTTCATAAAGGTTTTGACTTGAATTCTGAATCTGATGTTGCCCAGTTTGGGGAGGTTTTAGCACTTCAAGTCATTGCTCCATATGATCCACAACAGCTATCAATTAATTCATTAGGGGTTGACTTGATGAAGTTGTACAACACTGTGACTTATGACCGTACTCCTTACAGGTATTATTAATTAATTTTTTATGACATGTATGAAAATGATTAAACAAACCATGATATTTGTTACTGACAGACTTAAATTGTAGGTTGGTGGCCAATATAAATGGCCAAATTTTGGGCACCTCTGAATGCTCTGGTTTTGGTCCTCCAAATAAGGTGGACAATATGGTAAGAACTGTTTTTTGTATTTCTATTTCTATGAAAGTGAGGTGATGATGTTCGGGACGCAATGGTTTGTGATCAATAATTTATTTGAAAATCTGAAGACCAAAATTTATGTAGTCAGTCCCCATGTAATATCAGAGCAGTCCCCACGCCTGGTCACAACAGTATGTTTTTATTTAATTGTAAATCTCCCCAAGCAAGGAACATAAAGCTTTTTTTAGCCCTTTGTAACATGAATTTAATTTCATTTTCATTTGCCTGATTTGGTGAATCCTTTTGTGTAGGCTGTTTTGTTCGGTGCAAGCACAATGATGTACTTTGAACGACGCAAATATGGTCATGTTAAGCGAGTAGCTTTCAATCCGTTATATGCGGTACAACAACTTAATGTTTGATTACGAATGACTTAGCTTTAATGTTTGATTACGAATGACTTAGTTGTGATTGTAGACTCATGTTCTGCACGACTCACGAAGGATGAAGATTAATAGACGGCAATGGATATTGAAAGACTATGAGGCTTACTTTCGTGCAGGATTGATTTCTGTAGAGGATATTGTGGATGCTGATTTTGTGAGATTCCTCTTCATATATGTAATTTTTGTTGCATAGTTAATACTTTCAAAGTTTAGTGATACATTTATTATTTAATGCAGTTGTTTGCCCCAATGGTGCATGAAGGTCATTGGTGGTGCTATGCTGTAAATTGTCAACAGAAGAAGCTTTATGTGTTGGATTCAATTGGACATTCGAATAAAAATCGCAAAAGAGTAGACAACGCTATTGTAAGCACTACAAATCTGCAATATACGTTTTGTATTTCTTGTCATAAATGTTTATTTTATTGATTTCATGATTGATGGTAGGCTCATAATATGGGATTGCTTTTTGGTATGTTGTTGAAATGTGGTGATGATGAATATCCAATATTTGAAGCAGAATGCCACAATACTCCTATTCAACCAAACTTGTATGTGTTTTCATTTATACAATCTAAATGAGTTGTTTTTCCATGTTTTGTCTGAATTTGTGATGAGGAATGTATTTATTTGGCTTCATGTAGGTATGACTGTGGCATTATTGTTTTTCAAATGATGGAGTTGTGGGATGGTGAAAAGAAATTTGATGACAATACCATGCCCAACTACACCAATGTAAGTTACAGGATGATTAAGTTGTTACTTTTTACATTGTGTATTATAATGTGATTTATTGAGTGGGAATTTTGTTATTTGTTATGCAGGACCAACTACAACAGATTAGGCAACAATACATATGGAAATGGATTTTAGATGTAGACAACATTCAGAGGCAAGATGTGCTACAATACTATGAGTTGTTAGTTAGACGTTAGGGTTTGGTGAACATTTGACCTCTTACTGTACTGCAATATCAAGTACAAGACTGAATTTAACTTTTTGTGTTGTAATGAAGTACATCAATGTACAAAATCGTTAGGTAGATCCCCTGTAATTATTTCATGGGTCCCCTCTTTAAGTTGACTGTTGGTGTTGTATGCTTCATGACAACATGTTAAGACTCTGTATTTATGTTTTATTTACTGGAATGTGACAGTTCAGTTTAGCAGACCATTTCCATTTAATTGGGTTAAGTTTTTCATTATGTAATTGGGAATCTGTACCATTTAGGAACTGATATTTAAGGTCATTCACACAAAGGTGAGGTGATAATATTCTGCTGGTCAGTATGTAGCAAAAAAATTATTTGTTGCTCTCCCCGCAAAATGTGAGACCACTCCCCACACATGGGTTGAGTATTTATTTGTAGCATATGATAATGATTATAACCGAGGATGATTAAGGAATTTTGAGTACTTTCTAAGTTTTTCTTATTACTACGAGATGAAGATGTGCAGGTTATGATGTGTGTTCCATTTCTTATGTAAGAGTGTGCAGGCCAAAATATTTGGCTACACTCCCCACATAAATAGAGGCCACTCCCCACGTATGGGAGCCTAACCTTTTGTTATTCATTTTAAAATGCTTCGAATAAGGCGTGCATCAACACTATTGAGGAGTTTGTAACTTTTATTTAATATGGTGTACATGAGTGTGTGTGTGTGTGTGTGTGTGTGTGCACATTATGGTCTGTGCATGAATGTTGTAGACCTTGTGTTAGGTTTTCCTTTTTTTTAATTACGAAATTATGCAGACCAAAAACTTTGTCACCGCTCCCCATATAATTTAACCCCGATCCCCACCTCTGGAAGGAGTAATTTATTTTATTTCATTGGATATGCCTCTAAGGAAGGGAGACAAACCCATTCCAGCCCTTACTCACTTTGATTTAATTTAATTTCCATGTATGTGAGGTCATGATGTTGTTGACCTTGTAGTGGGTCTTCCATTTTTAATTTTTAATTGTGAAGACCAAAATCTTTTGTACCACTCCCCATTTAATTTGACAGCACTCCCCATGTCTGGGAGGGGTTGTTTGTTTGTTTACTTAGCTATGCGTCCTTGGAAGGAAGACAAACCACTTTTCAGCCCTTAGTCACTTTCATTTAATTTTATTTTCACGTGTGTGAGGTCATGATGTGGTTGACCTTGTGGTGG
Organism: Vigna unguiculata; assembly: GCF_037176805.1. Lineage (NCBI taxonomy): Eukaryota > Viridiplantae > Streptophyta > Magnoliopsida > Fabales > Fabaceae > Vigna > Vigna unguiculata. Next base: position 3,362,198 of record NC_140793.1, read on the forward strand.
GTGTTTGAATTTGTTATACGAAATGATGAATACCAAAATCTTGTGTACCACTCCCCATTTAATTTGACAGCACTCCCCACCTCTGGAAGGGGATCTTTTTTTAATTTCATTAGACATGCCTCCAAGGAAAGAAGACAAAGCCCATTCCAGCAGTTACTCACTTTCATTTAATTTTATTTCCATGTATGTGAGGTCACGATGTTGTTGACCTTGTGGTGGCTCTTCTATTTTTAATTTTTAATTGTGAAGACCAAAATCTTTTGTACCACTCCCCACGTAATTTGACAGCACTCCCCATGTCTGGGAGGGGTTGTTTGTTTGTTTACTTAGCTATGCGTCCTTGGAAGGAAGACAAACCATTTTTCAGCACTTAGTCACTTTCATTTAATTTTATTTTCACGTGTGTGAGGTCATGATGTGGTTGACCTTGTGGTGGGTGTTTGAATTTGTTATACGAAATGATGAAGACCAAAATCTTGTGTACCACTCCCAATTTAATTTGACAGCACTCCTCACCTCTGGAAGGGGATATTTTTTTAATTTCATTGGATATGCCTCCAAGGAAAGAAGACAAAGCCCATTCCAGTCGTTACTCACTTTCATTTATTTTTATTTCCATGTATGTGAGGTCACGATGTTGTTGACCTTGTGGTGGCTCTTCCATTTTTAATTTTTAATTGTGAAGACAAAAATCTTATGTACCACTCCCCATTTAATTTGCGAGCACTCCCCACCTCTAGAAGGGGATCTTTTTTTAATTTCATTGGAGATGGCTCATTGGAAGGAAGGGAAAGGCCATTCCAGCCCTTAGTCACTTTCATTATGTTGACCACATTACGGTGCGTGTAAAATGATGTATGAGCTTATCATGTTGACAAAACTTAGAAGCAAAAACATTTTGTCTTTTGTTAAAATGGCCTTCAATAACATAACATAGTCAGCAGTCGTAGTGGTCCTTCTGGTTTACCATATAAACGTTAAAACAAAAATCACTTAAGAACATCTAAACAACAAACTAAATAAATCTTAAATAATATAACCCCATGTTTTACATTTAATCTTCGACATTTTGGGCAGGTTTAGTGTTGGAGGAGGTCTCCCCAATGTGAGCAACAGACTCAGTGGACGGATTGACAAATTTTTTTAGTATGTCCTGAACTTTTGGATCAAGTGATGGATGAGGCTCAATGACAGGCTTGATTGTGGCTTGGACTAGTTCATCTGTGGGTTCACAAATATCCGCTTTGAAGATCTAGTTTTCAAAAAAGGCGTTTGTCCATATTAATGACCAAAGTTGTGAGGAAACGAAAACATTTAGTACAAGTAAGGTGAAGTTCTTTCAAATTGGGGAGAGTACCTTGACAATGTTGCGGACAGTGATGTTTAGGTAGCAAATTTTATGTCTATGACCAAAAGTCGCAACCTGCTATGAACAACTAAAGAATGTTACTATGACAAGGATATAACGCATACCAATTCCATGTTAAAAATGACATTATTAAATGTGTGTGACGCAAACTTGACTTACGGTGTTCAAAAGTAAAACTGCTCCAATAGTAAGATCTCTCCCATATTCTAGATGAAGAAGTACTTTCCGGTGCACACTTGCCCAAACCGTGCCAGTAGGATGACATTGTTCCAAAAGTCCATAACAGTAAGATATTAATAGTGACAATGCACATAACGTCAACGAAGATGACATTGTTCCAAAAGTCCATATGTGTTTTCAAACATTGGACGCTGTGAAGGTTTTTTACAGAAATTTTGCTATAAAAAGTGGGTTTGGTGTTAGGATCAGAAGTTCACTACGTGGTGCAGACAATGAAATCAACTACATCAAGTTAGTATGTTCGCGTGAAGGAAATTACGTTTCTGCCATTCCCCTAGAATTGAAGACCGTGCCAAGTCAAAAAAAAAACAGTACAAAACAGGTATAACTGTTGGGAAGAAGGAAGGGAAATGGTACATAAGGAGTGTTGTCACTGATCATAGTCATGACATAAGTCCATAGAAGTCAAAGCTAATACGTGTCAACTGTAAAGTAAACATGCATGCTAGGCAAACTGTTGACATCAACGACGAAGCCGGTGTTAGGATCAACAAAAGTTTTCGATCACTGGTTTGTGAGGCCGGTGGATATGATAACATAAGCTTCATTGAGCGGGATGTTCGCAACTACATTGGTAAACAAAGAAAGTCACTGTGCAAGGATGGGGATGGACAAGCGTTGATTCGACACTTCTCACAGATGAGAGAATTGAACAACAACTTCTTCTTCGATATAGACATGGACGAAAATAACAGAATATGCAATGTTTTTTGGGCCGACGCAAGGAGTAGAGCGGCATGTCAAGATTTTGGTGATGTGGTGTCATTTGACACAACCTACTTAACAAACAAATATGACATGCCATTTGCGCCTTTCGTGGGAGTCAATCATCATGGGCAGTCAATTTTGTTAGGTTGCGGCCTTGTTTCTTGTGAGGACGCAAGTACGTTTGTGTGGCTTTTTAAGTGTTGGCATCGATGTATGTCCAACGTCGAACCTGATGGTATCGTTACTGACCAGTGTAAGGCAATGATGAACACAATTAAAGTGGTATTTCCTAACACAAAACATAGGTGGTGCTTATGGCACATCATGAAAAAGGTTCCTAAGAAATTGCAAGGGTACACAAACTACAAACCTATGAAGACGGAATTGAAGAAACTTGTGTACGATTCCATCTGTGTTAATGACTTTGAGTTAGGGTGGGTGGATTTTATTACCAAGTATGACTTCAATGCAAATGAATGGTTGTGTACGTTGTATGATGAGAGACATCGTTGAGTTCCTTGCTATTTGAAAAGTCATTTCTAGGCTGGAATGTCAACTACACAAAGGAGTGAAGGCATGAATGCATTTTTTGATGGATTCATCAATTCTAGCACAACCTTGCAAAAATTTGTCGCACAGTACGACAATGAATTAAGGCAAAAGGCAAAAAAGGAGTTTGAAGCGGACTTCGCATCTGCGAATACAACTGTTGCATGTGGATTTCAATCACCAATTGAAAGACAATTTCAATTAGAATACACACGCCAAATTTAGTGAGGTTCAAAACGAATTTAGGGGTAAGATGAATTGCTTCGTGAAAAGTGTATCAAAAGATGAAACTGTTTGGAAGTATACGGTCAAGGAAGAGTGGATGTGGAATGGCCAGAAAAACCACAGAATGCACAACTTGAAACTCGATTCGGTTACAACAAATATTGAATGCAGTTGTATGTTGTTTGAGTTTAGAGGCATATTTGTGTTGTCATAGCTTCTTGGTCCTGGGACAAGAAGACATTGAATGTGTAGCAGAGAAGTATGTTTTCCAGCGTTGGTCTAAAAATGTGCGAAGGAGACACAGTCTCATAAATGCGGGTTACAATAGAAGTAGTGACGTCCCACGAATGCAAAGGTACTAAGTATTGTGTAAGACTTTTTATGATATAGGTGAGGTTGCTTGTGACTCTGAGAATACAACAAAACAGTTATGTGATGAACTGTACCTCATAGCAAAGTCATTAGGGGTCCCAACCAAACCAATCGAATGTGTAGCACCGAACGGGGGTGGGTGCGTAACCACTAATGATGTTACTCCATTTGCAACCAACAACGGAATGGTTCTAAGCCCAATTCATGTTAAGAGGAAGGGAAGACCACGTTCAAACAGGCTACAGTCAACTATGGAGAAAATATGTAAGAGGAGGAGAACGAACGCGTCTAAAAACAAGGCTTCAAGAACTACAATGGTAAACTCATTTTATGTTATAAAAAGTCAAAATATTATGATTTCATTAAGCACTACAAGTAACTGTTTATTGTATTTTTAATAGGACACTTCCTACTTTGGTGCAACATTGGACCATCATCATGTGTGCTTTGAATGCCCACCGTTACTGAACACACACATTCCTAATAGTGGATTTATGTCGTTGTTGACATCTGTGGAGTCTGACTTTGGAAACACTCAAATGTCTACAACAACCCACATTTGAAAAAAAATTGAGGTAGGTCCACCAAGGTGACGTATAATACAATGTGGTGGTAAAGAGATTTTTTGTCGCCAAATTTATATCACTGTTTTGTTATGCATAGATAGTTCATTTTGGAAATGCACCTCCCATAGGTTATCTTTACTACCACATAGCTTTTGCCGCACATGAAATGCACAAACAAAATATGACTAAAGTCTTCTTGTTTGTGAATGACATGTGTGTAAATGGATGGTCATTTCATATTGTAATGGTTAATCCATTTAATGAAATATTATTTCGTTCAACGTTTAGTGTATTATATATTACAATTACATGAGTAATTAATTTTCTTAATTCCATTTCAGTATGCAATAAATTAATTATTGTCAGTTACCATTGTTATTACCTTAACGGCTACTAATTAAGTGGCCATATTAACGTTGCTGCCATGCACTAAATGACGACGTCTAAGACACCCTTGTGGGGGAACCCAATGTTCAACTACCACCGCCTAATATTAAATTTTTATTCACCATTCAAACCTAGTGATGCGTCACCCACCAATATGTCTCCTTCGTCCACCTGTCCTCAACCACCATTATTTAATGTCTTTAATGTCACGTTTTGTGGCATACCACCCTCCCTCATCTGTCAAATAGGCTAACAAAGAACGCAAACATCACGCCCAACCCAATATTATGGAATCGACTGGTTTGTGCAGTATTAGCGAAATTAATGTTCGTGATGCACCTCGTATTGCAACCAAAGTGTTGTGGACCTTCACCACAATTAACATACATGACCAGGTGTGTAGTACCCTTTATTTTGACACTGTGTTTACATACATTTACATTATTTGACATACAACGTTTCTGACTTTCCATGTAGTTGTTTGTTTATGTGGATCGACGTTTTGCTGCGGCATTTGAAAATGAACTGACCCACCAATGGACTTTGTTTGATAGCTTCGAAAATCGATTTGTAGTTTCCTATAACATGGATAAAATGAATCCAAAATTAACGGATGAGTGGAAAGACCTGGAAAAGACATACAACACACAGATATGGGACTCATACGTCCAATTTCGTTATGTGGGCAACTCTACTTTCCAAATAACGGTTTTTATTGGCGAATTCACACCAAAGAATATGAAGGCATTCTTAGACACAGCATCGGTTGACCCTGGCACATCCCTTTTTGCGGTCACGTTGACTCAATGTCAAGCAAAAGCAAGTCACCTGGTAATTATTATTTTTATTTTGTCAATCCTATTAAAAACTATTAATATCCATGGATTGAAAATAGTTTTGGTCACGTTATTGTTGATTATCTGAACAAGACTTGAATGTTGATTTTGCTGACGTCATTAAGAGCCTTGAGATGGAAGTGATATATCTAGTTGCACGTCTAAGTGGAGTTGAATGCAAACTGCTTGTGTCGCAAAAGAACAAATCAACAAAACTTGGACAAGGATGGAGGAAGTTTTGTGCTGAAAATAGGTTGAAGGAGGGAGACAGATTGGTGTTTGAGGTAGACCATGTTCAAAAACAACCTATAGTTGAGGTTTACATTAATGGGTGCTACTGTGATGTTGCAAAGTCCATAGATTTAGTATGATGTTATTACATCCAGACAGACGTTTGTTCAAGTCTTTTGTGTTTTTATGTTTTCGTTAAAAAGATATTAATAAATTGTGTCATTTTGATACTTTTTGGTAACTTCGGACTTCGGCCTCATTTTTTTAATTAAGATGTGTTTCATGTTTGAATGTGCGAATAGTAGTGAATTATTAGATACTAATATGACCAATACATTAGGTGCAACATCATTAGGGTGTGGGCAATCATGAATTAAGAGGAAAAGAAAACTAACAACAGTACCACAAATTATGTCCCAACTGAGGCGTCAAGAATAAGTTCATGTGGAGTGGTCATGAATATTTTGGTTTTCGTCTCACAGTGTTTGTGTTCTCAAGCAATGAACACTCTGAAACTAAGGAAATTTTATTTGCTGGTCAGAAAGATGATCTTTAAAGGGGTAGTAGAACCATCAATTACGTTACAAAGTGGGGAGTAAAACTACCCCAAATGGGGAGTGTTGTTATATATTCTGGTTCACAGTACCAGGTTTAATGACCATCTTAAATTTCTAAATTTTGTTAACCAATTAAATTTTATTTTTAATTAGGACCAATTCAAATTTAGAATAACAGTTCCCAGTATGAATGGACGAAAAAGGGTGATGGGTTGGGTTGCATTGGGCTGTAGTAACCTGACAGCCTCTGGGGCCCGAGGAGGGGTAGCCAGGGATGTTAATAACATTTTATTTTTGGAAGGAAACAAAATGTTCTTTAAACTTTCAATTACGTTACAAAATAGGGAGTAAAAGTACCCCAATGGGGAGTGCTGTTATATATTATGGTTCATAGTACCAGTTTTAATAACCACTTTAAATTTCTGAATTTTGTTAAGAAATTAAATTTTATTTTTAATTAGAACCAATTCAAATTTAGAATAACAGTTTTAATGTCATTTTATTTTTGGAAGGAAATAAAATGTTCTTTAAACTTTGAATTACGTTACAAAGTGAGCAGTAAAAGTACCCCAACTGGGGAGTGCTGTTATATATTCTGGTTAACAGTACCAGGTTTCATAACCATATTACATTTCTGAATTTTGTTAAGCAATTAAATTTTATTTTTAATTAGGCCCAATTCAAATTTAGAATAACAGTTTTAATAACATTTTATTTTTAGAAGCAAAATAAAATGTTCCTTAAACTTTCAATTACGTTCCAAAGTGGGGAGTAAAAGTACTCCAAATGGGGAGTGGTGTTACATATTTTGGTTCACAGTGCCACGTTTAATGACCATCTTAAATTTCTGAATTTTGTTAAGGAATTAAATTTTATTTTTAATTAGGACCAATTCAAATTTAGAATAACACTTTTAATGTCATTTTATTTTTGGAAGGAAATAAAATGTTCTTTAAACTTTCAATTACGTTACAAAGTGGGGAGTTAAAGTACCCCAACTAGGGAGTGCTATTATATATTCTGGTTAACAGTACCAGGTTTAATAACCATGTTACATTTCTGAATTTTGGTAAGCAATTAAATTTTATTTTTAATTAGGACCAATTCAAATTTAGAATCACAGTTTTAATAACATTTTATTTTTGGAAGGAAATAAAATGTTCCTTAAACTTTCAATTACGTTCCAAAGTGGGGAGAAAAAGTATACCAAATGGGGAGTGGTGTTATATATTCTGGTTCACAGTGCCACGTTTAATAACCATCTTAAATTTCTGAATTTTGTTAAGCAATTAAATTTTATTTTTAATTAGGACCAATTCAAATTTAGAATAACAGTTTTAATAACATTTTATTTTTGTAGGGAAATAGAATGTTCTTTAAACTTTCAATTACGTTACAAAGTGGGGAGTAAAAGTATCCAAATGGGGAGTGCTGTTATATATTCTTGTTCACAGTCCCAGTTCTAATAACCACCTTAAATTTCTAAATTTTGTTACGAATTTAAAGTTTATTTTTAATTAGGACCAATTCAAATTTAGAATAACAGTTTTAATGTCATTTTATTTTCGGAAGGAAATAAAATGTTCTATAAACTTTGAATTACGTTACAAAGTGGGGAGTAAAAGAACCCCAACTAGGGAGTGTTGTTATATATTCTGGTTCACAATACCAGGTTTAATAATCATGTTAAATTTCTGAATTTTGTTAAGCAATTAAATTTTATTTTTAATTAGGACCAATTCAAATTTAGTATAACAGTTTTAATAACATTTTATTTTTGGAAGGAAATAAAATGTTCCTTAAACTTTCAATTACGTTACAAAGTGGGGAGTAAAAGTACCCCAAATGGGGAGTACTGTTATATATTCTGGTTCACAGTACCAGTTTTAATAACCACCTTAAATTTCTAAATTTCGTTAAGCAATTAAAGTTATTTTTAATTAGGACCGATTCAAATTTAGAATAACACTTTTAATGTCATTTTATTTTTGGAAGGAAATAAAATGTTCTTTAAACTTTGAATTACGTTACAAATTGGGGAGTTAAAGTACCCCAACTGGGGAGTGCTGATATATATTCTGGTTAACAGTACAAGGTTTAATAACCATGTTACATTTCTGAATTTTGTTAAGCAATTAAATTTTATTTTTAATTAGGACCAATTCAAATTTAGAATCATAGTTTTAATAACATTTTATTTTTGGAAGGAAATAAAATGTTCATTAAACTTTCAATTACGTTCCAAAGTGGGGAGAAAAAGTATACCAAATGGGGAGTGGTGTTATATATTCTGGTTCACAGTGCCACGTTTAATAACCATCTTAAATTTCTGAATTTTGTTAAGCAATTAAATTTTATTTTTAATTAGGACCAATTCAAATTTAGAATAACACTTTTAATGTCATTTTATTTTTGGAAGGAAATAAAATGTTCTTTAAACTTTCAATTACGTTACAAAGTGGGGAGTTAAAGTACCCCAACTAGGGAGTGCTATTATATATTCTGGTTAACAGTACCAGGTTTAATAACCATGTTACATTTCTGAATTTTGGTAAGCAATTAAATTTTATTTTTAATTAGGACCAATTCTAATTTAGAATCACAGTTTTAATAACATTTTATTTTTGGAAGGAAATAAAATGTTCCTTAAACTTTCAATTACGTTCCAAATTGGGGAGAAAAAGTATACCAAATGGGGAGTGGTGTTATATATTCTGGTTCACAGTGCCACGTTTAATAACCATCTTAAATTTCTGAATTTTGTTAAGCAATTAAATTTTATTTTTAATTAGGACCAATTCAAATTTAGAATAACAGTTTTAATAACATTTTATTTTTGTAGGGAAATAAAATGTTCTTTAAACTTTCAATTACGTTACAAAGTGGGGAGTAAAAGTATACAAATGGGGAGTGTTGTTATATATTCTGGTTCACAGTACCAGGTTTAGTAAGCATTTGAAATTTCTAAATTTTGTTAAGCAATTAAAGTTATTTTTAATTAGGACCAATTCAAATTTAGAATAACACTTTTAATGTCATTTTATTTTTGGAAGGAAATAAAATGTTATTTAAACTTTCAATTACGTTACAAAGTGGGGAGTTAAAGTACCCCAACTGGGGAGTGCTGATATATATTCTGGTTAACAGTACAAGGTTTAATAACCATGTTACATTTCTGAATTTTGTTAAGCAATTAAATTTTATTTTTAATTAGGACAAATTCAAATTTAGAATAACAGTTTTAATAACATTTTATTTTTGCAAGGAAATAAAATGTTCCTTAAACTTTCAATTACGTTACAAAGTGGGGAGTAAAAGTACCCCAAATGGGGAGTGCTGTTATATATTCTGGTTCACAGTGTCACGTTTAATAACCATCTTAAATTTCTGAATGTTGTTAAGCAATTAAATTTTATTTTTAAGGTTAAAATACTTCGTTGGTCTTCGTTTTTGTAGCAAAATCTCAATTTGGTCCTCGTATTTTTATTGCTCTCAATTAGTTCCTCATTTTTGTAAATTAGTATCAATTAGGTCCTTTCCGTTAGTAGAGAACTAACACCGTTAAGTAGGTGCCACGTATCAGCTTCTCATTTTTTTGAATTTTTTTATTTTTTTAAAATTTTTTTTAAAATTTTTTTTAAAAAATTTTAAAAAAATATTTATGCCACGTGTCACTTCTGTAATGTGCCACGTGTCAATCTAATATGGTGACACGTGTCAAATTAATGTATGAATCTCAATTTGGTCCTCATATTTGTTAATTTGATTTGATTTCAGTCCCAAATTTTTTTAAAATAATTTTAATTTCATATGTTCCAAATTTAGAACAAATTTAATTTTTTTATAAATGTAATGATGATACTTTTATTACAAGTGATATTTCTATTACATATTTTTAACAATATTTAATTTATTTAAATTTATATTTTACATTAAACTTTATTTAAATTTTATTTTAAAATTATAAATATATAAATTAATAAATTTATATTCGAAATATTTGTATAATATTCAATATCAACAATATTTTAGAGTTGGCTTAAAAATAACAATTTTATAAATTCAAATTTAAAATTTTAAAATAATTTTATAAAAAATTAAAATAAATATATTTAAAATTTTAATATTAAATATAATTAATATTATTAAAATATTTAATAAAAATATCAATTTTAATAAAAATAATCATAACATTATATAAAAGTAAAATTTGGTCTAAATTTGGATTGCCTGAAATTGAAATTTTTTTAAAAAAGTTGGGACTCAAATCAAATTAATTTAACAAATATAAGGACCAAATTGAGATTCATACATTAATTTGACACGTGTCACAATATTAGATTGACACGTGGCACATTAAAGAAGTGACACGTGGCATAAATATTTTTAAAAAAAATTCAAAAAAATTCAAAAAAATTCAAAAAATTCAAAAAAAAATTCAAAAAAAAATTTAAAAATTCAAAAAAACGAGGAGTTGACACGTGGCACCTACTTAACGGGTTAGTTCTCTACTAACGGAAAGAACCTAATTGATACTGATTTACAAAAATGAGGACCTAATTGAGACTAATAAAAATACGAGGACCAAATTGAGATTCCGCAACAAAAACGAGGACCAACGGAGTATTTTAACCTATTTTTAATTAGGACCAATTCAAATTTAGAATAACAGTTTTAATAACATTTTATTTTTGTAGGGAAATAAAATGTTCTTTAAACTTTCAATTACGTTACAAAGTGGGGAGTAAAAGTATCCCAAATGGGGAGTGATGTTATATAATCTGGTTCACAGTACCAGTTTTAATAACCACCTTAAATTTCTAAATTTTGTTAAGAATTTAAAGTTTATTTTTAATTAGGACCAATTCAAATTTAGAATAACAATTTTAATGTCATTTTATTTTTGGAAGGAAATAAAATGTTCTTTAAACTTTGAATTACGTTACAAAGTGGGGAGTAAAAGTACCCCAACTGGGGAGTGTTGTTATATATTCTGGTTCACAGTGCCATGTTTAATAACCATCTTAAATTTCCGAATTTTGTTAAGCAATTAAATTTTATTTTTAATTAGGACCAATTCAAATTTAGAATAACAGTTTTAATAACATTTTATTTTTGTAGGGAAATAAAATGTTCTTTAAACTTTCAATTACGTTACAAAGTGGGGAGTAAAAGTATCCCAAATGGGGAGTGCTGTTATATATTCTGGTTCACAGTACCAGTTTTAATAACCACCTTAAATTTCTAAATTTTGTTAAGAATTTAAAGTTTATTTTTAATTAGGACCAATTCAAATTTAGAATAACAGTTTTAATGTCATTTTATTTTTGGAAGGAAATAAAATTTTCTTTAAACTTTGAATTACGTTACAAAGTGGGGAGTAAAAGTACCCCAACTGGGGAGTGTTGTTATATATTCTGGTTCACAGTACCAGTTTTAATAACCACCTCAAATTTCTAAATTTTGTTATGCAATTAAAGTTATTTTTAATTAGGACCAATTCAAATTTAGAATAACACTTTTAATGTCATTTTATTTTTGGAAGGAAATAAAATGTTCTTTAAACTTTCAATTACGTTACAAAGTGGGGAGTTAAAGTACCCAAACTGGGGAGTGCTGTTATATATTTTGGTTAACAGTACCAGGTTTAATAACCATGTTACATTTCTGAATTGTGTTAAGCAATTAAATTTTATTTTTAATTAGGGTCAATTCAAATTTAGAATAATAGTTTTAATAACATTTTATTTTTGGAAGGAAACAAAAGGTTCCTTAAACTTTCAATTATGTTCCAAAGTGGAGAGTAAAAGTATCCCAAATGGGGGGTGGTGTTATATATTCTGGTTCACAGTGTCACGTTTAATAACCATCTTAAATTTCTGAATTTTGTTAAGCAATTAAATTTTATTTTTAATTAGGACCAATTCAAATTTAGAATAACAGTTTTAATAACATTTAATTTTTGGAGGGAAATAAAATGTTCTTTAAACTTTCAATTACGTTACAAAGTGGGAAGTAAAAGTACCCCAAATGGGGAGTGTTGTTATATATTCTGGTTCACAGTACCAGTTTTAATAACCATCTTAAATTTCTCAATTTTGTTAAGCAATTAAATTTTTTATTTTATTATGGCCGATCCAAAATTCGAAAAACAGTTTTAATAACAACTTTTATTTTTTGTAGAAAATAAAATGTTCTTTAAAGTATCAATTACGTTATCAAGTGGGGAGTACAACTACCCCAATTGGGGAGTGCTGTTATATATTCTGGTTCACGGTACCAGTTTTTATTACCATCTTAAATTTCAACATTTTGGTGGACATCCCCAATCTGCTTAAGCAATGACAAGTACGTGGCAACCACATACTGCTCAAACTCAACTTCATGGAATTGAAATTATAAAATTTCATAAATGGGTCAAAACCGGGGACTACAAAACAATTTCCTGGGGACTTACGTTCAACATTGTGGTTCACAGCCCCATCCTGCTTAAGCAATGACAAATACATGCCAACCACAAACTACTCAAAGTCAACTTCATATGGTTTATAATTCCTGGTCTCCAAAATATAATTCCCCAGTAGATTCAGTGAGGACTTCTATTACATATTTTTTATCTCACAGCAAAATGGGGAGTGAAGGGCAATTAAGTGGAGTGTTGTGTTAAATAATTTGGTTCTACCACCCACAACAAACAAAAAAATATTACTACTGCGCAAAATAAATGCAAAACATCTATAAACCAGCAACATACATTTTCAAAACAAAAACACATAACAGAATCGTGGACAGACTTTGTCCTGTAAAATCCATCTATAACAAACATTCATAAATAACTCAAAATATAATAGCAATGGTGTTTTCAAATTAACAAAATCAACCAATTTGTAGTGATTTCAACTTCTTCTTTCCATAAACAGAATATGGTGTTTTTGTGGCAACACTCTTGAACCGCATCCGAGGTTGGGCCTTCATACGGTCATACATATTGCTTTGTTGTGCACCATCATCTTTTTCATCACTCATTACATCAGCACGTGGATCAATGAAAACATCATCACCAACTTCATCTCGGACCTCATCCTTCGGCTGTTGACCCTTCCAATTTGCAACCAACTCATCCAATGCGGACATAGATTGTTCTAAATCAACTATCTCTACTTCATGATCTTCTAGCAAACGCTCTACCTCTTCCTTGTCCTTCAAATCTTGGGTTTTGTATTCAGTGCCAAAATGTTCAAATGCTTCTCTTACAATAGCATGATCAAGTTCTTCCTTTGACACCGCCACATCAACAATAGCCTATACAACAAAACACGTGTCTGACTTCAATAAAAACTTACAGATTTCAAATATAACTAATATAGTTAAACACGTTCACACCATGTCATAATCAAACGCAGTCTTCATGACCTTGTCACCCACGCTCACATTCATCCAATACAACAATCGTGGGAACAAGTTCATCTTACACTTGAACGTTGATTGGCAAACAACCAAATGATCAAATGACCATAACTGAAAACATAAATCATTAATAAAATCAATTTATGGAAAATAAAAACCATATGTAAACAACATTACAAAACATAAATCAATTTACCTCAAGCAAATAGGCACATCCAACCACATAAAACTCAAATCGACTTGGTTCGTTCTGCAATGTCAACGAAGCACTACACAAGCTAAACACCAAATACTCATACACTAATGTACCCCAATTATATTTTCCAATATTTTTCATGTCATCAACAACTTTAAAAATAACAAGGAAAACACAACCCTTTTACTTGCAAGCAAGAACTCTGATATTCCTAACACAACATATAGCTTGCAAAATAATTCAACATCACCAACATCATCATCAAATTTCATCAAAAAATCATATATCAACTTAACATCAACTCTTTGACGCCCAAAAGTATTCCACGTCTCACTCTCCACAACTTCCTCATTTAAATCAATTTTTTCTCTTACCACCCTCAATCCTAACCCTAAACAAACGTCTAATAAACTAAAGTCCACCACTTCACCACCAACATCAAAACCACCCCTTCTTTCAACCCATTTAATACATAACTGAGATAAAACATTTCTACTTATCTTCAATGATTGCTTTAACATGGGAAACCACCAAAACGAGGGGCTTGCAATATACTCCTTTTGTGCCACAGTTAACTTTTCGTTCAAAGCACCAATGCACTTCGCTTTACAGCAATGACGAAAATACATATCTGTAAAAAATCATAATGTTACGAATTTCACAAATATTATATACATTAAATGAAAAATTATTTGACCACCTCAATCAATTATTTCAACACCCAAACTGCCCTGTTTTGTACACTGATAAAAACAAAATCAACAATACACCCAAATGGACCAAAAGCTCAATACATGATTCGATGATTGGGAAACCCTATAGATAAGTAAAACCGAATTCAAATCGCACAAAATCAACGATTAACAAATACATTAAGGCCAGAAAAAGGTTTCTACCCACCGTGCTCGTTGTTGTGTGCCGGAAGTCTTCGATTTTTGGAAGCCCTAGTGGCCGTCTTCTAAAAATAGCACTAACCCTGAAAACTACGCCGTCGATGAGTTCTGGTCAGACACCTGTTCTCCGACAACGCCTTCCTCTGCCTCTACTCCGACTTTCTATCTCACGCTAACTCCACCCTGCAAGGGCTTCTGATCGCCTTTCTCTCTCCCTCTCTCACCAACACTACCAAGTTTTCCATTTTATCTTACTTTCTCTCTCCACGTCTGCTTTAATTTTGCCAAAAAGAATTTACAGCACAAAACTTCCAAGCACGTGACCATGAGTTCAGTTTCATTTAAAAAAAGTAAAAATAAAAGAAAAAAAGAGTGTCACATCACCCATGTCAAAAATGAGTTCGAATTTTATGTTCGAATATCATTTTCGTTTAATATATGACTACATTTATAGGATGATTGTATTAATATTTTATATCAATTTTTCACTATATGGTTCGATATATCATAATATATAATATTTGATCTAGTAATTTAAAACTATAAAATGGGATATTACAAATTTTATATAATTTTATCAATTCAAATAAAAAAACAATATTACAATGATTTAATAAATATAAATACAAATAAATTTAAAATTTTTAAAAAAAATTAATTAAAGTTGAATGTACGATGTAAATTTAAATAACCTTAACTTTTAAAAATATTTTTAATCAAAGTTAGTCTAAAACTAATTTCAAAAATATTTAATAATAATATTAGCATAATATTTTTATAAAAATTTAATTTAGTTTCAATTTAAAAAAAAATACTTTATTTAAAAAACAAATGGGACTAGGAAAAGTTTCCTATAACAGCAAAATAGGATAATCCTACTATGAAAAGGATATCCACTAAACATTCAAAACCTATAAATGTATGTTCGAACATTGATGCGAATAGATCATCATAAATCAATGTTATAAACTTTATCATCCCTGAAAAATGATGTATTTTTCATCAAGAAAGATTATGTTGCATTTTGTAAAATCGGACCAAATGTTTAAATTTAAAACAAATACTACTTTGCATTTCATATTTATTTGAGATTTCACAACAAATCATCCTCGTTTCTGATCAATACTTGGAAGAGAACATTCCTTTGCAAGATTGCTTTGGAGGAACCTCTTCTTTGCTTGTCAGTAATCACAAATCATGTGTATTTACTGCTTGTCAGCTCACGTTCTATTGGTTACCCCAATTGGTAGGGCTATCAGCTCTGCAAAACCTGGGGTTTCCGCGGATCAGTTCACGAGAAATAAAAAATTTTAAGCTCCAAACTAAACTTGAGAAGTTTAATACGTTTCCCAGATTAGCATTTATTTTGTCTGGTCTGTACTCTAGGCAAGATGACAACTTAGAATCAAAACACAATTGAATTCTTTGGCTTAAAGTAGCATTACTCTGGGCCGGAACAACAATAAAAACAGATAAGAATCTACTCATGCCATAGACCATTCAAATAACCAATTAAATTTGTCCCTATCCCTCATTATCACCCATTCGATTGACTCACCCATGTCTTTCTTCATTAACTACTTTCATCAACAGAATAGCCTGAATCAACAGGCTCTAATGAAGCAACTACACACTGTGGATCTGGTAGTTGTTTCACCCGGAGTCGTGGTAGATTCACTCATAGCAGAACCTGATATACATCTTAAGATTAGAAAGTGAATCTCTCGAAGCTGAACTTTGATCGCTATCTTGTGCAATAAAGAGACTCCGACGAGCTTGAAGTCTTATTCATATTACAACCTACAAATTTCATGCTCTAATATAAGTCATAAGATCCAAGTCACATAATCCATGGCACTTCATACAATATTAGTATGTCAAATCAAATATAACATGAGATCATCAACCAAAAACAAATTATTACACTGAATATGTAGAAGAACACATGCACACACTCCTAACTTGAAACCCGAGCTAGCAAGTAGCATACCCAGTTCAGTAAACAAAACCCAAAACTGAATCATTTTATAATTTTCTGCTATATTGTTGCCACCTTGAGTCTTCGAAATTCTTTTTTCTCAAGGGTTCAAATTTTATTACTTTAACTTTAGTTCAACATGTTCACCGGATCTGAATCATCAAACAGAATTACTATTTTCTTAAATCTTTGACTCATGCATAAATGATGCTCGCGGTTAATTGCAAAACTTAAAGAAATAAAATACTAAACACAATATATAAAATAAATTTGGATTCTAGACGAGAAAATAAACATAAAAAAGCCAAGCAAGCACCAGCTTGAACTCGACAAAGATTTTGTTCCTTCCACATACCAAAAGCACTTAACATTGATATAAAAGAAGGACAAGAAAACTCGTAAAAACAAACAACTCTGCTACCATTTCATCCACAATAATCAAACAATCATTCAACATACCCGAGAACCCACTAAGGTTCTCACTGATCAGTCACAATATAATAACTAACTGCAACTGACATAAATGATGCTTGTACTGCAGCTTTTAAAGATTGAGATAAATCAACCCGAAGTAGATAGAGTTCATCAGAATTGTCTAGAATACAAGAAGATGCCACACCTTTTTACATGTCGGGAGTCTCACATCCTAGCTCAATTCTTGGAGTGCGACTTACAATATGTTGGACAACTTTGCTAAGTGCCTATTGGTTTAAAATGAAATCTGAAATTACAAAAGGTATTATTGTAATGTAACCACACAAAGCAAATAGACTAATATTGTTACAAAGCTATCATGTATTCATACGGTACTAGATCAATCAATATGTGAAATGAAAGACAACAATCTGAACTAAAGTTTTAGCTTTAAATGGATGGTCATCCTTAAATTATCACGGGGTATTAAAGAAGAAGAAAATCAAAGATTCCAAAGATGCATACTTGCAAATATGTTGATCCTAATGAAATCAGTCATACGCGGAATCAGATGCAACAGAATCAATGTCCCAACAAGCTTGGGTCCCCTATATACTCCGCAATTTGTTCAAGCTTCACATTTAGCAGCTCATGAGTATCAGCATCCCTAACAATGGCCATTTCCCGGTCCAAATCCCTCTCCACGAGACTCCCAAATGCACCCTTGTATTTACCAGCCAACACAAGCACAGGTCCCCCGCGTTTCGGAATTGCCGTCTCCAGAAAATCTTGGGATACCCCTTGAACAATCTCCCTGCTCTCATCCATAGATACATCACAAGTGGTAGGTCCAACAACATCCAGAATCTCCCCCTTCTTCAAATACAACCGCCCTCCTTTCAAATCCCTGCTAATCACCCTCACCCGAATATGACTAGTAAGCCAAGAAACCTTCCTCCGATCCACCACTTTTCTCTCCTCTCTCCTACCACCATCCACTCTCTTCTCCTCAACCACATCCCTACGATCCACCCCTTTCCTCTCCTCTCTCCGACTAACATCCACTCTATTCTCCACCTCATCCCTGTCGTGCTTCTTCTTCGGCACTCTATCCTCACGCTGAGACTTCGACTCCTTCAATTTTCTCAAACACCTATCTTCCTCCTTAGAACCCAATTCAGCAACATCCCCCACCTTCACCTTCACCTTCTCTTCACTCCCGGATAGCTCCAAAACAAGATAATCATCACCTATACAAGACACAACAGTACCCTTCCGCCCAGCATCTCTTCCCCCAACAATCCTAACAACCTTCTCATTCTTCTCATTCTTCTCATTCTTCTCCCTGTCCTTATTGTCCTTGTCATTGCTACTCCGAACCAGCGCAGCAGGAGCATCACCAACAAAACCCAATCCTTCCTTGGCAGTTCTCCGCTTGATCTCCCTAACCTTCACGTCCTCCTTCGCGTTCTTCCCAATCCCCATCCCTTCCTTCCACCCGTACCCGGCAAGCAGCGCCGCGCCAAAACCCTCGACTGGGACATCCTTGAATTCGTCAAACCCCTGATCCTCCGGTAGCCGCTCCATGTCGTCCTTCAGCTTCTGCAGCATCGTGCTCTCCGCCGGAACGCGGCGCGGCGGCGGCGGAAGTGCTGTGCCGTTGTTTTGCTCATTTTTTTTGTCGGTGCGGAGGTTGAGGCCGTAGGTGACGTCGGAGTCGGGTTGGCCGTCGGCGGCGTGGACTTCGAATGTAAGTGGTTCGGATTCGGGGTCGGCGGTGGGGAGGTGGAGGTTCTTCATCTTCTTAAAGGGTTTCCATTGGTTTTCGATTGGCGGAATTAGGGTTTTGGGGGCGAGGGAGGGAGCGGGTTTGGAAGGATCGAATTCGGTGATGAGGTGTTTGGATCCGCCAGCGTCGTTTTGGGCGGTGGAAGTGTCGTCGAAGGTATTGACGGGTTTGGGCTTTGATTGGGATTTCGATGACGGGACAGAAAACGAAAGCTTCATTGTTTCGCTTCTTCTTTCACGAATCGGATCGAATCGAGAAGAAGATGGTGATAGAGCTGAAGCAATTAGGGTTCTTCTAAGGTCAATTGCGTTGCGCTGATGCAAGGGGGGAATTTTGTCTTTGCTATTCACTCTTCGGAAACATGAAAATTGTAGTTTGGTCCCCAGGCTGCTCTACTACTCAAACAAGCGTTTTAAAATATTATTTTTAAAATGCAATATTTAAACTGTTTTATTTAAAAACAAAATTAACTATGAATTATTTGATAAAAACTTATTTATCCGAAATGATAGCATAAATTATATCTTAAATCATCCAAAAGTTATTTTTCTATGACAAATTTAGTTAATTCATAAGTTGATCTTAAATTAAAATATTTTTTATTTTAATTTAATATACATCATCAGTTGACGAACAACTTCGTGAAAAATAAAAATATACATTTTATTCTATAATATTAATTAAAATTAACATATTAAAATAAAAATATATAAAAACATATTAATAGTAACTTAAACTAAATTTAACTTCTTACAAATTTGCTTATTTATATCAAACAAATTTAGATTATCGAAAGTCCACTTTTATTTTTAAAAATATTTGGACTTGGTTTAATTAAAGTGGTGTAAGGCAAGCTCATTTGTTTTTCTATGACTTCTTCCAGTTGTCCATATACTTTCACTCTATTTCCTCTTGTTGAGAATATTATTTAATATCTTTTTTATTTAAATTAGTTTTTAGCAAATATTTCAGTTTTAAATATATGTTTCAGTTTTAGGAAATTAGTTATTATTTTAAATTAGGAGTGAGATATTCTAAATATTTTATACTTGATATTTGTTATATTTTGCTCTATATATAGAATATATCAATAAAATACAAAAACATGTTCCTCCGTATAACATATCACATATATCTCTCATATATTTCATATCTCTCATATTTTTAAAAGCCCCAAAAATCTCAACAACTGGTATCAAGAGCCATTGTTCTTACTGCCGATAGAATGGAAGGAAATATGTCACACGTCGCTATTCCACTCTTTGATGGTGAAAGTTATGATCTATGGGCGGTAAGAATGAAAACATATCTAGAGGGGCTAGATCTATGGGAAGTTGTGGAGGAAGATGATGTTCCCTTGTCTGAAAATCCCACCATGGTTCAAATGAAAGCGCATAAAGAAAAGAAAACGAGAAAGGCAAAGGCAAAATCATGCTTGTTCGCAGGTGTTTCACAAATGATTATGACCAGGATCATGACTTTAAAGTCTCCCAAAGAAATATGGGAATACTTGAAAGCAGAATATGAAGGGAACGAGAAGATTCGAGACATGAAAGTTTTGAACTTGATAAGGGAGTTTGAGATGCAAAGAATGAAAGAGTCAGAAACAATTAAAGAATACTCAAACAAATTGTTGGGTATTGCCAACAAGATAAAATTGTTGGGAAAAGAGTTTCCAAATTCCAAACTCGTTGAGAAAATTCTGGTGACGGTGCTGGAAAGATATGAGGCATCTATTGCTTCCTTATAAAATACAAAAGATTTGTCTACAATCACCTTTACAGAGGTGATACATGCCTTGCAAGCACAAGAACAACGAAGATTGATGAGAGAAGATCATGAGGCGATTGAAGGTAATTTAAATTACACTGAAGATAATGCTCTCATAGTCAAGAAAAATAGAAGGAGCAAATACAACAACACACAGGTTTTTCCATCTTGTCCCCATTGCAAGAGAAAAGGTCATCAACCTAACTGGTGTTGGTGGAGGCCAGATGTCAAATGTCACAAATGTGGTCAATTGGGACATGTGGAAAAGGTATGCAAATCTAAAGATTCTCAAGAAGATGTTCAGATTGTGGAGAATAAATCAGATGAGGATAAATCAGAGGAAGATCTACTTTTTACAACATCATGTGTCACAACCAATGAATCTTCAAAAGATTGGATTATAGATAGTGGTTGCACAAACCATATGACTCATGATAGAGAAATTTTCAAGGAGCTGAATAAATCAAATAATTCCAAGGTAAGAATTGGAAATGGAGAACAACTTGCTGTGAAAGGTACAGGAACAGTTTCAATTAAAACTCATTCAGGTATCGAATTAATTTTTGATGTCTTATATGTTCCTGAAATTACCCAGAATTTGTTAAGTGTTGCTCAATTGTTAGAGAAAGGTTATAAGGTCTCCTTTGAAAATAAAGTATGTGTGATCAAAAATGCTAACAACATAGAGGTATTCAAAGTCCACATGAAAGACAAAAGATTTGTGCTGGATTTTATGAAGGAGGAATTTGATACAAAGAAAGTGAACATGAAAGAAGGATCAAAATTAGAAAATAAATATCTTTGGAAGAAAGTAGATGTCCAAGTGAAGAAAGTAGATGGAGGTTCACATTTTAATATTCACAAAAGGTCCAATGCCACTCCAATGAAATCTACACCGAACAAAGCAAATGAAGATGATGCTGATATAAGAAGAAATATGAAGGCCAAATTGAAGAAAGATGTGATGCCATGGAAGAAGGAGAAAAACAAATATTGCAAACACAAAAAGAGGAGAAAATCAAGCATCAAAAGATGGAGAATCAAATCTGAAGATATAAAATAAACAGATATTAAGTAAGGAGGAATGTTGAGAATATTACTTAATATCTTTTTTATTTAAATTAGTTTTTAGCAAATATTTCAGTTTTAAATATATGTTTCAGTTTTAGGAAATTAGTTATTATTTTAGATTAGGAGTGAGATATTCTAAATATTTTATACTTGATATTTGTTATATTTTGCTCTATATATAGAATATATCAATAAAATACAAAAACATGTTCCTCCGTATAACATATCACATATATCTCTCATATATTTCATATCTCTCATATTTTTAAAAGCCCCAAAAATCTCAACACCTCTTGATAACATCTCATTTACATTCTCCCCTTTCTAAAGTAGAACCCGAGTTAGGGCTTGAGCAATCCTCCTTCGAGTTAACGAAACGCTTTTCTTCACGTAAGTCAATCCCTAACTTATGTTCCATACCGTTTTTCTGTTCCGAAGTTTTGGTTCCATGTTGTTCACTGTTATGCTCTCATTTTCACCTCCATTTGTTTTGTTTGCCAGCCGCTTCTTAAGTTGTAATCGTGTTGTGGTGGTCTTCTTTTGGGGCTTGTTGTTGGGTTAGCAACTGTCGAGGTAGTTGAAGTTAGGATTTTAATGGTTTTGAAATATCTTGCTTGTTTTTGGTTCTATTTCCTGTTTAAAATGTGTGGATGATGCTTGTGTGTGTATGAGAATGAACTATTTGTGGTTTGATTTTGGATTCTAGTTGTGCATGTGTAAGCAAGTGAGAAACATGCTATTCTCGCCCAAACGAGCAACTCTCACCTAAACGAGAGTAGCAAAAACTCACCTTTTCCTCTATTCGAGTTGTCACTCAGGCAAGGATCTTCAGTTTTGAGCGAAGAGCAAGCTCGCTCAGGCGAGCGAGAAAGTCCTGCTTAAGCGAGAACTCGCAGAAAACTCACAGTGTCACTGTTCGAGCTATCTCTCAGTCGAGAATGCTTAGCTTAAGTGAGAGAACCTTTGTCGCTTAAGCAAAGGCTTCTAGCTTGAGCGAGACTATTGCATGGATGTGTTTTATTACTTGCTTTCTACTATAATTAGTTGTTTATTCCTTAAAGGTATGATAAATGATGTTGTGCATGTATGGTGTGATATTTGGAATTGTATTTCATATGTTGGGTATGAGATGATTATGTTTTGAGATAATATGTGTACTATGTGAGCTTGACATAATTTCTTGAGTCTCTTGGGGAGACTTTATGTGGTGTAATTGTAGTGTATGTAATTAGATAAGGATTCAAGCAAGGTTGCATCCAAAAACTCTAAAGAATCAGTCAAACTCACGTAGAGTAGACTGGTTCAAGTGGTGAGAGTAGTAGGAGGTCCTAGTCTCTGGCAGGATAATGGTCTTATATGATCATGGACTAACCTTGTTTGTGGTAGGGTGAAACCCATTGGCAATGGCTCTATAGAGCAATAGAGGCCACCACAAGTGCAAGCAACCAGTGAATCTGATCTCATTACATGTATCTGGATCATCGAGTTAGAGGGTCTTTGATTGTTTACTATCACATGTTTGGTGTGCTTACTGATTTGCTTGCTTATTAATTGTTTGCATATATATATATATATATATATATATATATATATATATATATATATATATATATATATATATCAAAAATATTTTTTCCTCTAGCTTACCCTTTCTCTTTGTGTCTGTGTTATGTTTGGTTTTCGTTCTTTTTTTTTTGCGATGATCACCAATGTTGGTGTGAGCAGATGTGGAGGCTTCTGGTGATCGTGAGGATGGTGGAGATGCAGCTGTATAGAGTAATCCTTTTGGCCAAACTACTTTCAAGTTTAAATTATGTTTATGGCATTGTTTTGTACCTATGGCACTTCTGTTTCAGTATATTTTGGATAATTATAAAAGGTTAATTCTGATATGCTTATGTCATTGCTCTATTTTATTATAATTTTGTGATACTTTATGTATTAGAATTATCTATTAAATGGGATGTCACACGAATAAACTAATAATAATTATAAACATATATTTTAATTTGAAAGAAAATTACTAACTTAAAAACACTTAATTAGATCTTAAAGTTAAACACTTAATAAATTTTCATTTTAAAGACGGTGAATTGATAGGTTGGAATTTTAATTTAATATTTAATTTTTTATTTTATTTTTTAGTTGGTCAAATTTTATTAAAATCCATTCATTTTAACTTTTATTTTTATGGTTTGTTTATATGAGACCCGATTTGTACTGATGTTTAGTTCGTATTCATGTAAATACTTGAATTTTGTTCTTTATAGTAAATAGAAAAAAAATTAAGAAGTTAAAAATTGATATCAATAGTAATGATAAATATAAATATGATTTAAAATAAGATACATCAATTTTATCATGTTTATAAATCAATGCAATAGTTCTGATTATCCAAGATCATGAGCATCCAGGTTCATGACAATACTAATTCTAGTAATCATTGTTTTGTTCAATATAAAATTTTAACTTTCTAAACATGTATGTATGTACATGTTATGAAACTGATATAATCTATAGTATAAAACTGATACAACTTTATGAAATTTAAAATTTGATTCAAAAAACATAAGAATGCAATACAATAATTGACAAATAATCGGAATAGAGTAAGATTAATTTGTATATCTCTTGCCAAATATTTTCAAATATTTATTTGTAAACCACATTTGTAGGTGTAGTGGTTACATCTTCATCTTCATCCATAATTAGTATTTTCAATCCTCTTTTTTATTTCACTTTAGAAATTGTTACATATAGTTGTCCATGAGTGAATACGGGACGAGGACGATAAAGTTCAACTTTAGAGAGAGCTTGCCCTTGGCTTTTGTTTGTTGCCATGGCAAAGCATAGACATAAAGGAAATGCTTACTTTGAAACTTGAAAGGCATGATGAAATCATAAGGAGTCATGTTCATTTTTGGTATGAATGTTTTATCATCAAAGTTTTTGCTTGTTATTAGTGTTCCTGCAGAAACAAATAAGGAATGTTAGGGAATACAAATAGCATCTTACCCTAATCTTTGACCTCTCGAACTGGTTTCTCCTTGACTTGTACATGCCATCTTCTAATGTTGGCGGTCTGGACCCTTAAGGGGTTACCTTTGGAAAGGGCTCCGACCATCAAGTCAACAAGGGTTCTTAAGAGTCAAATCTTAGATTAGTGAATTAATGAAAGCGTACCTTTAATTGTTGGGGTCCACGTGTATTTATAGAGTCATTAATTGCACATGCCCCCTTGTTTATGGGTTGGGCCAATATTTAGGTTCTCGATGGGCTTGGCTGGGCCCAAGTCCTGAGTCTCTATGGGAAGCCTAAGTTTATAGTTTAACGGATCCTTTATTGTACTGTACCTTTTATAGTAGGCGGCCTAGGCCGTTATGCACTCGTAGGTGATTATCCGTCTAATGTTTTTATCATAGGACTATATATATAGACAATTTAGACCGTAGGGTTATCTAAATTTGCCTAGATATAGTACAATTATTGTAATAGAGATAACATTCTTTTCCAAATCATTGACTTACAACATTGTACCATTGCAAAGACCATTTACTTGATCAATGTTTCTTAAAAGCATGATAGGTACACCAAATTTCAATTTAATACTATGATTGGGAATCCCTAAGCATTAAGTATCATTGAGAAACTCTAGAGTAAATCATTCACCTTGAATTTGTTGATCTTCATCAAATTGGCAAGGAGTGTCCGAACTTAAATAAATTTGTTCTTCACCACATATTAAAGACAAAATGAAGTCATTTATCTGTTCAATAAGTCAATTGTATGATAAAGTATAGCCTCATCACCAAAGAAACCATAATTAATGATATTCTTAATAGACCAGGATAAACAAAATTCACTAAAAATGAGTAAAGGTATCTCAGATTCTTGAATTAAAAGATCTGGCAATATACAAATGTTGCCTTCACCATTTTCATTCAAATCAATATCTCCATCTCACTGAATAAAATAATATTTACTTTTACTTTATTTTTTATATTTTTTAAATTATAAAATAATGATAAAATAAGAATCAAACCAATAACTATAAATAAATAACTAGAGTGTTATAAAAAATATATAATAACAAAAATATAAATTGATATAAAGAACAAGCAGATGAAGTGAAATAAATAAACATGAACAAGAAATCATGCATAACTGGAGATAAATTAAATGAAATAAATAAACAAGATCTGTGCATAACTAGAGATAAATTAAATGAAATAATTAAACAGACTTGTGCATAGCTGAAGATAAAATTAAATGAGACAAATAGGATCAGTGCATAACTAAAGATAAAATCAAATGAAATAAATAAACAACAACAGTGCATAACTAGAGGCAAAATTAAATAAATAAATAAACATGACTAGTATATAACTAAGATAAAATTAATCAAATAAATAAGACATGTACGTAACTAGGAGTAAATTAAATCAAGTAAATAAATAAATAGATAGGACCAATACTTAAATGGAGATAAATTAAAATAATATAAATATAAAAGAATAAAAATGATAATAAATGAAAATAAGTTAAAATAGAAATAAATAAAATAGTATACGATTCAAACTAAATAAAGATTAATATAATACTCATGAATTTATCAACTGATATGATAAGAATTTTGGAATCTTATTCTCCAAACTTTCTCACTCATTCTCTCTCTATATATTATTTTCTCTCTTGTCCTTCACTCTTTTTCCTTTCTCACACGTAACTTACCTTTCTTTTATCTCTTTTCCACAACATTGTCTTTCCATTTCACCCATATTTATAAGCTAAAGTTCAAGTATTCATATATGTGCATTAATTGCATGGTGACATGTGCATTAGATACATGGTTATTGGTTCTAGTCTCCTTATCTTTCTTTTTCTTTTCTTTATTGTTTTTTCTTATATTCTTATCTATTTATATTCTCATCTCTAAGAAGTTTTTTTTTTTTAATAAATAATGCTTTAACACACACACACTTTTTATTTACTTTTATTATTATTATTTTCATTTTACTTAGTTATAATATTTCTTAAAAGTATTTGATTTATTATTATTATTATTATTATTCTTTTTTAATATTCAAATTACATCGAGATGAAATATGAAACATAAAAAAATATAAGATTTTCTAAATCTTATTTTTAAGGATAAGGATAGAATAACTAATACAGTTATTTAAAAGTATGGATGTTATATTTAACATATAAAATAATTTTAATATTATTGAGTTAAAAAGACCATATCTATTCTTGCTAAATGTATCAAAATTTGGAAGAGATTAAATAACAATTTCACATCCAGTTTGCAAACTACAAACATATTTGTTTTAATTTTCTTCTAAAATTAATAGGGTTTGATAAAAAATATTTAATGGATAATTTTATATATTAAGTAATTATTTGATGGTTGTTATAATGGTTAAATCTAATGAAGTGCACACCATGCCTAACCTTATGACTTAATTGATTTACTTAAGTTAAACTATTTTTAATACAATATCGACAACTCTCTGTTCCAAATGGATGTATATACTAGAGCAACATAACAAGATCAGGAGATAGAAAAATATAGAAGAAAGTTGTATATTAATTTGTCTCATCATGCAAACTACATTTATATACTGAGTTTCATCAAGTGAAGTAATTTTACGAAGAACAAAGGTAGTATTATTTTGATCTATAATATTTTTTACTAATATTCTGACAATTGTTTAGACTCATAGTTACTCATAACTAACTTCTTAAATACTCTTCATATAAATCAATCATGATTTAACTAAATATTATTTTCGCAAATCATTCTTAGTATTTCAGCTTCTAATCATTTTTGAGTGACCCATTTAAGTTTTTTTCTTTTTCAAGTCACTTATGACTTAATCAATTATTATTTTC
Organism: Vigna unguiculata; assembly: GCF_037176805.1. NCBI lineage: Eukaryota > Viridiplantae > Streptophyta > Magnoliopsida > Fabales > Fabaceae > Vigna > Vigna unguiculata. Next base: position 3,389,651 of record NC_140793.1, read on the forward strand.
ACAAGCTATTTTTGGTTTAATTAGGCTTAATTAAATATTATTTGAATAACAATCACTTCGAATTAATAATTGAGTATTTTTTTTTATCAAATAACCACTCTACCAAAATAAAAAGATTAGTTGATTAGTGATCAAAAGATCACATAGTTGCTTACTTGAGAGAAATATAGTGTATTGACATGTATGATATTACTCTCTTTTAGTATAATATATGAACACAAACAATGATAAACTAGATAAAGTGTTGGCACTATACTATGTAATCTCTCTTCTTGATTTTTTTATATGGGTTGTAAAGAAAGTAGCTCTTGTAATTTCCTTTGAAGAGCTTCAACTATTTTAAATGCCCTTACATCTCTCAACTTCATTTTAAAAGATGCATTAAATATATTCTATTCATTTTAAATGTCCTTACATCTCTTAGCTTGATTTTAAAAGATGCATTAAATATATTCTATGCAGTATTAAATGTTCTTTTCTTCTTTACTTGACAGTGTGTCTTTCTTTAAATTTGTTTAAAGTATTGTTAAAGTATAGTGTCTTAAGTAAATAATCTTTTTAGAATTAATTATGAAACAAGTATTACCATAATCAACTATTCTTCTATTATGGTTCAAACAATAGAATTTGTATCTCTTAGACTTCTTAGGACAACCAATGAAGAAAAGCTTCTTTTCGTGTACATCTCAGACTTGTACTTCTTCTATACATGAAAAAAAAAAAAGGACTAAGATTGACATTTTTTAATTCAACAACTGACATGAAACTTCTCAATTGTGTAAGTGCAGATACATGAGTATATAGATCAGATTAACTTGTTTAGTTCCCATCAATATTAAATTGAAAATGTTAGGTAGGCCAACATGTGCTTTTGAAGAATGTTTCACTACAGAGCTTTTCACACACATTGGCTCATACTCTTCTTAAACACATCTTGAACATGAGGAAGGAAAATGACCTGACGCCTATTCTTGACCAAATACTTCCTATACACTATCATCCTAAAGTAGCATTCTCTTCGGCTCTCAGGCTCAGAGATGACAACTTTGAATCATAATACAACCAACAACACACATGATTCAAGTAACCAAATAAAGTTGTCTACATCCTCAGTTTCACCAATTAAATGAACCTGAACCTGATAAAGAGTTGAAGATTAGAAAATGAATCAGGAATTTGGAGTTTGATTTCCCTCCTGTGGATTGAAGAGACTCCCACCAGCTCGAAGTCTCGTACAAATTAGATTCAAGAGGCACCCTTGAAAATACATGCTCTAATATCAGTGTTGCATCCACATGTCCGTGGCAACATTTGGCACTGGCAAATCAGTAAACAAAATCCACAATGCAGTACAAAACAATATACACCATTCCTCACTGCCACAATGCAACCGGGCTTACCAAATCATGCCAACCAATGAGATCCATGATGGAACCAGCAAGATCCGAGTAGGATCGGTACTTTCAACTCAACACTGCAAGTAAATTACCCACCGTGAGCCAAAGACACCTCAAATTGAAAGGGAGTTGACATTTGAGATGGGTATGTTAATCAAATAAAAAAGTAGCAAAAAATATTCACTCAGCAAATAAATTTACATATAAATACACCATTAATATCTACCTGTTCTATCTGATACTTCACATTTTAGACCCATCAAATGTACAAGAAAAAAAGCTGAAAATAGAAAGGAGCAAATAATATTCACTAGACCGAGAAATAACCATAAAACAGAAGAATAACGAGATAGGCTAGAATGAATTTGAACTTTCTTCCCTCTCTAACGTGCGGAAGCGGTTTAAAACTATCATAAAACATAGATATGCTTGACTGATGAAAGCTTATGAATTGTCAAGGATACTGAAAGAAGTTCAGGGAAATTGAAATACTATGACACAAAAGCTTAATAAAACTACATGTTTCACAAAAATTAGGCATTGTTTGCTATTTGATCACCTTACTCGTTTAATACTTGTGAACCATGGGAATATAGTTTTGACAATGAACTTAATACTCATTGTCTGAAAAGTCTTCATAAAGCAATCAACTATGACAGTATAGTTTTGACATTTGATACTTGTGAACCATGGCAATTTAGAAAGAAATCACAGCAAGAAAAGATGAAAAGAATGTAAAATGGTCAATTTGTGCCTTCAAAGGCTTAGGAATTGATTGTCAGATGAGTGAAACAGATGCATGGTAAATGAATATAACACCACAGCCAGTATATTACCGATCTAAAGTCAAATTCCATTTTCCAGAACATAAGAAAAGCCAAACCATACATACATTGAAATGGAACATTATATTTTACTCAAAATATAAAGTCATCATAAATTTGATTGTATTCTATGTAACAAAACTTTGGTGAAGCTACAAATAAATAAACTCACAATGCAAAATTGTTCCTAACGGTACAGTACATGAAGTATGAGTTACACATATTCCACAACTACATGTTCTCGTAACAGCTAAGGAGACAACTGTAACGAGAAGTCTCAGACTTTACGAGCCAGTGTCCTCTGCTTGGTTCCATGCTGCACAACCTTTTCCTCCACAGGAAGGCCCTTGCGACGCCTGACGGCATCAATTAACTTTCTTGCGGTGTTTGGAAGAACACTAGAACCATCTCCAAACTCTTCAATTTCCTCTTCTGTTTTAGGTACAAAGAAAGGATCCTCAGAAAGTGCTTCCCAGTGGCTAAGGACAAGAAGTGCACTTGCAGCACCAGAAGTCCACCTTCTAAGCTCATCCGCAAAACCAAAGCTCTCAGAAACAGGAACATATGCATGGACAGTGAAGAAAGGGGAACCTTCTTGCATCTCTTCCTTCAAAATTCGGGCCCTTCTCCGGGAAAGTACAGCATACATGGGACCCAAATATTCAGTAGGTGTATTCAATTCACAGAAGTACATTGCTTCTACAAGCCGTGGCTTATTCTGAAGCACAGCTGCTCTACATGCATCTTTGACAGTTGCTATTACCTGCCCTGCAAAGATGCCATACTGCTCAGATTGCTGGGGCATTTCAGATTCATCACTATGCCCTGAAAATGGAGATATGCGAGCCTCAACAACAAATGCCAAACCCCACATAGGTTCATCACACAAGGGTCCGGCTGAAGTGGCCAGTTGGAACCCAGATATTACACTACTCTCAAGGTTTTCAGCGTCAATATACACAGCTTGGTTTGCAGTTGAAGACCTCTCAGCAACTGAGTCACTGGTAGTAGAATCGGCCACAAAACCCAACCTCTCTGACACATGAGAACAACCCCGTATTAAGACAGAACTATCGGTACTCTCTGCTTTGATATCAGGAGTGAAGAGTAGGTTAGGACCAATCTGCCTTGGTCCAAGTGCCCATATCCTCCTCAAAACCTTTAGCCACTTCAGTTTACATTTCTCAGCATGGTCCTTGTCGTCTTCATTCCTGCTCAAAATATCACCCTCCACTGCATCCAATATGCGTTTTTTTAGCACTTCAACTGGATTTTCATTTTCAAGAATACTTGGTCTCTGGGTTTCCAAACTTTTTAAGGTATGCCCCGAGTTAACTCCAATGATATCTGCAAGTAAATCGGAGCTTTCATCGAGCACCTTTGTCAGAGAAGGTAGAAGTTTCATCACCTGCACCCGAACAACACATCTTCCATTGGGTGTTGTTTTTTCAACATAATCTGATCTCCTGCTAAGAACTTTCAAATTTTCCATCACGTTCAATACCTCTCCCTCGATGGTTTCTTTGTAGGACACTAGAGGTGGAGAAACCTCCAAGCTTACCTTCGCAAACCTATCCTTCAAATCCTTTATGCATCTCTCAAGATGAACTTCTCCAGCAGCAGCAAGAACATGCTCTCCCCTAGAAGACACTGTGACCTCAACAAACGGATCTGCTCGATTGAGAAGCCTCAAGCCCTTGAGCAACGCACCCACATCAGCAGGGTCGGACGGCTCAATCGCAACCCTCAAAGTCGGGGCAACTTGGAATGCCATACTCGAAAAAGGCCAACAATTCCTAGTAGAAGAAAGTGTAGCACTCTTCAATATATGCTGCCCAAGACCTCCAATGGCAACAATATTCCCTGCCTTGGCAGATGTCACAACTTTCAACCCTTGCCCCATCATCAAATACAACGATTTCAACTCAGCCTCCTGTATATGCTTCTGCATCGATTCTCCTTTCAACGGATCATACAACGCAGAAAGCACAAAAACTCTCTGCCCCGCATACAAAACCCCACTAAAAATCCTAGCAAAAGCAAGAAAGCACTCATCGGAATCACCCTCCCCTTCATCACCATAACCATTGCCAACCTCCCCCCTCTGTCCGGGCACCATCTTAACCGGCAAAGCAAACATCTTCGACACGAAAGCCACACAAGGAACCTCATCCCCACTTTCACACCCCTCCACCGCCTTCCTCGCCATCTCCGCCTCCTCCACCACCCGCTCCTCCACCACATCCCCAACAACCTCCCTTTTCGGAATCAACCTCGATATCCGAAACGCCTGTGCCGCAACCGGGTCCGGCAGACATCTAACCACCATCGACAAAACAGCGTCTGACAGCGGAAGCCACCGGCTCATAACCGCCTGCAGCACGACCTTCACATCCTTATTCTGCAGCTCGCGCGGTGGCACCGACAAACTAAACGACCTAATAACTTTCTCCACCAGCCCCTTGTCCCCTTCCAAGGCCCCCTGATAAACCTGCCACAAGGGTTCCAACACAAACTGAACAAACATAGGTTTCTTATTAGCACCAGCACCTTTCTTCCCCACAATCATCTTCGTCTTAGGGTTAAAATACCTAGGTCCCCACAAGGCTCTCAATAACGCATTCACACTTGCACCAAGCTTGGACGCATATATCTCCGCAAACTCACGAATCCCAAATCCCCACCCGTCTAAGGCGCAAGCAAATATAACATTCCCCTTCTGCGGCTGAAAAACGTCCTCGTTATCGTCGTAATCCTCCAGAGTCTCACCAGTGCTGCCGACGGTTCCGGTGCCGGCGAGGAGAGAATCGACGTCGGAGAGGTATTTTTCTGACTTGTAAGCGCTGACTATTCCGTTGACCTCGTGCACGATTCGCAATAGGCGCGTGTAGGCTTCGGAGGGAGTGAGTTTGAGTTCGGTGATCAAGCGATCGAGTTTGTTGAGAACGAGGCAGGGGATAAGGCGCTCGATCCAGCACTGGCGGAGGACGGCGTGCGTCTGGATGTGGACGCCCTCCACGGCGTCGACCAGGAGGAGCGCCCCGTCGCTGAGGCGCGCCGCCGTGGAGACCTCGCTGCAGAAGTCGATGTGACCAGGGGAGTCAATGAGGTTCACGGCGTGGCCGCGGTAGCGGAGGAGGATGGAGGAGCTCTTCATGGTGATGGCGCGTCGTTGCTCCTCGTCGAGGTAGTCCATGAAGCGGACGCGCCCGGCGAGCTTCGGGTGAACGACACCGCCGCCCGCCGCCGCAATTAGGTGGTCGGCGAGGGTAGTCTTGCCATGGTCGACGTGCGCGAGGATGCAGATGTTGCGGATTCGATCGCGGTCACAATCGCCATCCGAACTTCCCTCCTCCATTTTCGAATCTGAAGAAGCACTTCAAGAAAAAATTGGTAAAAGGACGCAGAAGTTAGAGACAGCGGCTTCTGTATAACGCGCGTTTGCCGTAAAACGACGTCAATCCAAACGTGCCGCCAATATATGATAAACCCTAAAACGCCAATTTCAATGAGAAAGAAGAAGGTCTATATATCTTCTTTATTCAACCATAAACTATTATATCTGCATCTGTGTTTTTTTTCTCTGCTATATAAGTTAGATGTAATTATGGTTTTAATAATTTAAATTCGAAAATATATTTATCTAAATTTGGGGACCCAATATAGTTTTAAGTTAGGATAGGCAATCTCTCATCTTCACAATTATGCAAAATTAATAATTACTTAAAATAAGAATGATTTATTATTGATTTTAATAAGACATTAAAAACAAGATTACGGGATAAACGTTCTATAATCAAGAAGTTGCTTTTTAGAGAAAATATCTCATTTATTATGATTAAAAATTATAATATTAACAACAAAATGATTTTTATTCTAATTCTTTTACTCTACTACTAATTTTAGTGTATGTTGTCTTTTGTATTGCTCTATTCCTTATTCCTTGTATCTTAAGAATTCTTTTATGGAATTTTAAATCGTTTTATATTTATTTTTAATCATAAATCAAATTTTGTTATAAACATTTTGTTTTTTCCTTTCCTAAAAGTTTTCTTTTTTTACAAATATTCAAAATTAAGGGTAGACTTTTTATAAACCGGAGAGTTCATCAAATTTGCATAAAAAGACCTAAGACATTGTGATTTTAATATTTTTTTTTCCTTCAAACAAACGACTCCTTTTCTAAAACTCATTTGATGTTTATAAGGATCTGAGTTGTTATTAGAATGAGAAATAAATTCGCTGGATCAAGGTTCACGAAGCTTAAAGTAAATTAAAAAAAAAATGAGACCTTTATTTAAATTTTTTTAAATTTTTTTTATGTAAAATTATTTATTAAATTATTATAATTAATTGTATTTAATGTTTTTTTTAATAAATAATAAAATTAATTTCTTTAATCATTCTTGAGACATTATTAATTTTAAATAATAATCCATTAATTATTATAAAATTGAGAGTAACAAACAATAAACATAAAATTATCGATCTAAACCGCTAGAATGATCAAAACAAAAACAAAATTTTCAACGGATAAATGACATTTATAAACTTGAGAAGAGTTCTTCTCTATGATTTTTATTACGAAAAAAGGTAAGGGTTTTTTTTTTTTATTTAAACTCGAATTATCTTTCTTAGAAAAACCTAACTTTGAACATATATAATTTAGATTTGGATCTTATTTTTCTATCACATTTGCGGTTTTTTAATTTTTATGCTCCAATTATTTTGTTATCCATTAAAAGACTAAATCCTAATCTAATTAATATTTTGTAGAAAAAATTTGGTTCCTCGTCATGATATATGCAAAAAAACTCTCGAAACCATGTTAGAATAGTGATCCAAACCCCACTTTTGCTCAACCTGATTGTTGACATGTGAAGCCAGGGTGGTGTGTCTCATGAAGATTTGATGAAGCTTTGTTGAACTACTTGGAGCCATTACCTTGGAATAATGACTAATTGATGAAATTATGAAGATTTGATGATATTCAAGTTGCACAAGCCTTGAATGCATGCCCTCCACATGGATCAATCATTAGGAAAGAATGCTTGATGTTTGTAATTCACTTTATAGACCTTGTAGCATAAGTTAGATGTATTTGGTCTTTATTGTGTTTTTTAATCTGCTGAAATATTTTTCAACAAGTTAAAATGTGTCTTTTAATCTGTTGAATGGATTTTCAACACATTAAAAGGTTAGCTGTAGTAGTCTTAAATTTTGACTTATTCAATCAGTTGATTTATTTTTTAATCGACTGATTTCACTTAAGTCAAATAAAATCAACCAATTGATTTGAAAATCAACCTATTGAATTTCATAACAGTTTAACTATAAGTGTTGTGATTTTTGAAAGAGAGGACTTGATCATTTTTTAGCGTGAAACTGTTCTGGAAACCTTGGAAATCTCTCTCTTTCGTGATCATTCAGACTACAGCTATTGAAGATTGATCTTGGATCAATTCTTAGAGCTTTTGGATTGTGTTTGAAGCTTGGATAAGGTCTTTGTGATAGGCAGGGTTGTGCTACCTGTAAGACCCGTGAAATTTAATTAATTAAATAAATAAATAATTAATAAATACGGGAGGGAAAAGCATTTATGACATTAAATTATGATTGGTATGACGTGGAAAAGTACTAGCTCAAATGGTTGAGAGTATTTAATTGTGTGAGAGGACTTGGGTTCAAGTCCTATGTATGCCAATTTTATGTTATTGTTGGTTATTATTTTAAATATATGTTAATCATGCGATGGATTAATATGATATTTGAATTATGTTTGTTAGCATGAAATGTGAATTTGGTTGAATGGTTTGGCTTTGAGTTTGGCATGGCATGATTGTGGGATCAAACCTTGGTAAACCCAAAGTAAATTTTCTTTTTGCTAATAATTCTCTTAGCATGAAGGTGGAAGGACATAGAAACCAAAAGGGAGAACATTGGTGATCATTGGGGTCTCTCAAGCAATCCAATTTAGGGGAGTTATTTTATTAATTTCATGAATAGTATGATAGCATGAATGTGTGATCGCTGTTGTATTTGTGAGTTTCTGATTTTTGGAAAATTTCCAGAAACCGCCTGGCGGGCTATACATAGCCGCTAGGCGGCTCATACCAATTTGAGTGTTTTCTGGGTTCCTGGAGGAACCGCCTGGCGGTGAAGCCCTGTATCGCCAGGCGACGCGAGTTTGTAACCATGTTTCTGGGTTTCTCTATTGAACTGCCTGGCAGTGATGAATTTCCGCCAGGCGATGCGAGTCTGTTAGGCTCGATTTTCTGTGATTTTGGGTGTTTTGGATTGAGTTGATCAAGGAAAACAAGAGGGGTAGTGGTTAAGGGATGATCTAACTTGATTATAATTGATTTATAGCGTAATGAATGGTTTAATTCGATGGAACAATGAAATTGAATTGTTAAGGTTTGGATATTGGCGGTTTGGTAGAATTAAGCTTACGAAAGTTAATTATACTAAAACGGGTTTGTTGGAATTAGACTATGTGATGACTGTTGGCACTGGCATCAAGTTCTTGGAGAGAATGGATTGTGAAGGAGATAAGAAAGCATCCAAACTGTAGGAGGAACATTTCGCAGGGGCTGGGAGACTGGGAAATTACCAGAATTCTATGTGCCACCTGGCGGCAAGCCCCGCGCCGCCAGGCGCCTCCGCAGCAGTGTTGTTTTTGTGTGTGGTTGCGCGAGACAGTGAGGATGACGACTGAATCTAGAAGCAAGTTGGAGGGCAAAGAGAAAAGATGTGAAAAGAGAGTAAGGGAGGGGTCTAAATACATTGGAAAGAGTGAAATGAGTAGATGTAAGCAAATTGTGTTATGATTATGTAGATAAAGTGAATGTTGCATTATTTAATCTCAGGCTAAACAAACCAGAGTTCTGTTTTTGTGTAAGAAGGACTGAATTGTGAAACTTTAAGGTTAATTTGTATTGTCAAATTGGGGATTTGAGAGCAACGGTAGTAAGTTGTAATGGTGGGTTATATTAACCTTGGTGGTGTTTTACTCACTGTTAGACAAATAAGATAGTAGTAGAGGTATGAAACGCATAAGGGTATGCATGATATGATAAACAATGAGGTTAACCAAGACTATTCTTTTATAAGTTGGGTTAGCAAATCTAAATAGAAGTTCATAACGTGGGTAGAAAGTTAATTATTGGGAATGAGTGTAAGAGGATTGGGGAGAAATTATATAGTGAGGTTTTGTGGATTGAATCATAGTGTAATCTGGTCGGACCGTCTGGAGTTAGTACAGTGCAGGTTACTGGTATGGCGCCTGATGGCAGAGTTGAGACCGCGAGGCAATAGCCAGTGTACAGGGGGGCTTCTGGAGCGAGTGGCGCCTGACAGAGCGGGAGATCCTGTCAGGCGATAGTGGGGTCCTAGAGCATTGGCGCCTGGCGGTGGGGTCTGAACTGCCAGGCGATGGCTACTGTGTTTACGTGTTTTGAGGCGCTTGGCGCCTGGCGGTACGCGACACCCGCCAGGCGGTCTGGGAGCTGGCAACGCTTGACGACACGTGTTCCCCGCCAGGCGATTTTAACTGCTACAACTTGGAGTTGTGATTTCGTAGGTGCTCTCTACAATGCTTTTAGTGATGCTTTAAAGGTGGGATTGCTGGTGTTCTTTGAGTTGTGGCTCGGAATGTATCCCTTGAGTTGTGGCTTAGGATAGGGGTTAAGCACGTGGTATTCCTTGAGTTGTGGCTCGGAATAGCATCTCTTGAGTTGTGGCTCGGGATGGCAGATGAACGCGAGGAACCCTTGAGTTGTGGCTCAGGTTGGCGAGTGTTGCCAGTGTGAGTGTGCTGGTTGCGGCCAATACGGATGGGTCCAGATATATTGCCCTCCTCAGTCGTTGACTGACGAGTTTGGTAGTCTTGGGACGTTACGAGTTTTACTCATATTTGGAAACTCCACCTGGCGTTACGGTGTATGATCCGTAGCAATGGTTTCCCGCACGTGCTCTATCGGTTGTGACCGATAGGTATGGCATCAAGTCATCTTGAAGTATTCTCTAGAAGATGTAGAACACGAATAACCTGGTTGTGGCCAAGTGGCATGAATTCAAAGATGGAACGATTTGGGATGTTTGTGTTGTTTATGGTGATATGTTATATATGTATATATCTGTAAACTTATATATATGCCTTATCTATTAAGCTCACCCTATCTGCTTGTGTTTGGCAATGATCGTATACGCGGTATATGTGAATAGATGATGTTGATGCAAGTGGTGTCGGTGATGCTTAGACTCGGAGCGAGGGATAACCTGGGATTTTTTATCTATGTTTGTATTGCTTTGGTTTTGAGATAATTATGTAACTTCTTTGGGAAACATTAGAATATTATTTCAGCTTTACAAATTATGGACTCTTGTTTTCATTACACGTTAATAAAAGTTTTAAATTTTCCCGTGTTTTGGGAAAATGAGGTATTATTAAATGCGGTGTTTTTAATTATATCCCTTTATTTTATGAAAAATCAGTAATATCCTGACGGGATGTTACACTACCACTGAGGTTTGATCTTTCTCAAGCTTTGTGTGCATGCTTGGTGGTTTTCCAGACCTGCAGGAGGGTTCTTGCCTAAGGATTGCATTTAGCCTAGAGGTTTATCAAAGGACAACATCATAGGTGATATCAAACAGGGAATATCCACTAGACGTAGAATTGTATTTTGTGAACATGTTGCTTTTGTATCTCAAATTGAACCTAAAAATGTGAATGCTGCTTTGAATGATAGTAATTGGATTGTTGATATGCAAGATGAACTCAATCAATTCACAAGAAATGATTGTGGTTTTTAGTTCCTAAAACTGATGATATGAATATAATTGGAACTAAATGGGTTTTTAAAAACAAAATGCATGAAGATGATAACATTGTAAGGAACAAAGCTAGACTTGTTTGTAAAGGGTATAATCAAGAAGAAGGCATTGACTTTGATGAAACATATGCACCTGTAGCTAAGCTAGAAGTTATGAGATTACTCTTAGCATATGCTTGCATGTGTAACTTTAAATTGCATCAAATGGATGTGAAAAGTACATTCTTAAATGGTTTCCTAAATGAAGAATTGTATGTATCACAACCTCATGGCTTTGAGGATCATCTCTATCCTAACCATGTTTTCAAATTGAAAAATACCTTATATGGTTTGAAACAAGCACCACGACAGTGGTATGAAAGGCTAAGCAATTTTCTTTTATCAAAAGGTTATGCTAGAGGTGCAGTGGATAAAACACTCTTCAATAGAAAACATGAAAGTGATGTTATACTTGTTCAAGTGTATGTTGATGATATCATCTTTGGTTCAAATAACAACACATTGTGTGAAGAGTTTGTTGCAGCCATGTAGGGAGAATTTGAGATGTCCATGATGGGTGAGCTTACCTACTTTCTAGGGCTGCAAGTCAAACAACTTAAGCATGGAACATTTTTAAGCCAATCAAAATACTGTTTTGACTTGTTGAAAAAGCTCAAAATGGAGGAAATCAATGAAGTTGGCACTCCAATTGCTACAAATTGCCTTATGGATGCATATGAGGCTGGCCAACCAGTGGATTCAACCAAGTATAGAGGGTTGATTGAGTCTTTGCTCTATCTTATAGCAAGTAGGCTAGTTATCCAGTTTGATGTATGCCTATGCACTAAGTTCCAAGCAAATCCAAAGGAATCACACTTTAAAGATGCAAAAAGGATTCTAAAGTACCTAAAAGGAACAACCAATGTTGGTTTATGGTATCCATGTGATTCTGACATAACTCTTAGTGGCTTTTCAGATTCTAACTATGCAGGGCGCAAATTGGATAGGAAAAGCACAAGTGGCACTTGCCATCTACTTGGCTCATGTCTAATCTCATGGAATAGCAAAAAGCAAGCATGTGTGGCACTCTCCACTGCTGAAGTTGAGTATATTGTTGTTGGACATGGCTGTGCACAAATCATATGGTTGAAGCATCAACTTTTGGACTATGGTGTAAAGCTAAGTAAGGTACCATTGTATTGTGATAATACTAGTGTCATCAACATTCTAAAACCAGGGATCATGCTCAAAAGGGAGATTGTGAAATTCAATTTGTTAAAATTGAAAATCAATTGGTTGATTTGTTTACAAAATCATTGGCTAGAGATAGGTTTAATAAGCTAAGAATTGAACTAGGAATATTAGATGTAAGACCCGAAAAATTTAATTAATTAAATAACTAATTAATTAATAAATGCGGGTAGTGAGAGCCTTTACGAGAATTCATGCTAGCTTGTATGACATGGAATAGTACTAGCTCAAGTGATTGAGAGTACTAGGTTATGTGAGAGGACTTGGGTTTGAATCTTGTGTATGCTACTTGTGTGTATTTTTAATTGTTTATTATTTTAATAATAAACTGCTTGATCATGATAAGTGATAATATAATCCTAGATTTATAGGAATTATCATTCAACATGAATGGGTTGAATGGTTGGGCATTGTCTTGATAATTGAGTTGTTGTGGGTTCGAACCTTGGCTAGCACAAATTAGTCTTGACTTGTTTGTGTTTTATTATTATTATTTTTAGGTTCTGCTAGGTTAGGGAAAACCTAGAAACACTAGTATCCGTTAGAGAAACCGTATGGAATAATCAGTTAGAGTGCAATGAATTCACTTGTTAATGGTGTTTTGGTGAGTAAAGGACAATTATTAGGCTAATAATTGTGAGAGGAAGGAGAGTTAGGAGTGTCGAACAGTGGAATTTCGTGTGGATTGCTGGGGAAAGTTTTGGAGGGCACAAGAACGTGAGAAAGAAGAGTGTAGAGAGACTTTTCTGCAAAGGTTAGAGAAAGACTTGGAGCTAGATCAATTGTGGTGCAAGAAGGACTCTAGGATTTCCAATTGGAGCAAGGAATATAAGGTTAGGGGAGCTCTTTTATGTGTATAACTGTTTTATGATGTTTGTGTAGTATAATGCGTGCATGTGGTGCCTTGGTATGATCAAAACCTTCGTTGTTTTCAAGTTTCTGGCTAGACACCGCTTGGCGGCATTGAAGGTCCGCCAGGTGATGCATGAATTATGTGTTGTTTTTTGGGTTTTTGTGATGAACACTATGCAAAAATGCTATTTTTTGTACATTTCACGCAACAGGAACTGCCGAGCGTTGGTTTTATATCGCCAGGCGCCAAGCTTTTGATTTCTAGCCGCTAGGCGCCACAGATTTTTCTGGTTTGCGCAGTTTTTGTAAAATTGCGTTTCCCGATTCGTTAACCGCCGATTTAAGTCAAATTTTGAAAGGTGATTCATAACATGTTGTTCTTCACTTTGAATGGTGGAGATTTGAATTGGATGTCAGTAGATGGAGATGTACGTCACTCATTATTGGTTGTTTGAATTCCCTAAGAGTATGATTATTAATGGATGATTAAGTGTGCTTAATTGTTGGTATGGCCTTGATTGGTGAATGTATATATATATATATATATATATATATATATATATATATATATATAGATGTGTAATTGATGAGTGTGTTTTTGGTAGTGCTTGCTGAGTCATGTTGAATATATGAACCTATATATGTTAGCTTGAATGTATGATGTTATAAGTGTGTGAAAAAGGCCACTATTGATGATATCACTATGACCGAGTGTTGCATGATCATGGCGAGTTTTGGGAAAATAAGGGAACATGATAATCATACTTTAAATGTAATGGAATTGCAAGGGCATGCACAATAAGTATATAGTTTTGGTTGTGTCTTATGTGGTGTATGTGAATTGTAAGCATGCAAAGGGTTGGGAAAATAACATGTGTTAGCATTGATTTAAGATGTGAGTATATATGAATTATAAAAGAGAGAAATGTGTGCTTATACTTTAAAGACGCATATGTGCTGTGATATTGGAATTTGGAGTATATGAATATGTTTGTTGATTTCTGGATGTTTGAGAATTGAATGGTTGAATGCTAGGAACTGAATTAGAGTACCTAAAACAAGTAGTGTCACATTATTGGTGTAGCGCCTGTCGGTGTAGAGTGGATCGCCATGCAATAGTAGGAAACAAGGAAGTCTTGTGTGTTGTGGCGCCCAACGGTGATGTGGAACCGCCATGCGGTCTACACTGCCATTTTGCCTAGCGACGCTTAGGCTACGCCAGGCGATGATGCAGTGGCAGGGTGCATTTGTGATACAGGTTTTGCATGGCTTGTTGTGTTGGTCTTGGTCTGGGATATGCTTGATTTTGTCATGAGCGGGTAGATTAATGACCGGTGATGAACACGTGATAATATGAGTGAGGAGGTTCATATGTTATGTTCTCACACTTAAGGGTTACTATGAGCATGGAGGTTCGTAGCTGTTGGATCACGTGTGTTGGACTACGAGCGGGGAGGTCCGTAGAGTTGGACTACGAGCGGGGAGGTTCGTAGAGTTAGACCACGAGCGAGCATGTTCGTGGAAGGATTGAAATCCCTAAGACTAGCTTGAGTATCTACCTTGTGTAGCGTAGTGTGCTTTTCTTGTTTTCGTTATCATGTTGTGATGTGAGACTTGGATCAGGAGATGTTGTGCCATGAGCGGATAGGTTCATGGATGGTGGTGAACATGTGATGATATGAGCGGAGAGGTTCATATCCTGATACTCTCGTGTGGGGATATGAGCGAGGAGGTTCGTATGTTCCGTGCTCACACTTGAGAGATGCTGTGAGCAGGGAGGTTTGTAGTTGGTGGATCACGTGTGTTGGACTACGAGCGGAGAGGTCCGTAGAGTTGGATTGCGAGTGGGGAGGTTCGTAGAGGTAGGACTACGAGCGGGGAGGTTCGTAGAGGCAGGACCACGAGCGGGTAGGTTCGTGGGAGCATCATATATCCTGAGTCCATGGTCAATTATTTGTGTGACTTGCAGGTTGAAAAACCTTGGGGTAATAATGTGTTGGCCAAGAATTATCTAGAATAAAATAGTTGGGTATATCTTGATTTTATTAACTTATATGTTAACTGTTTATGAGCTCATCCTATTTGCTTGTGTTTGGCGATGATCATGTATTGCGTTAGATGGGACAAATGATGTTGTAGGTGGTATTGATGAAGCATAGAGCCGAAACGGGGCTAGACTAGGGAAAAGCTTTATCAAAATTTTTATTGTTTATGGTTTTGAATAGTTTTGTAAACATTTCTGTTACATAATTTTATATATTGATTCGAGTTTTATACAATATGGATTTTGGACCATGTTCCGATGAAATAAATGTTTTAATTTTCTTGTGTTTTGGGAAAAGACAATATAATAAATGATTTTTAATTATTATTTCTATTTTATTTATTTAAATTTGTAATATCCGACCAGGATGTTACATTAGACATGAAGAATGTGATCTTATGTGTTTTTAGCATGTTAATCTTATATATTCATGCATTGGTTTCATAAAAATCAACTGTTGTATGCAGAAATTGAAAGCTATCATATTTAGCCTGTTGTTTTTAATTTCAACGTGTTGATTTCACTTAAATTTGTCTCTTTTTGCATAAATTCCAATCTGTGATATTTGTCAGTCTGTTGATTCTACTTTTCAACGTGTTAATTTCACTTAAACTGCCACCGAATGATGAAAATTTGATCTGCTATGGATTTTAATCTGCTGAGTTCACAATTCAATATGTTGATTTTATTAAAACTGAATTTGGAAGAATGAAGTTCAATTTTATGATTTTCAATCGATTGATTTTCTAAATCAATCAGTTTATTTCATTTAACCAAATTTTGGTTTTAATCTCTAATGCTCTGATGATATTTTAATCGATTGAATTATAAATTCAACATGTTGATTTTACTTAAATTGCACATTTACTAACGAATTGAAATGCAAAGCTGACCTAGTCAAAGAAAGCATCTTTTTGTCAGGTAATATCTGCTCTTAACAGTTATTTCATCAACCATGTGTTGTTTTTATTGATTTGTTTGACCAAAAAGGTTGAAGTCTTTCCTTGAACTTTCATGGAAAATTTATCCAGACTTGGTGAAGGTGTTTTTCACTAACTTGGAGTTCAAAAATGATATGTTATTATCAAGTATCAAGGGTGTCCGCATGGAGATCAATAAGAAAGCTTGGAAAGATGTGGCTGGACTCAAACCAAGGGGTGTACAAGTGAGGAAGGGTGAAACTGGAGCTGTCCAAGAATTCAACAAGGTCCAATACTATGGCCAATGCTTGAGGAATCCTACTGCTGAGATCAAACACTTTCATGTTGGTGGTCTCAATGTGGATCAAATGCTTCTTGCTATGATTGTCACAAAAATCATAGTTCCACGTGGGAGCAACCACTCTACATTGAATGAGAAAGATTTGATCCTCATGTACTGCATCCAACACAATATGCAAGTGGATTGGATCTATATGCTTCGTGATCACATGCTCAAGGCCAAAAGGCTCACAAATTTCAGGCTGCCATATGTGGTTTTGGTGTCAAACTTCATAAAATACTTTGAAATTGATGTAGAAGATGAGCTGGAAGAGTCAACTGGATTGCTGAACCATACCTCTAACCAAAATCTGCACAAAATGGGCTTTCTTAAGGTGGAAAATGGATGGACAACTGCTGATGTTGTAGTTGGTGGTGCAAATGACCATGAAGCTGACCTAAGTGATTCGAATCAAGAGGAAGAACCTACTATTTGACCCATGGACCTAATTCCCTACAACCCTCCAAATGACTAAGGCCTTGTGCACTCATAATTTGAGAGGATGGTGCTGCATCAACTGCATGAACTCAATGTGTCTCAACATAAACATCACAACTATTGCAATGAGAGGTTCAATGCATTGGATGGCCAAATCCATGATATCCAGGATCTGCTGACTTCATTCCAGACCAGAAATGATCCTCAAGATGACTAACTGTGTTGGTTTTTAGGATCATGCATTGCATCCATGTGTTTGTGATTTTTCAGTTTGAGTTCTGTCAGTTTCAGTTGGTTGTTTTTATTTCCAGTTGGTTGATTGTATCAACTTTATGCTTATTTTCTCTGTTTTCAGTTTCTGGTGATTGTCTCATGTTCCGGTATCAATGAAATGTTATGCACTATTTGTTCTCTTAATGCATTTGTTCTATTTGATGAATCCAAAGGGGGAGAAAAATTGAAAATTGAAAATTAATCAAATTGGAGTAAAGTAGAAGCATTAATAGTGGAATCTATAATCAAATATGAAATTGAACCCATATTATTGATAGGGGAACATTTGCATCTGTGTGTGTTTGTTAGCTCATGTATACTACTCTTGGAAACAAGTTTTTAGGTTCACAAGTTCAAACTTGAATGTCTTCATCAACTCAATGGTATCCAACCAATGGAAGCAATTTGCAAAGGAAGATAGAGGTTGGCTTCATCAAATCAAGGGGAGAATGTTGACATGTGAAGCTCGGGTCGTATGTCTCATGAAGATTTGATGAAGCTTTGTTGAACTACTTGGAGCCATTACCTTGGAATAACAGCTACGTTGATGAAGTTATGGAGATTTGATGATATTCAAGTTGAACAAGCCTTGAACGTGTGCCCTACACATGGATCAATCATTAGGAAAGAATGCTTGATGTTTGTAATTCACTTTTTAGACCTTATAGCATTAGTTAGATGTATTTGGTCTTTATTGTGTTTTTTAATCTGCTGAAAAAAATTTCAGCAGGTTAAAATGTGTCTTTTAATATGTTGAATGGATTTTCAACAGGTTAAAAGGTTAGTTGCAATAGTCTTAACCTGTGACTTATTCAATTAGTTGATTTATTTTTTAATCGACTGATTTCACTTCAGTCAAGTGAAATCCGATTGATTTGGAAATCAACCTGTTGAATTTCGTAACAGTTTGACTATAAGTGTTGTGATTTTCGAAAGAGAGGTAACTTGATCATTTTTTAGCAAGAAACTATTATGGAAACCTTGGAAATCTCTCTCTTTCCTGATCATTTGGACTGTAGCTGTTGAAGATTGATCTTGGATTAATTCTTGGAGCTTTTGGCTTGTGTTTGAAGCTTGGAGAAGGTGTTTGTGGTAGACAGGGTTGTGCTACCACTAATTTGATTTTTCTCAAGCTTTGTGTGTGTGCTTGGTGGTTTTCCAAGTCTGCAAGAGGGTTCTTGTTGTGTTGTTGTGATTCTTATGTGATTAAAGAGTCTTTGGTGTGTGTTTTGCTTATTTTGAAAGTGTAAGAGTGTAAACTATGTAAATCTTGTTGTGCAAAGTGAGGCTCGGGTTGCCTTGACAAACTGGATGTAGCTCAGGTTTTAGTGAACCAGTATAAAAATCTTGTACTCCAATATTTTCTCTAATCTTGAATTTAAACCATCTTTTTCATATTCTTGAGTCTTTTCCAGTCGACTATTTTTTCGTTTCAATCGGTTGATTATACCAGTACAGAATCTGTTTAGTAAAATCAATCGATTAACTCTGTTTTAGACCGATTGAAAGTATACTGTCCAATGGTTTTTGCATCCTAATTTTGTGATCAAATTGATTAAATTAAAAATGGCTTTTAGCTTTTAAAGATAACCTAAATTTTTTAACTATCCAATTCAACCCCCCTTCTTGGCATTTGTTAATCAGTTTTTGCTCAATTTGTTGTTTACAAGTTTCTCGTAGTTTTTGTACATAAGTTTCATTCCTTTTCGTAAGTGTACCAATTAAAATCCTTTTCATATCTCTTTACACAATCAGAATATTTTGTGACATTTTTTGGAGGCCTAAAACGAGGGTTTTCCTTGCTTTACCCTTAAGCGGACCTTGCACGTTGTCAATGCCCAATTTCGTCCGACTGAATAAATTTATTTTCAAAAAAATAATAATAATAAAAAAAACTTTTTTTAGTTAATGGAAAATAAAAAAGGGTGAAATAAAATTTTCTTCCAAGATTTTCAAACTTTAATTTTAGCAAAAAAAAAAGAGATGAAAAAAAACTTAAAAAAAAGAAAAAAAAAGAAAAGAAAGGAAGAGCTCAATTTATTTTTAATTATCACTCTCCTTTCCATGAACTCAATAAACTTAACATAATATTTTCCACCCTTTGTTCTTGACAGATACATTAGTGATATGATTCTAATAATTAGAAGCAATATGTCTTCGTATGGTTAGAATCAATATTATTAATTGGGATTGATTTTTGTTCTCTGATTTGTTAATGGTTAGAATCAATATTTCCAATCTTGATTAATATTGTGCTCTGATTTGCTATGATTTGATTTCTATAATGTGTTGTTATCATGACCAATTTCTTCCTTATATTGTTCATTACAATTAGGGTAGGATTGCAATTTGTGAATATAAATAGACAGTCTGTTATATGAAAAGGGACCAAAAAAAAAAAAATTCACTACACTTTCTCTTTCTCTTCCATTACCACCCACATTAACCCACATCCTTTTTACCTTTGTTAGAAAACAAGAGGGTGAGATTGATATAGAAGAGAACATATATTGAAAATTTTTGAAGGTACGTCATTACCAATTTCTAATTCTTTTTATTTATTTTTCATTATATATTTTTTAATCATAAACAAATATTTTTCTTCATTTCTTTTAGTGTCTTTCTGACTGCTTGCGTCGCGTGACACTCATTTTCAAATAATTAAAAATACAAAAAAATATAAAAACATTTTCAAAATTATAAAAAAATAAAAAAAATCAAATAAAAAATTTCTAAAAGATTCTAAAGAATTACGTAATCCTTATTCTCCATTGTGAATGGAGATACGTAGGAACGAGGATTAATCCTAGTTGCACCAAAAAAACCAAAAAATATTTTTGTTTTTTTGTAAATTCATTTATTATTATTTTTGGGGAAAATAAATATTTTGAAAAACCACATCCTTTTGCAAGTTTAATTAAAGGTATTGTCTTAGGACGGGCGCTGTGGGGTGCTAATACATTCCTCACTCATAACTGACTCTCGGACCCAAAACATGTTTTTGTTGCAGACCTTGTCTTATCCTTTTGATTTTTTCGTAGTTTTCTAGAATAAACTATGGTGGCGACTCCAATGTATTTTTTTTTTCAAATTTTATTTTTCGTTCGTCGCCCCGTCGCGATCTCGGTGCAACAGATGGCGGCTCCACTAAGGATACTAGAGAGTCCGTCCATTTATTTGGATGTGCAAAATTGATGTGGTTTTTCTTCATATTTTTTCTTCCCCCTTTTTTAATATTTTAATCTTTTTTTTATATGTGGAATAGTTGTATGTGTATGTTCTTCCTTATTTTGGTATTTGGAATAATTGCCAGGTGTGGGTTTGGGTATACATTGTATTCTTCCTTCACACACACACACACATTTTGTTCATTACATGAGTGGGGCCCTATACCCAGTCTGAGTTGCTTAGAATTAGAGGGGATTGTGTAGCATTGTCACAGTGGATGTACTTCCCAAGTGGTCATTGTGAGAATCCCAACTAGAGTTTGCTTGCTTCATTGGTACTCCCACTTCTTGTTGTTTACCAACTGTCGTGGGAAATGCCATGAAGTGGGCCATAACCCTAGTGACCTTGATCTTTAGGTAATAGGGAACTATCCTTATGAGCACATATACTTTGCCATAGAACTTTATCGAGCCTATGTTAAATTAAGGCACAAAAGGGAGACTATTTACGTCATTTACCCTCACATTTTCTTGTATATAATAATAATTTCATCACTATCACAACATTATTAAAAAAAAAGGAAAAAATGCCTTCTAAGGCATAAGCATACATTTCATGGGCATATCACGTGAATAAGTGTCCAGCGAGGCACAACCATGCATTGCATTCCCATTATGTGGTCATTCACGGTACCCTGTCCGTAGCTTCAAACACATAGCATGTATATGCATAATTTAAAAAAAAATCCAAAAAGTTTACACTACAATAAATTCAATTTGTTTCCCATTTTCTTATCACTAAATTATTGGAATCTTTCTTATGAAAAATGAGAAAATAATATAACATTCTATGGTCAAATCAATGGATTGAATAAAGAAATAAAATTTTGTATGTTATCATTTCTTTTGAAGCATCCATCTAGTCTTGCATACATGAAATTGTTCAAATCCATCTTCCTTTCCATCTCTCTTCCACTATAAACCTTGCTTTTTTTAATGAAGGATTATCACAAAAAGAGGTATTGCCTTAGGATGTTTACAAGAAACTCTTTGAACACAAAAAAAAACAATAAAAATGAAGAATAATCAGCTAGGTTGAAAACTCTAATGGATAGTCTAGACAAAAATAAGACAAAAAAGGTGAATAAGAAAGAACAAAACAAGGGACATCCTGTCACATGAACTAGATTATTTTCCTTTGAATTAAAGTTTTGTTGAGAAAAACAACCACGATTTGAAATGATGTGTAGTCATGTTTCTTTATAAAAAAAGAAAGTAATTATCCTTTGCTACCGAATTTGAGCATTTCGAAAATTTCTTTCAAATTACCCTAAACAAGGGTCACCCTCACACTAAGGGTTGACATAATGTTTGCATTTGTTTACCAATACAAAAATATATAAAAAAAGAAACAAGATAATATGGTCATATCAAGAAAGAAAAAAATGAGAAGCAAAAGTTTAGAGAATAAAAATAAAAGGTCAAAATATAAAAAAGGTGAACAAAAAGAAGTAAAAAAATATTGAATGAAACATTATTCAAATATCTTTGTTCCAAACAACCCTCACATCACTTTTTTTAGCTTTTACTATCATTTACTTCCATACTCCTAGCCTTGGCCACGATACAAGCCTAATAAAGTCCACACAGATCAAAGATTGGTTGTTATCTTTCAAAGATTTTAATTTAGAGGAAAATTTTTATTTGCTAACAGGTTTGTTCTAAAAAAATTATAAAAAAAGGGATTGAAAAAGTGTGTTTAGAGATTTTCTTTTAAACACTGGGGCAGTTTATGTTTGGTTGACATGTTTTCAAAGCTCCAAAATTAGCATGGGCATTCAAGCAATTAAGTTAAATTTGGGTTGTCCCCTTTCAATTCATTCTTCATGCACCTTGACCAACCTTAAAATAGTCCATCTTTATCAATCCCAAACCCAAACTAGGGTAGCCACTTTGTTTGTAATTCATATATTCCCATCATTCATTCTGAATTGGGGCATTTATTTACATTAAAGATTGTGATTACATTAGGGGCAACTTGTGAAGACCCCATCATTTTTTAATCTCCTCAACCTTGGGAAAAATTAAACACGCTTTTGCACCCTAAGACCATCATAGGCTCTCACACAAAGGGAAAATTTTTGAAGTCCCTATTGTTGACAAAGATTGATTAAAAGATTTTGATGATGATAAAGATGCTGAAGAAAACACTTGAAGATACTGAAGACAATATAGTTTATGTTTAAAGATTCTTATTGTAATAGACTTAAACTTTTTTTAGTTAGGTGCAAAATTCTTAGAACAACAACAAGCTCGCAACTCCTCTGAGAGAAACTCATTTTTCGCAAAAATTAGTATGGTAATCGATTACCAACTTATAATAATCGATTACCAACTCAAAAAAATTCTATTTTTCAAAACTCACTTAAGATAATCGATTACCACGAATGGTAATCGATTATCACTAGCAGTTACAACTTGGCTCTTGAAAAATGACTTGAAATAATTGATTAACATTTCTGGTAATCGATTACCATTGACAGTTATAAAAATATTTGTTCAAATTTGAATATGAGATAATCGATTACCATTTTGGGTAATCGATTAACACTACAAAACTTTGTTTTCGAAAATCACTGGAATAATCAATTATCTTAAATGGTAATCGATTATCCTTGGTAGTTTCAGCTAAACTCTTCATTTCTAACTCAGCCTGCGAAAATCTCTTTAAATAGAACTCAGTTTCCAAACTTCAAACCACCTTTTTAAGATTCAGAGTTCTTGTGCTGTGACTGCAAAGTGTTGCTCTATGAGATTCTTAAAAAATAGCTTTGAAAAGCCTAGTGTGAGTGAGTGATAACTTTTTCTAAGTGAGTTCTTAGAAGATTGAATGTTGTGTTGTTGCTAGGAAAGCTGGTCATCCTTTGTGTGATTCAGGGGGAACTTTTTGTTCATCTCTTGTGGTTGGTCAAGAGAGGTGTTTTCTAATCCTTACTCTTTTATAATCTATTGTAATCTGATTATTATAGTGATTGAGTTAATATCTTTGTTTAAGAGATTAACAACTGGACATAGGATCTTTTGATCTGAACCAGTATAAATATAAGTGTGCATCCTTCTCCTTTAAACTCTTTATTTATCTGCACTTGCACTTAAAGTAACTGTGATTTTAAGTTAATCATTTAAATTTTGAGAAAAATTTTAAAACCTGTTAAGACTTATAAAAATCCAATTCACCCACCCTCTTGGTTTTTGATCATAGATTAAATATTCCGCTGCGCGATACCAACAATTGGTATTAGAGCTTGCTTTGAGAGTTATTCAAATTTTTCGAAAATGGTAGGGTCAAACCAAACCTTTGTTGAAGGTGCGTCTATCAATAGACCTCCACTTTTTATTGGTGAAAACTACCTTTTTGGAAAGTCAGAATGCAAATATTTTTAGAATCAGTTGATAGGGGTATTTGGGATGCTGTTTTAAATGGACCATTTATTCCTGTTAACATTGTTAATGAAGTGCAGAAACCAAAGCCTTTTGCTCAATGGACTACTGATGAAAATAGGCGAGCTTAGTATGATGTTAAAGCTAGAAACATTATATCATCTGCTCTAACTCTTGATGAGTTCTATAGAGTTTCTATCTACACCAGTGCACGCGAGATGTGGGAAATCCTTCGAGTGACTCATGAAGGAACTGACGATGTCAAACGGGCTAGAAAGAACTCCTTGATACAAGAATATGAAATGTTTCGAATGCAGGAGGGAGAAACCATCTACGATATGCAGTAGCGGTTCACACACATTGTCAACCATCTCAGTGAGCTAGGTAAAACCTTTGATACTGATAAACTTAACATAAAAATTCTTAAATCTTTGAATAGGACTTGGTAGCCAAAGGTGACGTATATCACGGAGTCACAGAATCTTGCAACAATGACCATGGCGGCTCTATTTGGAAAACTGAGAGAGCACGAGCTTGAACTAGGAAGATTGAATGATGAAGAAGATCAGGGAAGAAAGAAGAATATTGCATTCAAAACTGAGGTTGTCAAAGGCAAGAAGCAAAAAGAGGAAGAAGATTCTGATGATGATGAGAATCTTAGTCTCATGATAAAGAAGTTCCCAAAGTTCATGAAGTCCAAAGGAAGAAATCAATTCAAGAGTAATAAGAAGGAGAATCAAGGAAGTTCCTCAAACTTTAAATGCTATGGATGTGGAGAAACTGGTCATGTAAAAGCAGACTGCCCAAATTCAAAAAGGAGTGATGAAAAGAAAAGCAAGAAATATTATAAGAAAAAGGCATACATCGCGTGGGAAGATAATGCCTCAACTTCATCCAACTCTAAAGGATCCGATGAGGAAGAAGCAAACTTTTGCTTAATGGCCAATAATGATCACTTTGACAGTGAGGTAAGCTCCTCTGACAATGAAAATGAAAATGATTATGATTCACTTTATGATGCCTTTCAAGAATTGATTGCTAAATCTAGTAAACTAGATATTGCTCACAAAAAATTAAAAAGTGATTTTAAAGAATTACAAAGCAATTTTGAAAAATCTCTTGAAGAAGAAAATGCTTTAAAAAATAAAATCTTAAGTTTGGAAAATAGAGAAATTGAAACAGTTGAATGTGCATCTTGCAAAAGCTATATGTTTGATTTAATGATTTTAGAAAATCAACTTAAAAATGCTTTAGAAAATAAATCTTTTAAAAAACATGTTTGTGAGAAAAAGAATTTAAGTAAAAACAAATATGTTCCTAAAAATAAAATTAAAAAGACTCGCAGAGTGTGGGTAGAAAAAGGAACTGCTCACTCTAAAAATACTTGTATAGCTACTTATTTTTATTGCATGAAAAAAAGGCATACATCAAATAAATGCAATATTAAACATTATGATGTTCCAAATGGGAAGTATACTTGGATGCCTATTGTTAGATAATTAGTATATCTCTCTAACCCCAAGGACCCAATAAAGGTAATGGGGACCTATTTCCTCCATATTTTTCTTATTTTGTAGTTAACTTCCAAAGCCAGAAAATCAATGTGGTATCTTGACAGTGGATGCTCAAAACACATGACGGGTGATAAAAAGAAGATCAAGAATCTCAAAAGAAAGGATAAAAGATTTGTTACATATGAAGATAACAACAAAGGGAAAATAATTGGAATTGGAGATGTTGGTGGAGGGGATACCTTGGAGATCAAGGATGTGCTACTTGTTGAAGGACTGAAGCACAATCTCCTCAGTATTAGTCAGCTATGCGACAAAGGTCTCAAAGTTATCTTTGAAAGTGATTACTGCACTATCCACCAAAAGAATTCTAAGGAAATTGCTCTGAAAGGTATGAGACACAAGAATATCTATCTAATTGATCTTGATTATGCATCATCTAGTAATATAACATGTCTTGTTGCAAAAGAAGAAAATCCTTGGTTATGGCATAAAAGGGCTGCTCATATTCACATGAAACAATTGAATAAGTTGATTTCTAAGGATTTAGTAATTGGTTTACCAAAAATAAAATTTGAAAAAGATAAAATATGTGTTGCTTGTCAAAAAGGAAAACAAGTAACATCATCATTTTATTCAAAAAATATTTTATCTACTTGAAAGCCATTAGAGCTTTTGCATATGGATTTATTTGGTCCCTCTAGGATTAAGAGTTATGGAGGAAATTATTATGCTCTTGTTATTGTGGATGACTACTCTAGGTTTACTTGGACATTCTTTCTTACTTTAAAAATTGAAGCCTTTAAAGCATTTAAAAAATTTGCAAAATTAGTTCAAATTGAAAAAGATTTGAAAATTAAGATTATAAGAAGTGATCATGGTAGGGAATTTCAAAATGAGTCATTTGAAAATTTTTGTGATGAAAATGGAATTTTTCATAACTTCTCTACACCTAGGACACCTCAACAAAATGAAGTTGTAGAAAGGAAAAATAGGTCCTTAGAGGAACTATCTAGAACAATGCTAAATGAACATAATGTTCCTAAGTATTTTTGGGCTGATGTTGTGAGCACTGCATGTTATGTTTTGAATAGAATGCTTATTAGACCTATTTTAAAAATTACTCCTTAGGAATTATTTAAAGGTAGAAAGCCAAATGTTGCCCATCTTAAAATTTTTGGATGCACATGTTTTGTTTTAAATAATGGAAAAGAAAATTTAGGAAAATTTGATTCTAAAGCTGATGAGGCAATATTTCTAGGATATTCTCTCACGAGTAAAGCATATAGAGTTTTTAATCGAAGAACTTTGAACGTTGAAGAATCCATGCATGTTGTTTTTGATGAAGTTGTAGACCTTGAGGAGAATCCTCTTGAGTCAAATAAGCAAATTACAGGTGATGAAGAATATATTCAGGAGGCCCTTGATGAAATGTATTTAAATGAGAATCCACCTCCTCAATCTGAAGATCATGAAAAGTGTTGGAAGTCACCAAGAGGACTATCTCTAGACAATATCATTGGTGATATTTCAAAGGGGGTAATCACTAGAAATATGAATAATTTTTGTATGAATGTTGCCTTTGTTTCAATAGATTGAACCAAAGAATGTTTAAGAAGTTCTTCAAGATGATCAATGGTGCATTGCAATGCAAGAGGAGCTCAATCAATTTGAAAGAAATAAAGTATGGGAGTTGATTCCAAGAGATGAATCACTTCAAGTGATTGGCACAAGATGGGTTTTCAAAAATAAGATGGATGAGGATGGAAATATTACTAGGAATAAAGCTAGGCTTGTTGCAAAGGGATATCGACAAGAAGAAGGTATATACTATGATGAAACATATGCCCCTATTGCAAGGTTAGAAGCTATACGCTTACTTCTTGCTTATGCTTCTATTATGAAATTTAAATTATATCAAATGGATGTCAAAAGTGCCTTTCTAAATGGTTTTATCAAAGAAGATGTGTACGTTGAACAACCTCCTACTTTTGAGGATTATAAATTTCCAAATCACATTTATAAATTGAAAAAGGCACTTTATGGTTTAAAGCAAGAACCTAGATCTTGGTATGAACGCTTAAGCACATTTTTGCTCGAAAATGATTTTGAAAGAGGTAAAATAGACTCAACTCTATTTATTAAAAGGGTAGGTGAAAACATTTTATTGGTTCAAGTTTATGTTGATGATATAATTTTTGGATCAACTAATAAATCTCTATGTGAAGGTTTTGCAAGCATAATGCAGGGTGAGTTTGAAATGTCAATGATGAGAGAATTAACCTTCTTCCTTGGTTTGCAAATTAAGCAAATGGAAGAAGGGACATTCATATCTCAATCTAAATACTGTAAGGAAGTACTAAAAAAAATTGAAATGGATAATGCTAAAGCAGCAAGTACTCCTATGGCAACTTCCTGCTATTTGGATAAAGACGAATCAGGTATTGAGGTAAATCAAACTATGTTTAGAGGTATGATAAGGTCTCTTTTATATCTTACTGCAAGTAGACCTGATATTATGCAATCTGTATGTGTTTGTGCTAGATATCAAGCCAGTCCTAAGGAATCACATCTTATAGCAGTAAAAAGAATTTTAAAATATCTTAAAGGAACTATATCTTTTGGACTTTGGTATCCTTCTGGGCCCTCACTTAGTGTAATAGGGTACTCTGATGTTGATTATGGTGGTTGTAAAATAGATAGAAAAAGTACCAGTGGTACTTGTCACCTCTTAGGAAGCTCATTAGTTTCTTGGCACTCCAAGAAACAAGCTTGTGTGGCTTTGTCAACTATAGAGCTGAATACATAGCTGCTGGAAATTGTTGTGCTCAAATTCTCTGGATGAAACAACAGTTAGAAGATTCTAATATTTTTCTAAATCATATACCTTTGAAATGTGATAATACAAGTCCTATTAATTTAACCAAAAATCCCATCATGCACTCTAGGACAAAACACATTGAAATTAAACATCATTTTTTAAGGGATCACATAAGTAAAGGCAATTGTGAGATAGAATATGTAGATATCAATCACCAATTAGCTGATATTCTTACCAAACCTTTAGCCAAAGAAAGATTTTATGAACTTAGAAGAGATCTGGGAATTTTAGAAGTGTCTTAAAAATGCACCAAATTGAACAAAAATGCACAAATTCGCACTTTATAAAAATTTCGAAAAACAGCGTTAATAATCGATTACCACTTATGGTAATCGATTACTAGGTCCTCTTTCTGTTTCTGGGTTCTCAGGTTATGAGCAAATAATCGATTACCACTTAGGGTAATTGATTACCAAACTTCTCTGAACATTTTATTTTCCAGATTATGAGAAATTAATCGATTATCACTTACAGTAATCGATTACCCAGCTTCGTTGCCCCATTCTGAACTCTGCAATATGAGCAAATAATCAATTATCACGTTTGGTAATCGATTATTCTTCGTTGTTGCGTGTTAACCTTTCTTCAATTAGCCGTTGTAACAATTAGATTCTCAATCAAATCACAAAATCAAACCGTTTTTCCTCTCTCAGTTATAAAATCCTTCTTCCACAACCCACTATTCACTCACAAACATCCAAAATCATTTTTCCCCTTTTTCAAAACCCTAAAACCCTAAAACCCCTTTTCTGCAAATCAATGGCAGACCGACGCAGGAAGATTCCAACTCATCGACGAGGTGATTAACCTTCATCCTCTGTTGATCTTCCTCCAAGAGATGCCTCCATTGATGGCTGGATCTTTGATGAAAGCAGACACCCAGAGTTTCTCACCCTCTTTAAAGAAAAACCACTGCAAACGCCCAAGTTCATCAATAATGGCTGGTTCCAAAACCAAGGATTCTCCTTCCCTGATCTCTTCGAAGAACAAGGCATTCGATTCTTCACAGAAATGCAAGGTGTTTACTATCCCAATCTTGTTCATGTTTTCCATTACAACCTCAAATTCAGGGGAAACATTGGGTATACAAAAGTCAAGGGAGTAAAGATCATTCTTGATGATGATATCTGGACCAACGTAGCACTAATTCCTCCTTTTGCTGACCGCACATCCATCTTGTCTACTCACATCGATGGATTCAATAGAATTCTTACATACCAGTCTCTTTTAAGGCAGCCTAATTTGCATATCAACAAAAAGTTATTGGCTGGTCCTCTCACAATTGAGGCAAGGCTGTTGCACTATCTCATTGTCTGGATTTTGTGCCCACGTGGCACCAATCATGCTCAATGCAGTGAAGCCGACCTACTGATCATCTATTGTTTAATGAATCATATTATGATTGAGTGGTCAATGTTTTTCATGGAGACTATGCTTAAGGCAAGGAAGCTTACCCAATATCCTCTTCCATATTCTCTTCTAATATCTCGCATTTGTGAGTACAAACAGGTTCCAATCGAGGGGAAACTCTGTCAAAGCACCTCACCTTCAAATGAAATCTCTAACTCTTCCCTCAAGCAAATGAAGATTGTGCAATTTGGAGGTGGATATGTTCATAAAGATGACGTTCCTAACTATGAAGATGATGAAGGAACTCCCTCCCCAGATCCTGTCCCTCCTCAAACCAATATTGGTTCTTCAAGCAATGCTGCAACAGGATCCTCCACCTTCTTAGAAGACCAAATTCTTGGCCTGAATCAAAGACTTGAAGACTTCTTTCTTCTATCTACATCTCGCCATGAAGAAGTCCTTAGGTCCATTGGAGAAGTCAATACTAGACTCTTCAATCTAGAAACAAAATTTGATGAATTCACTCATGATGATGACATGAGTGAAGAATTTTAGGAGATCTAGTTGTTTAATTTAATGTTATTGCTTCTTGTGTAATGACTTTCTCTTTGAAATAACAAATTCTCTATGTTATATTTGTCTGGTGTTTTTTTTTTCTTACCCTCCTTCATGACCCCTTTTTATCTTCTGATCAAAATAGGGGGAGAAAAAGTTTAAAGGGTTGTCTCACTGTTTCTTTCCCATAAGTTGTTTAATTGCAGGAAGTTCAGAAACTTTAAACATATATTTGATCATCATAAAAAAGGGGGAGATTGTTGACAAAGATTGATTAAAAAATTTTGATGATGATAAAGATGCTGAATCAAACACTTGAAGATATTGAAGACAATATAGTTTATGTTTAAAGATTCTTATTGTAATAGACTTAAACGTTTTCTAGTTAGGTGCAAAATTGTTAGAACAACAACCAACTCGCAACTCCTCTGAGAGAAACTCATTTATCGCAAAAATCAGTATGGTAATCGATTACCAACTTATAATAATCGATTACCAACTCAAAAAAATTCTATTTTTCAAAACGCACTTAAGATAATCGATTACCACGAATGGTAATCGATTATCATTGACAGTTATAACTTGGCTCTTGAAAAATGACTTGAAATAATCGATTACCATTCTGGTAATCGATTACCACTGGCAGTTATAAAAATATTTGTTCAAATTTGTACATGAGATAATCGATTACCATTTTGGATAATCGATTAACACTGCAAAACTTTGTTTTCGAAAATCACTGAAATAATCGATTATCTTAAATGGTAATCGATTATCCTTGGCAGTTTCAGCTAAACTCTTCATTTCTAACTCAGCTTGCGAAAATCTCTTTAAATAGAACTCAGTTTCCAAACTTTAAACCACCTTTTTTTAAGTTCTTGTGCTGTGACTGCAAAGTGTTGCTCTGTGAGATTCTTATAAAATAGCTTTGAAAAGCCTAGTGTGAGTGAGTGATAACTTTTTCTAAGTGAGTTCTTAGAAGATTAAGTGTTGTGTTGTTGCTAGGAAAGCTGGTCATCTTCTACGTGATTTAGGGGGAGCTTTTTGTTCATCTCTTGTGGTTGTTCAAGAGAGGTGTTTTCTAATCCTTACTCTTTTATAATCTATTGTAATCTGATTATTATAGTGATTGAGTTAATATCTTTGTTTAAGAGATTAACAACTGGACGTATGATCTTTTGATCTGAACCAGTATAAATATAAGTGTGCATCCTTCTCCTTTAAACTCTTTATTAATTTGCACTTGCATTTAAAGTAACTATGATTTTAAGTTAATCATTTAAATTTTGAGAAAAATTTTAAAACCTGTTAAGACTTATAAAAATCCAATTCACCCCCTCATGGTTTTTGACCATAGATTAAATATTCCGTTGCGCGATACCAGTACCCATCATTTCCTTCATACCATCAATAACTAGGGAAAGCCCAAACACATTTCGTGCCCCAAGCCCAATTCAAATTATGGCAACTCCCTAGTTAATCTTCATCCGCTTATCCAAACCTTTTCAAGCCTTTGGAGATTTCATGCATGTCATTCAAATAATGTTTCAAAAGAAATGATTAAAAAATGATTCGTTAGTAAATTGATTTGACCAAAGAAAAGATTTGGAAAAGTAAAAAAAAAATCAAAGTAGCATGATTCCATGAATTCAAAATAACAATGAAATAGGAATCAATTCAAATTTGTTTTCAAAAAAATGCAAAAGAAAAATTCATACATCATACCAAGTCATGCATACATAAGTCATTCATCTTTTTAAATAAAATAGTTTCCATCTTTCCAATCAAAACCCTCTTCAATCATATGAATGGTTATTGAATCCTTTCGTTTTAGAAGGAAGAAAATTAAAAAAAAACATAAATTTGTTTCTATGATGTTTCTCAAATTTATGGTCTTCTTCATTCATATGAATGACCAATATATCCTAAGCCTAGTTTCCACTAGCCCCCAAGTCCAATTTTCACATTGGCCCCCAAACACAGTTTCCACACTGGCCCCGAAGCCTAGTTTCCACACTAGCCCCAAAGCCTAGTTTCCATACTGGTCCCTAAACTAAGTTTTGTCTGACCTCACAGTTTTTTTTCTAGCCTCTAAACCTAGTTTTCCTTGCTCTCAAATAAAAATAAAGGAAAAATGAAAAAAACAAATTCCACCCATGTATGCATCATCATATAGGTTCAAAAAGAAAATCATAACATGTCATGCATCATTAAATCATCCATCATACTCCACAAAATCATTGAAAATCATTTCCAAAAAAAAGGTCAACAATGATATTTTTTTTGTGTAAGTCTCACAAATGTTAGGCATTCACGCAGTGCTTATCGACACTTCAAGAGCAAAATCCAGGTTCTCCGTTTATTCATCAAGACCCTCTACGAGGCAATAGTCATTGATTTTCTTATGTTTACATCAAGACCCTCTACGATGCAATGGTCATTGATTTCCTTATGTTTAAATCAAGACCCTCTGCGACACAATGGTCATTGATTCCTTTATGTTTACATCAAGGCCCTCTACGACGCAATGGTAATTGATTTCCTTATGTTTACACCAAGACCCTCTACAAAGCAATGGTCATGGATTTTCTCATCATCGATGACCTATGTGTGGCAATGGTCATTGATTTCTTTACATCAAGACCTCTACAAGGCAATGGTCATTGATTTCTTTACATCAAGGCCCTCTGCGCGACAATGGTCATTGATTTCTTTGTCAAATCGTGGCCCCTTGCGAGGCAATGGTCATCAATTTCTTTACATCAAAGCCCTTTACGAGGCAATGATCATTGATTTCTTTCCTTTCGATATAGACCCTCTCTCTGGATTGGTCTAATTCAATTTTTTCAAAAAGTCAGAAAAGAAAATAATAAAACAAAATGATTTGTCAGATCGAGACCCTCTACATTGTAATGGCCACCAAATGTTTCAAATATAGACTCTCTCCTTGGGATTGGTATAATCTCTTTTTCAAAAGGTCAAAGTTACAAAACGAATATATTTTTCGGATCGAGACCCTTTACATGGTAATGGTCATCGAATCCTTTAGATATAGACCCTCTCCTCGGGATTGGTCTAATTTATTTTTCAAAAAGTCAAAGTACAAAAAGAATATGGTTTTTCAGATCGGGATCCTCTACATGGTAATGGTCGTTGAATCCTTTAGATATAGACCCTCTCCTCGAGATTGGTCTATTTTTTTTCATAAAGTAAAAAATGTTATGTCGAATTGGAACCATTTACTTGGTAATGGTCACCCAGTTCTTTTCTTTCAGATACATACCATCTTCTCTAGAATGACCAAGTCTGTCTTTAAATTTGTCTTCTTTTGAAACCCGAACGAAATTAATGGTTTTATCTTTACTTATCTTTTATAACGATAATATGAAAAAGTCAAATTTTCATATTATCTAGTAAAATCTAAGTAAAGAGGGGCAAGTGTGAACACACTATTTCGTCCGAATGAATAAATTTATTTAAAAAAAAAATAAAAATAAATTTTTTTTTAATTAATGAAAAATAAAAAAGGGTGAAATAAAATTTTCTTCCAAGATTTTCAAACTTTAATTTTAGCAAAAAAATGAAAAAAAGAAAAATAAAAGAAAAAAAAGAAAAAAAGGAAGTGCTCAATTTATTTTTAATTATCACACTCCTTTGCATCAGCCCAACAAACTGAACATAATATTTTCTACCATTTGTTCCTGATAGAAACATTAGTGATATGATTCTAATAATTAGAAGCAATATCTCTTTGTATGGTTAGAATCAATATTATTAATTGGGATTGATTTTTGTTCTCTGATTTGTTAATGGTTAGAATCAATATTTCCAATCTTGATTAATATTGTGCTCTGATTTGCTATGATTTCATTTCCATAATGTGTTGTTATCATGACCAATTTCTTGCTTATATTGTTCATTACAATTAAGGGTAGGATTGTAATTTGTGAATATAAATAGACAGTCTGTTCCATGAAAAGGGACCGAAAAAAATATTCTCTACACTTCTCTAATTCTTTCCATTCACCACTCCCACTTACACACGTCCTTTTTTATCTCTCTTTCAAAATAAAAAAGAAACATATTGACGGAGGTAGAAAATCGAAAGAAAATATTCGCTACACTTCCTCTTTCTCTTCCATTACCACCCACATTAACACACATCCTTTTTACCTTTGTTGGAAAACAAGAAGGTGAGATTGATATAAAAGAGAACATATATTGAAAATTTTTGAAGGTACGTCATTACCAATTTCTAATTTTTTAAATTTATTTTTCATTATATATTTTTTAATCATAAACAAATATTTTTCTTCATTTCTTTTAGTGTCTTTCCGACCGCTCGCATCGCATGACACTCATTTTTAAATAATTAAAAATACAAAAAAATATAAAAAGGTTTTCAAAATTATAAAAAAATAAAAAATCAAATGAAATTTTTTTAAAAGATTCTAAAGAACTACGTAACCCTGATTCTCCATTGTGAATGGAGATACGTAGGAGCGATGATTAATCCTCATCGGGCCAAAAAAACCAAAAAATATTTTTGTTTCTTTTTTTTTAATTCATTTATTATTATTTTCGGGGAAAATAAATATTTTTAAAAACCACATCCTTTTGCACGTTTAATTAAAGGTGTCGTCTTAGGACGTGCATTGTGGGGTGATACACTACAAGAAAAACCGATATTACCGACGGTCAAAATCCGTCGATAATCATCAAAATCTGTCGCTAAATCAATATTACTGACGAATTATCGACGGTCAAAAATCTGTCAGTAAAATGCTTATCGGTAAAATTTTACCGACGGAAATCATGTTCCGACGATAATTATCGACAGAAAAATCCGTCAGTAAATTTGTCAGTAATTATCGACGAAAAAATCCGTCGGTAAATCTACTGGTAATTACCGACGAAAAATCCGTCGGTAAAATCCGTCAGTAATTATCGACCGAAAAATTCGTCAGTAATTACCAAAAAATCCATCGGTAAATTTGTTGCACTGTTCATTTTCTTCCTCCTCCCTCTTTCAATTTTTTTTCATTTTTTTTTCGTGGTCGCCGTAGCCGTCGCTGTCGCTGCCACTATCGTCGACGCTGCCACCATCGTCGTTGCCACTGCCGCTGCCGTTGCCACCGCTGCCACCGCCGCTATCGCTCTCGTCGCTGCCGCCGCCGCAGTCATCTTCTTCTTCTTCCTCTTTCTTCTCCTTCTTCTCCTTCATCTTTATCTTCTCCTTCTTTCTCTTTCTCTTCCTCTTCTTCTTCTTCTCCTCTTTCTCCTTCTTCTTCTCTTTCTCCTTCTTTTTCTTCTTCTTCTTCTCCTTTTTCTCTTCTTCTTCTTCTTCTTCTTCTTCTTCTTCTTCTTCTTCTTTTTCTTCTTTTCTTCTTCTTCTCGTCTTCTTATAAGGTGAGATTTGTCGGTAAAATTCTCGCTTCTTTTACCGACGGATTATCTCGTCTTCTTTTGTTTTTCCATAGTTTTCCAGAATAAACTATGGTGACGACTCCAATCTGTTTTTTTTTCAAATTTTATTTTTAGTTCGTCGTCCCGTCGCGATCTCGGTACGACACCCGCCTTTGTGGGTATTGCTTGAACCCGTCCCCATTTTGATGGAGAATCTCTGCATTGAATATGTATAGGTGTGGGTATATGTATGGGAATACCCAACTTTTTCAATTTGGTATGGAAATGAGGATATGCATATTTGTCTCGTCCTCGTCCGCATACCTGGCCTAATATTCATCCTACCCTATCTTCGTCCACATCCCTATTATTAAAATACTCTCAATATATTAAGTATCCTTATATATATACACACATATACTATTCTGGTTCACCCAATAAGTCTCACATTGCTTAAGAGTGAAGATCAAGTGTAGTTAAGGACAAAATCATGATGGAACTCCACGCTCCAAAGTAGACAATACCTTGGGAACGTGATGGTTTTTCCTAACGATGTTGTCGTACAAACTTGGGTCGAGTAAGAACATTGGCACCGTCTGTGGGATCGACAACCTTGCATGTTTCACATTTTACTTAAACATGTTTTCTCGCGAGGCAAATGGGTCTTTTCTTCCTCCTACAACTTCTCTTCACCTAGAGCGATTGAGAGAGGCCTTTGGAGGTTGTTTGGGGTGTTGGGAACCTCTCCCACTCTTCCTTGGGTTTTCAATCTTCATCCATGGTGTTTTCCCCCTTTTGGGGTTGATGAAGGAGAGAATCTACACATTGGAGGTGTTGATGCGAAGGGGAGGCACAATTAGAGCATGGAGCATTTACCAAAAACCTTTGTAAAGGGCTTGCATATTCTCTTTGGTTTCCATCTCTTCCCTTTCTCTTCAATTTGTAAAACCTAGGTTTGCCACCCTGGAGAGCTAAACCTATTTGTTGAGATTAATGTAATGAACTGAATTCTTGTGTATGTTGTGATGTTAATACATGTGATTTTCCATTTTAATGTTAGTATTTGATTTTCATGCTTAATGCTTGCTTTAGTTTGGCCACCCATGCACGATTTGTGTTCTTGAGGTGTTGGAAAATGTCTTTTGAACTTATAACTGAAATTGAATGCTTAAAGGAGCTTGTATCTAGGAATAAAACATGATTCATTAGTAATCTTAAGACTCTTGAATTTAATGCATGATGTCACTTGTTGAGGATTCAAGGAATTGGAACTTTATGAGTTATCATAAGTTCAAAGTCATTAGGAATAGGATTTAAGTATTCTTGTGAGTTGATTTTGATATGAAATTGGAATTGAGATGTTTATGCATGCATGAGAATGAAGTGAATGAAATCTAGTATTGACATTTGTAAATACTCTATGTTAAATTTGTATTGCACACCAATTGTTTAATAAAATTACAAAAAAGAGTTCATATTATTTTTGTGAACTTTTTGTTGTCTAATTGAGTTTTGAATTGCAAGTCTTGACATGTGTTGCATAAGTCCATGTGGAGAGAACAATATATTTATTACTTGCTATGTATGATCGGTGCAATTGCTATTTTTCACTAACAATTGTCCGCTTTGGAGCATGGAGTTCCGTCACAGTTTTGTCCTTAAAAGGCACCTTAAGGGTAGAGGGAGTAAGGAGTATTTAAACTGCGTAAGGAGTTGTTGTCCTCACAGACAACACCAATGTTTCGACCCGATCTAAGTCCGTTTGGCAGCATCATTAGGAACAACCACCACATTCTTGAGGCATTGTCCGCTTTGGAGCGTAGAGCTTCGTCACAATTTTGTATTGAAAAGGCGCTTAAGGGTAAGGGAGGAAAGAGTATTTAAACTGCGCGGGGAGTTGTCATCCCCATAGACGGTGCCAATGTTCCAATCCAAAATCCTGCTGACAACATCGTTAGGAACAACTACCGCGTACCCGAGGTATTGTCCACTTTTGAAGCGTGGAGCTCATCATGGTTTTGTCCTTAAAAGGCGCCTCTAAGGGTGGAGGGAGGAAGGAATACTTAAACTCCTAAAGTATTTAAATTGCGCTTGACCTCGACTTCTAAGCGATGTGATGGTGAGTGTCAATGTTCTAACTGTTGACATGAGAAGCCAAGGTGGTTTTCTTCTTGAAGATTTGATGAAGATTGAGTGAAGCTCTATTGAACTATCTTGAAGCCATTACCATTGGAATGAAGTCTACATTGATGAAGGAAAGGAGATTTGATGATACTCATGTTGGTCTTAGGTGTGTCTTTTAATCTGTTGAATGGTTTTTTAACAGGTTAAAAGGTTGGCTACAGTAGTCTTAACAGGTTTGTGGTAGGCTGGGTTGTGCTACCACTAAGGTTTGATCTTTCTCAAGCTTTGTGTGTGTGCCTGGTGGTTTTCCAGGTCTACAAGAGGATTTTTACTGTGCTGGTGTGATTCTTGTGTGATTCAAGAGTCTTTTGTGGTGTTTTTGCATATTTTAAAAATGTAAGGGTGAATACTTTGTAAATCTTTTGAACTATTTGAAATGGCTGAAAACAAGTTACCCTTTGCTAAATGTGCCTCAATTCATAGACCCCATATGTTTAGTGGCATTAATTACCAATTTTGAAAAATTAGGATGAAAATCTTTATTGAATCAATAGATCGAGGGATATGGGATGCAATCACAAATGGACCATATACTCTTAAGCATACTGTTGAAAATGTGCAGGTTGATAAGGCATGGACTCAATGGACTGAGGAAGAAAGGAAGAGAGCCCAATATGATTGCAATGCAAAGAATATCCTCACTTCATCTCTCAACATGGATGAGTTTTTTCATGTTTCACAATGCAA
Organism: Vigna unguiculata; assembly: GCF_037176805.1. Taxonomy (NCBI): domain Eukaryota; kingdom Viridiplantae; phylum Streptophyta; class Magnoliopsida; order Fabales; family Fabaceae; genus Vigna; species Vigna unguiculata. Next base: position 3,427,988 of record NC_140793.1, read on the forward strand.
GAGTGCCAAGGAAATGTGGAAGGTTCTTGAAGTGACTCATGAAGGAACTAATGATGTTAAGAGAGCAAGGAAGCATGCCTTGATTCAAGAGTATGAGCTATTCAAGATGAAACAAGGAGAATCTATAACGGATATGCAAAAGAGATTCACTCACATAGTCAACCATCTCATAGGTTTGGGTAAAGAATTTGACAAAGAAAACTTAAACATCAAGGTGCTGAAATGTCTTGATAGATCTTGGCAAGCAAAGGTCACGACTATCTCAGAAACAAGAGATCTATCCACTTTGACTTCAGCTGCATTGTTTGGAAAGCTTAGGGAGCATGAGATTGAGATACAAAGGCTTAATAAGCTTGAGTCAAGTGAGAAAAAGGTAAGGAACATAGCTTTGAAGACTAGCACTAAGAAGAATGAGGAACCCGAGGATGAGGTGGCTAAATTAAGTGAAAGTGAGAACTTGAATCTCCTTGTCAAGAAGTTTGGTAAGTATCTCAAAAGGAAAGGTATCAAAGTTAATCCCAAGAGGTATACTTCTAAACACAATGAACCAAACTCTTCAAATTTTACATGTTATAACTGTGGAAAACAAGGACATATCAAAATTGAACGTTCAAATTCTAACAAAGAAAAGGAGAAGAGTGTTGATAGCAAAAAGGAGAAGAAGCCAAAGGAGAAACGTGCATAGATTGCATGGGAGGACAATGATGATTCAACAAAAGTAGATCCTCACAAGATGAGAGTGAAGAAGCCAACTTGTGTCTCATGGCTGGTTATGAGTCATCCTCCTCAAGCCAAGTAAGTTCTCTAGACATAAATGACTATAATCAATTGTTGCATGATTATGAAGAGTTGCATAATGAAGCAAACAAGATTTCTGCATTAAAAAATCGGTTGAAAGGCTTAAACAACTGGCTGGAAAACAAAGTTAATCAACTAGAAAAAGAAACAACTGATTTTTGAACATTTAGAAATTATTTACAGTAATTCAACCGACTGTTTTAGAAATCAATCGGCTGAAAAACCTTGTGAAAACTGCACAATTTTAAAAAATCAAGTGAAATACCTTATAAAGACCTGTGCAAGGTTCACAAGAGGGGAAGCAAACTTAGAGGTTGTTCTTGGTTCTCAAAACTGTGTGTTTGGAAAAGCTGGACTTGGTTACAATCCTTCTTTTCAAAAGAAAACCAAGAAGTTCTCTAGTTTCTTTTCAAAAAGTATGCCAAGTGACATGCCATTCATTTCATGCAACTACTGTATGCAAAGAGGTCATGTTATTAAGAACTGTCATGCTAGAAAATATGATGTTCCTAAAGGGATTATGAAATAGATCCCAAAAGGATCTAGAAAGGCATAACCATGATGGACCCAACCTATCAAAGGGTACCAAGTAATCCAAATTTATTTTGTAGGTCATAAAAGGTGATAAGAATGATTTGTGGCACCTTGATAGTGGTTGTTCGACACATATAACAGAAGATTAGACCAAATTTGCAAAGTTAGAGTTGAAGGAGGAAAGGTTTATAACCTATGGAGACAACAACAAAGGAAGAATCCTTGGAAATGGAGTCATAGGCAATGGATCCTCTTTCAACATCAAGAATGTGTTGCTGGTAGATGGACTCAAACACAATTTGATAAGTATAAGTCAACTATGTGATAAAGGCTTTAAAGTCATGTTTGAACCAAATAGTTGTTTGATATATAATGCATGTGGTAGTATTGTTTTGATAGCCAAAAGAGTCAATAACATATACCTACTTGATCTACACCATGCATCATTTAGCATCCATTGTTTGCTTACAAAAGAGGATGACATTTGGTTATGGCATAAAAGACTTTGTCACATACACATGCAACATTTCAATCGGCTAAATAGAATATAGTTGGTTGAAGGACTACCGAAACTCAAGTTTGAGAAGGATAGAGTGTGTGAAGCATTTCACAAAGGAAAACAGACCAAGGTCTCTTTTAAATCCAAAAATGTTGTTTCAACTGAAAGACCTTTAGAGAAGCTTCACATGGATCTATTTGGTCCATCTCAAACCATGAGCCTTAGTGACAATCTTTATGCATTAGTCATTGTTGATGATTTCTCTAGGTACACATGGACTTTGTTCTTAGCTTCCAAAAATGAAACTTTTCATGCCTTTAAAAGACTTGCCAAAATGCTTGAAAATGAAAAGAGTTCCAAGATAGTGTCTATTCGAAGTGACCATGGTGGGGAATTCCAAAATGAAAGATTTGAACACTTTTGTGAAAAGCATGGCATTAACCATAATTTTTCTGTACCAAGAACCCCACAACCAAATGGTGTTGTTGAATGAAAACTCACTACCTAAGTATTTTTGGGTTGATGCAGTCAACACTGCTTGCTATGTTTTAAATAGAGTGTCGATTAGGCCAATTTTGAAGAAAACCCCCTATGAGCTTTTCCAAGGGAGGAGGCCTGTTTTAAGTCACCTAAAAGTATTTGGATGTAAGTGCTTCATCTTAAATAATGACAAAGAAAGTCTTGGCAAACTTGATGCAAAAGCGGATGAAGGTGTTTTTCTAGGCTATGCTACACAAAATCATGCATATAGAGTCTATAATAAGAGATTGATGACTATTGAAGAGTCTATGCATGTTGTATTTGATGAAACTAATCCAAAGTTGCAAGATCAAGTGTCAAAGAATGCAAATGAGGAAGATCTATTGCAGGAGCAGATTTTTGCTACAGGAAATCAATCGACTGAAAAGGAAAAATAATCGACTGAAAAAGCTGCAGACAACAACTTGCCCAAGGATTGGATCTAGCCTAGAGGTTTATCAAAGGACAACATCATAGGTGATATCAAACAAGGAGTATATACTAGACGTAGGATTGTATTTCGTGAACATGTTGCTTTTGTATCTCAAATTGAACCTAAGAATGTGAATAATGCTTTGAATGATAGTAATTGGATTGTTGCTATGCAAGACGAACTCAATCAATTCACAAGAAATGATGTGTGGTTTCTAGTGCCTAAAATTGATGATATGAATATAATTGGAACCAAATGGGTTTTTAGAAACAAAATGGATGAAAATGGTAATATAGTAAGAAACAAAGCTAGACTAGTTGCTAAAGGTTATAATCAAGAAGAAGGCATTGATTTTTGGGAAACTTATGCACCTGTAGCTAGCCTAGAATCTGTGAGATTACTCTTAGCATATGCTTGCATGTGTAACTTTAAATTGCATCAAATGGATGTGAAAAGTGCATTCTTGAATGGTTTCCTAAATGAAAAAGTGTATGTATCACAACCTCCTGAATTTGAGGATCATCTCTATCCTAACCATGTTTTCAAATTGAAAAAGGCTTTATATGGTTTAAAACAAGCACCAAGACAATGATATGAAAGGCTAAGCAATTTTCTCTTACCAAAAGGTTATGCTAGAGGTGCAGTGGATAAAACACTCTTCATTAGAAAATATGATAATGATGTTATACTTGTTCAAGTGTATGTTGATGATATCATCTTTGGTTCAAATAACACATTGTGTGAAGAGTTTGTTGCAGTTATGCAGGGAGAATTTGAGATGCCCATGATGGGTGAGCTTACCTACTTTCTAGGGCTGCAAGTCAAGCTACTCAATCATGGAACATTTTTAAATTAATCAAATTATTGTTTTGACTTGTTGAAAAAGTTCAAAATGGAGGATTGCAAGGAAACTGCCACTCCAATTGCAACAAATTGCCTTATGGATGTAGATGAGGCTGGCCAACCAGTAGATTCAACCAAATATAGAGGGTTGATTGGGTCTTTGCTCTATCTTACAACAAGTAGCATATATTTAGTTTGGAGTATGCTTATGTGCTAGGTTTCAAGCAAATCCAAAGGAATCACACTTTAAGGCTGGAAAAAGAATTCTAAAGTACCTTAAAGGAACAACCAATGTTGGTTTATGGTGTCCATGTGATTCTAACATAAATCTTAGTGGCTTTTCAGATTCAGACTATACAGGGTGGAAATTGGATAGAAAAAGCACAAGTGGTACTTGTCATTTGCTTGGATCAAGTCTAATCTCATGGAATAGAAAAATGCAAGCATGTGTGGCACTCTCCACTACTGAAGCTGAATATATTGCTGCTGGACATGGCTGTGCACAAATCATATGGTTGAAGCATCAACTTTTGGACTATGGTGTAAGGCTAAGCAAGGTACCTTTGTATTGTGATAATACTAGTGTCATCAACTTAACCAAGAATCCAATACAACATTCTAAAACCAAGCATATAGAGATTAGGCATCATTCATTTGTGATCATGTTCAAAAGGGAGATTGTGAAATCAAATTTGTTAAAACTGAAAATCAATTGGCGGATTTGTTTACAAAACCATTGGCTAGAGATAGTTTTAACAAGCTAAGAACTGAACTAGGCACATTAGACATCAATAATGTGGTCTGATGTGTTTGTAGCATGTTAATCTTATATACTCATGCATTGGTTTCCTAAAAATTTGTTGCTGTATGTAAAAAATTTGAAAACAGTCATATTCAACCTGTTGATTTTTCATTTCAACGTGTTGATTTCACTTAAATATGCCTTTGTTTGCAAAAACATGATCTGTCAACCTGTTAATTCTGTATTTCAACATGTTTATTTCACTTAAACTGCCACTGAATGGTGCAATATTGATCTGCTATGATTTTCAATCTATTACAATTCAGTAGTTAATTTTATTAAAATTGAATCTGGAAAAATGAAGTTCAATTTTACGATTTTCAATCGGTTGATTTTCAAATCAGTTAGTTGATTTCACTTAACCAGATTCTGTTTCTAATCTCTGATTCTCTGACGCTGTTTTAATCGACTGATTCTGTTTTTCAACGTGTTGATTTTACTTAAACTGTGCATTAACTTACGAATTGAATTGTTAAGCTGACCCAATCAAAGAAAGCATCTTTTTGTCAAGTACTATCTGCTTTTAACTGCCCATTTTATCAGCCATGTGTTGCTTTTACTGATTTGTTTGACCAAAAAGCATGTTAGTGTACAATTCCAATGTGCATGCAGCTAACATGATCTGAACTGATTAATTCACTCATAAAAACACATTGAAAACACCATGAATGCATGATATACTGTTTTGGACTGCATTAAACTAATTTGGGTAACCTAAAACAAATTAATTAGGAAAATTTGCACCATTTAATCAACTATTTCTGAATATCAGCTTGTTCAATTATAAATATTACACTTGTATTGTTGCATTTGCATCATACTTCTCTTAGAAACAGCCATACTCACACTCATCATGCCTGGTTGTCAACAAAGAGCTATCTAATCTGATGATGAGCATTCCACTCCTCCTACCCCAAGGTCTCCAAATCACGAAAGCCATGGAAGAATTGAAGCATGGTTTGAGGATTATGAGGACAACATTCAAGTGTTCCTCATTAAGATGAATAGTGTAAGACCCGAGAAATTTAAATAACTAAATAAATAATTAATTAATAAATGCAGGCATTGGGAGCCTTTATGGCATTAAATATTTATTAATGTGATGTGGAAAAGTATTAGCTCAAATGGTTGATAGTACTTTGATTATGTGAGAGGACTTGGGTTTGAGTCCTATGTATGCCAATTATGTGTTGTTTGATATTATTATTAATTTTTAATAATAATATGCATGATCATGTTGAGTGATAACATGATTATAAAATTAGGTGTATTATCACAAAATATAAATTGCTTGAGTGGTTAGGCATTGATTTAATGATAAGCATGGTATGGGTTTGAATCTTGGTGAACTCATATTTAACTTTCTTTTTGTTAAAAAATTAGTTATGGCCTGAATATGAAAGGGTAGAGAAAACCCTAACAGAAGGGGCTGAAAAACAACCAAATAATGGTTTATAAATGGGGATTGAGTTCTTCTACTAAACACAACACATTTATTATTATTATTGTTATTATTATTTATATTATTATTATTATTACTTTATTTTACTACTACTATTATTATTCTTATTCTTATTATTATTATTATTATTTCTATTATTATTATTATTATCATTATTATTATTACTATTATTATTATCCTTAATATTATTATTATTAATTTATTTTACTATTATTATTATTATTATTATTATTTTCATCATTATTATTATTATTATTACTATTATCATTATAATTATTATTATTCTTATTATTATTATTAATTTTATTTTATTTTAATATTACTATTATTTTATTATTAATATTATTTTTATCACTATTATTATTATTTTATTATCTTCTTTTATTATTATTATTATTATAATAATAATAATTATTGTTATTTATATTATAATTATTTTTATTTTTAGTTTTATTATTATTACTATTTTTATTTTTATTATTTTATTTTACTATTATTATTTTTATTTTTATTTTTATTATTACTATTATTATTATTATTATTTTATTATGATTATTATTATATTATTTTATTATCATTATTAACTTTATGATTGTTTTATTTTATTTATGATTTTATTATTATTATTATTGCTTCATTATTAGTGCTTTATTTAATTATTATTATTATTATTATTATTTATTTTTATTTTATTTTATTAGTATCGTTGTTTTATTATTATTGTTTATTTTATTTTATTATTATTTTCATTAATCTTATTTTTATTTTTATTGTTTCATTTTATTTTTATTATTATTATCATTATTATTGTTGTTGTTGTTATTTTTATTTTTATTCTTATTACTATCTTATTGCCCGTGCAATATTTTAGGGCAATGATTATGTGTTCTTCTTAGTTTGTATATTGTTTGGTTGTCCATGATTGTGTGTTAGGTATAACACTTTTGTTTTGATGGTTTTATATAAATTTAGAAAGGGATAGATGTGTGTTTATAATTGAATGATGCATATGAATGCGTATTTTGGGTTCTGGATGTTTGAGAATTGAATTGTTTGATACTATGAACTTAATTAAAGTACCTAAAACCAGTAGTGTCACATTACTGGTGTAGCCCCTGACGGTGAAGAGTGAAGCGCCTAGCAATAACCAAAAATAGGGAAGCTTTGTGTGTCGTGATGCCTGACGGTGTTGTGGAACCGTCAAGCGGTCTGCACATCCATTTCGCCTGGTGGCGCTTTGGCAGCGTCAGGCGATAGTGCAGGAGCAAGGGTCCATTGCAAATGAATTTGCATGGAGTTTACTTTATGGTTTTGAATTTTGATACATTTTAGTAAGGTTTTAATTTTCCCGCGTTTTGGGAAAGAACTTTGAACAATAATGACATATTTGATATTATTTTACTTTATTTTATTTAAATTAGTAATATCCAGTCGGAATGTTACATTTGGTATTAGAGCAACGGTTTTCAAATGATTTTTGGGCCTTGGGGAGTGAGCTTGTCGTGTTTCGGTTGTGAAACCTTGTAGGAATGGATTTGCAGTCTATCAATCATACTTTTGATTGCGACTGCATTGAGTTGTGAAACTGGAAGCATTAAGAACAAAAAATATCTTGGTAAAGTGATGAGGGTGTACACTCATGACTATATTAGAGATAGTTTCCTTTCTTAATTCTAAAGGTTTTGGTAAAAGAGAGGGAAGTTATAGGTTGAGTTTCTCTCCTATACCTTTTCTTGTTATGTTTGCACTTCTATGGTATGTGTTTGTTATTTGTGGTAGCAAAAGAATGCAGATTCAAGGTCAAACTTGACCTGCTTGCCTTTTAGGGGTTAGAGTAGGGGTTTTGAGGTAGTCCCTTGATCGAAGATATGAATATGCAGAAGGTTGTGTAATAGTGTACGAGTGGAGTTAAGTTATGGAATTGTAGGCAAAAAGCACTAGAGGAGTTTAGAAACATCGCGTTAACTGAGGGCAAGAATAGGTTCTTTGAATGAATACCACAAGTTTTGTGAGAGGAATCGAATTCAAAGGTTATAATAAGGAGCGATGTTCAGTGCATGCTTGTGCAGCAAAGTTGAGAAGTCAAATTGGTATTACATCCTAACATGGGTCTGAGGTTGGAGTGGAAAGTAGTGAAACTTATGGGGTTAAGGCTAAACCAAAAGGGTAGATACAAGGAAGTGAGAATCTCAAGTAGAAGGTAAAGTTGAGGCAGAGCTCGAAGGAATAGGTTGACCAGACAATGTTCTAAGAAAGGGGGAAAACCAATCGCGTGGTAAGAATACCATATGGTCAAGGTTTTATGCTAGTCAACCTCCATGAGAGGCAGTTAAATCTTCTCAGCAATAACCACAATTTAATTTAGGAGTAGAATGGATGTCCTAAGTAAGGTGGCTCACAAGAGAGAAAGGGTTGACTTGCGACATGAGCTGAACAGTTTCAAGTATCGAAAGAAGAAGTACTTCGTTAAGTTGTTCTTATGGGAATGAGATAATTGGTAATGTCATGGCACAAGGGAGGATGAAAGTAAAATAGGAAAGTATTGTGTAGCTAAAGGAGTGTCTCTACAAATTGGTGTTGGATCGGTTAAAGTAAATAATGAAAAGGATACAAGGTATATACAATCTAGAACCCAAACAATTCAATTCTCAAACATCTAGCCACCAACTGACAGAGACTGCAAGAGGTAAGTGCTACTTGAATGTTTGAATGTTTGAGGTGAACCTGATGTTGTTGTGTTGTGCCTGAGAATGAATACAATGTAGACGTATATTGAGCTTGTGTGTTATTCATTTGATTCATTGAATCTGTTGTGTACGTTACTACATTATTGTTGCTTGAATCCTCCATTATCCCCTCGATTGAATCCTCACGCCACTCTATTCTCCTCCGCCGCACCCAACATGAACGCCAAACCAACAACCCGGAAACAACCCGTCATCTCCAACATTACGCCATCTGCTTTTGTTTTCATCAACCTTCATCTTTATTGCTCACCTGCATAAAGATGACCAAACACACGCCTCTTTCTCCTCTAAATAGAACCTCAACTCCATCTTCACTTGCACAAGCTTTTCTATCCACCCTTCTACCTATACCGTCATTCACTATCCTCCATTGTTAGCCACCGCTCCAACGTTTTCATAACACATCAAACTCTCGTCGCTTCTGGTTGCCAGTGATGCTGTCGCCAGCGACTTTGGTAGATTGGGAAGTATGCAAAGTCGTGACCTTGGGGCTTGAAGGGGTGGCTCGCATTCGTGGGAAGATGAAAACGAAGGAGCACTCACAAAAAGGAAAAAACGAGGTCGAAACAATAACAAGAGCGTCGACAGCTCCGTCGATGGTGGTCGTCATCGTCGCTGGCGTTTAAGGTTGAGCAGACACGCGTCCTAGGGGCTAAAGCGGTGTGGTGAGCGACGATGGGGCTCTGAGATCTGGCCTATCTCGCGCGCGTTGGAGAAAAAGGAAGAAAGAGATGTGTCGCCGGTGAGTAGTGGTCGGCATCGTTGCCGGCGTCCCTGGCCCGCCGGAATGGGTGCAGCGTGGATGGGTGTTGTGTTGTTCATGCCTGATGTGAAAGAGGGGGCCTGCCATGATGAAGGGGATAAGTTTAAGCTCTAATTAGGGTTTTCTGAAAAAGAAAGAAAAAGGCTTCAGGCGTTGGAGCCTCCATTACCACATGCACCCCTATTTTCTATCTCATACACCTTCATGTTTATCATTTATTTTCTTCGTGCACCTCCCTTTATGACAATCCTGCACCCCCGCCTTGTTTTTTGCTTGATGGGCTTTTACTGCATTATTCACTTCCTCGCGCACCTCCACAGTTACTAATCCTGCACCCCTGCACACACAACTCATTTACTTCGTACACCTCCCACATGTGGTACTTCTGCACTCCCATATCTTTGTCTATTATTTTTGGGCCTGTTATATTTACTTTGTGCACCCCCACTAATCACTTATGTACTCCCCTATTTTGCTTTCCACTTTTGTCTTTCTCAAAAAATTTCATCCTTTTATTTATTTATTTATTATTTTTCTAAAAAAAACAAAAATACTTGAAAATCATAAAAATTACAAAAATAGAAAAAAAATCTAAAAATGACAAAATATTCTCTTCCAATTTATTGTGTCTATCCGGTCGTCTACACCGTGTGACACTCATTTTAAAAAACATAAAAAAAGTTTTCTTTCTCTTTAGTGTCTGTCCGACCGCTCGAGTCGTGTGACACATATTTTCAAGTAAAATACCAAAAAAATAAAAAAATATCAATATTTTCAAACAACAAGCTTCTTAACAACTACGTGATCCTTGATTCTCCACTGTGAGATACATAGGAGCAAGGCCAGTCCTTGTAAGGTTCACCTCCAAAAAAATTATTTCCCAAATCGTTTTTTTAAAGAACTACGTTACCCTGATTTCTCATTTTGAATGAGAATATGTAGGACGAAGGTCAATCCTTGTCGGGCCCAAAAAATAAAAAAATATTTTTGTTTCTTTTTAGCATTTTTGTCTTATTATTTTTGGGAAAAATTAACATTTTAAAAACCACATCGACTTTGCATTTTAATTAAAGGTACCGCCCTCGGGCGGACACTGTAGGATCCTAACACCTTCCCTATGTAACGTCCTAGCCGGAAATTACTTATTCAAAAAATAAGAATATAAATAAACTCACAACCTCATTTATTTATCATCGGTTCCCAAAAACGCGGGAAAATTTAAACTTAGAAATCCAACGCGCCATTACAAAATAAAGAAAGTGGGTCACATCGTTCATAATACCAACGAAAGTGTCTAAAATTTTTTACAATTTATTCCATAGTGCAACATAGTAATAAGAAATAAAAGCCCAAAGATATTCCCACTTCGTCTCAAGCATCTGCCTGCTCACCTGCATCAACATCTGCTCTCATGTAACAAGTTACATGATCATCGCCACACACACAGATAGGGTGAGCTCATTTAAATAAAATCAACAATATAATATCAAATATCATATTAACAAATATAAACCCGGGTTGGTACCCTTTCCCCTTTTTCTTTTACTACTTCACTTACAACATTTGCCTTCAGACATCTATCACTTCTATACCCTTTAAGTGAGAACCATGATCGATCTTCGCTGCACGAGTGTCACCTCGCCCCTCCGACTACAGGCCACCACCTGATAGTCCACACGTGGGAATACCTTTGCCACAACATCTCACCATGACACCAAGTGGAGCTCCCCGAAACAAACATAAAGTTTGTAGTTGTTCTAGACTACCAAAACTCTATTAGAATACTCTGAAGAGGGCAATCATCTGAACCTTGCCGTACGAGCCACAACTCGCACACTCCACTGAACTTCCTAAACCACCAGGCTACAACCTATAGTGGTCACGTGTTATTCCAATACGGGTTACACTCGTAACTGGACCCCCAACCAAAGCCTCGCATCATGTACCTCACCTAAAGCTGTGTAGAAACCTTTCCTTGCGCACTATCACGAAACCAAAATCGCCTGGCGCGCATCACACGCCGCTAGGCGGAACTTAGCTCCAGACCGCCTAGCGGGCATCACACACCGCCAAGCACCACGCGCTCGTAGTACACTCACAGTACCACCACCGCCTGGCGGCTATCACCACGCCGCCAGGCGCCTTGCTCCGCCGTCGCCGCCTGGCGCAACCATCACCCGCCGCCAGGCGCCCTGCTTCCGTTGTGACCACTGTCACTGATTTAAATCTTGTTCGCCTAGCGGCTCGCTCACGCTGCAGGCGCTATACCAGTGGCACACTGCTACTGGTATCTTGGCACTTATACAGATCACAATGGACCTCCAATCATACAGCACACCAAGTTATAAAATAATTATGACACACTAACCACAGTTCTATCCCTAGCAACGCATACACACCTTTCTAATTATGTAAGTTTTAATCACCAAGATTGCACACACTTCTCAAAATTTACCAACCATGTAGCAGAATATCTACCATACTCAATAAGCAAATTGTCATGTATCCCCACATGTTACTAAAGCAAATTGTCTCAAATGGTTCTTTTTCCCCTTGGCTCGCTTGTTTCTCCTTCTTTTGTCTTCCAAGTGCTATCCTTCCGTTTTCTGTTCCTCTTCTATTGTGCTAGGAAGTTCTCTCCCTTTCAAACGACTCTCTCCCTTTTTTCTGTTGGTGCTCTCATTTTTGAATGAAAAGTCACTTCCTGCTGCCATCTAGCCATAGCCATAGCTGCATTGCTACTGCCTGTCATGGTTTCTGCTGTGATAAGCCAATACCCAAAATTTCTATTTTTGTGCTAAGACGCAGAGTTGGGATATAATATGAAGATTTGAATGTTTCCCTTGCATGGAGAGGGAACTGTCAGCAGAGTACTTACGTTGTCTTGCAATTTCCACCTTTTTCCAAGACCCCCAAAAGCAAAGAAGACACAAAATTTGAACGCTTTTTATTGCGCAAAAAGGGAAAGAACCACTGGCCAAATTAATTGGCTCTCATTTCATTTTTTTTATTTTATTTTTTTATATACATTTTTATATATATTTTTTAAGAGAATAAAATAAGATGACGCAAATAAATAAATAAATAAATAATGATAATAATAATAAAATAAAATACAAAAGGATAAGATAAATAAAGTAAAAAATTAATAAAATAAAAATAAAACAAGATAAATAAATAAATAAAATAAAGCAAGATAATATTAAAGAAAAAATAAGATAAAAAGTAAAAAAGAAATATATATATTTATACTCACTTAAATATTCACTTTTTGTATTTTTTTTAATTATTTTAAATTAAAATTTTTATTTCATATTCGGACGAAATTTGGTGTTGACAACATGCATCTTGCACGAACAACCATAACATATGTTGCCCTCATCCAAAAAAAAAAAACTTTTGGATAGAAGCCCTTTTTCATTCATCTGCATGGTTAACGAATCCTTCCCTTTCAAAAACACAAAAAGATCAACATACATTCATGTTTCCTCCTTCAAATTACTAAATCCTTATCAATCAACTTTTTCTAACATATTGGGGTTTCGACGCCCTAATCATTGCACCAAGGTTTTGACATCTTGTTTTCTTTAGCATATCGGGGTTACAACACCCAATTCCCTGCACCAAGGTTTGGACACCTTGTTTTTCTCCTATATATCGGGGTTTCGACACCCTAATCACTACACCAAGGATTTGACACCTATTTTTCTTCTGCATATCGGGGTTACGACACCCTGATCCATGCACCAAGGTTTGGACACCTTATTTTCTCCTGCATATCGGGGTTTCAACACTTTAATCATTGCACCAAGGTTTTGACACCTTATTCCTCTTGCACATCGAGATTACGACCCAGATCCCTTCACCAAGGTTTCAACACCTTGTTTCTCTTGCATATCTGGGTTACGACACCCTGATCCTTGTACCAAGGTTTTGACACCTTGTTTCTCTTGCATATCGGGGTCACGACACCCTGATCCCTGCACCATGATTTCTATATCTTGTTTTCTCCTACATATAGGGGTCACGACACCTTGATCCCTGCACCATGATTTCTACACCTTGTTTTCTCCTACATATCAAGGTTACAACACCTTGATACCTGCACCATGATTTCTACACCTTGTTTTCTTGTTCAAGTCAAGGTTTCTACACTTTGCTAAGGTTTTTACACCTTGTTTTCTCCTCTTTAAGTCAAGGTTTCAACACCCTGCTAGTGTTTCGACACCTTGTTTCTCTTTTTTAAAAACATGTTTACCAATGTCTGAACACCTTGTCACTTCTCTCTTGCAATCATTACTTTCTTTTCAAAAACTCCATTTCAAAATACTTCAAATTTCATCCTACGTTCTCCATAACAATAAGTTTCATGATTGGAAAAAGGACATAGCGTGAAAAAACAAAATTCAAAAAGGTAGAACATAACAACTTTTTCATCATGCATTCATGCATTTGAGGATCTTGATCTCTACAATAATGTTTTGATTCCTTGTGCTTAAAAATAAGAAAACATGCTTTCTATCATTCATAACCATTTGCATGTCATATCATCATGCTGTGTGTTGACACTCGATTCAAAAAGTAAAAGAATCTTAACATCATGACGCTAGTGAGAATTTTCATGCATCATACTTCTTCAACCATTGTTTGTTCTGAAGGAATCAATTTACCAAAATCATCTTCTTGACATTTCTCAAATTGATGACCATCTTCATTCATATGAAAGACCGATATATCCTCCAAGCTTAGTTTCGTACTTGCCATAAATCTAGCTTTGACTGGCCTCAAAGCTGTGTTTTATCTAGCCTAAGTTTAGTTTTGTCTGGCCTATCAAGCCTAGTTTCGCACTGCCCCATCAAGCCCAGTTTCGCACTAGCCCACCAAGCCTAGTTTCGCACTAGCCCAACCAATCCTAGTTTCGCACTGGCCCACCAAGCCTAGTTTAGACTAGCCTAAGCCCACTTTCGTACTGGCCCACAAACCCAGTTTCACGCTGACCCATCAAGCCTAGTTTTGCACTGGCCCAACCAAGCCCAGTTATGTATTGGCCCCCCTTAAGCTCATCTCACTGAGCCCACAAGCCCAGTTTCACGCTGGCCCATCAAGCCTAGCTCATTTGGCTTCCTAAACCCGACCTTTTTGAAAAAAAATGACCTAAAAAATGAAAATGCAAAAAAAAAAAATCCTTTCAAAATATTTCACCACTATCATGCACTTTCATCGTATCACATCATACATCATAAAAATCAATGAGAGTCATTCACAAAAAATCGTTCAAAAAGAGAAAATTTGAAAATATTCAATCACTACAATGTTTTGCACAAGTTTCACCAACGTTAAGCATTCACGTGATATTTGCCAACACATGAAAATCATCTTCGGGTTCTCCTTTCGGACAACGACCCTCTCCAATAGAATGGTCATTGATTTTCTTATGTTTACATCAAGGCCCTCTCCAATGGAATGGTCATTGATTTTCTTATGTTTACATCAAGGCCCTCTCCAATGGAATGGTCATTGATTTTCTTATGTTCACATTAAGGCCCTCTCCAATGGAATGGTACTTGATTTTCTTATGTTCACATCAAGGCCATCTCCAATGGAATGGTCATTGATTTTCTTATGTTCACATCAAGGCCCTCTCCAATGAAATGGTTATTGATTTTCTTATGTTTACATCAACGCCCTCTCCAATGGAATGGTCATTGATTTTCTTATGTTTACATCAAGGCCTTCTCCAATGGAATGGTCATTGATTTTCTTATGTTTACATCAAGGCCCTATCCAATGGAATGGTCAATGATTTTCTTATGTTTACATCAAGGCCCTCTCCAATGGAATGGTCATTGATTTTCTTATGTTTACATCAAGGCCCTTTCCAATGGCATGATCATTGAGTTTCTTATGTTTACATCAAGGTCCTCTCCAATGGAATAGTCATTGATTTTCTTTTTTTACAACAAGACCCTCTACAATGGAATGGGCAGTGATTTCTTTCTTCCATTCTAGATAAGACCTTTTTCTTATGAATGGTTGATTCCATTTTTACTTTCAGGATCCTGACCCTCTTCATAGAATTGGTCATCACATCCCTTTAAATAAGTTTTTAGTCAACCCTCCCTTGTTCAAAACCCAGACGAAATTAGTGTCTCTATCTTCACTTATCTTTTACTATGATACTATGAAATGTCAAATTTTCATATTATTAGTAAAATCTAAGTAAAGAGGGGCAACTGTCAACACCCAATTTTGTTCGGGTAAAAAATAATTTTGTTTTCAAAAAATAATTAGGAAGAGGAGGAAATAAAATAAAAACAAAACAAACCAAAAGAGCAGTGAACATTGATTTAAGTATGAATATATTCCTACTTTATATTCATCTCATTTTAAATTTAGTTTAATCTTGTTTTATTTTATTTAATCTCGGTTTCTTTATCTTGTTTATTTTATTTTATTTTAATTTTTAATTTTTGTTTTTAATTTTAATTTTTAATATTGATTTTAATCATATTTTGTTTACTATTTTTATTTTATTTTGTTTTATTCCTTTTTCAAAAAAATATGTATATAAAAAAAATGAAATGAAAAAATGAAAAAAAAAGAGAAGAACAAGAGGTTAACGTAAGGTCTCTGATAATTAGGGGTGATAGCTAGCTGGCCATGGTCATGATGGTTGAAGAAGGAAAGAGTAGGAAGTAACATCTGCTTCCAGCCTTATCCCACGTCTCGAGGTGGGAAAGGAATAGAATAGAGGCACAACAAATATCATCAGAGTCCCTTCATTCAGGAGAGCCTTCACCTTCTTCACTCATGGGGGCTTTTTCTAATTTTGTTCTCTGCAAAACAAAAAACAACACCTTCATCCTCAGGATTCCAACTAAAATACCATAACCCATTGTTGCCCCTTGATTCACTCAACAGATTCACCTCCTCCTAATCCCTCTATTATCACTTTCATCTTGAACCTGCACAAAACCACCATAACAGATCCATACCGTCATCCTTCACCCTCCATTCCTTTCACCATCATCTTCACTATCATCCACCACTTCTAACATCTTCCATAATCACACACGTTCAACACATAACAGTAAAGCAGAGGAGAACGAAAAATTGTCGATGGCAATGCCGCTAGCGAGTCAGAGCTCGAAAAGGCTAAGTGATGTCGACTCCGATCACAGTTGGGGGCGTGACGGTAAGCCTTGGTGGCTGATGAAGGATTATCTTTTTGCTTTTTAAGATTATTGAATATGGTGTGAGTTGATTAAGAAAGCTAAGTGAAATCCCCACTGGACATTAAGATAGCAAGCTATCTAGATGTGAAGGTTCCTTTCACAAAGCTCAAGAGAAGAAGATGATGGATTGATTCAAAACAAAAAGGAAATGGAAAGCACATAAACCATAGAAAACCAAGAACAATTAAAGGAAGAAGAAAACATAAAATGGAAAGGAAAGAAATGGTAAAAATGTGAGAAGCACGCCACTACAAGGCTAGGTTAGAAGCCCTGGCAACCTTGAAGATGAGTGGATGTGTGCCGCCACTTGCTATGCAAGATAAAGTTTAAAAGTATTCACTCCCAAGGGAGGAAACTCTCACAAATGGTTGAGACACAAGAGTGTTTTTACTTCAAAATGTTCAACCCTTTTACATGTCTAGGAGCACCCCTTATATAGAAGAGTTTAGGGTCCTCTATGCAAATAAAAGATACCTAAGGATGTCTCTACAAAAACCCAACCCTAGCTACAAAAATGAGAGACAAAAGAGCTAACTATTGTGTGTGCAAGGCTAATTTCGTTCTAGCACAAAAGGAGACCAAGAATTTGTCTCATATGTCTCTAAAAAGTGGCCATAGTGTGCTAAAAACAAAGGAGACCAAAGGTACATAGGTACACTTGCTTTATGCCTTTTTCTTTATGTTTTATGCCTTTGCTTTACTCTCTCTTCCACATCATTTATGCTCCCCAATCACCATGCGCCACCTAACATTGCTTTCTTACTCCTAATTAACCTACAAAGCAAATAAACATAGATTAGCATGTTGGCTTAAGTCAAGTCAACTATAGTCAACAAGTCAAACCTAGTAAAAGGTCAACAAGTCAACTAAAGTTGATTCAACTAAGTCAACTTAGGAAATCAAAAATAACAAACACAAATGAAAGAGATGAAGGATTAGTGAACTTCCTTTCTAAACATACTTAGTCTTCTTACGCATGTGCCTCCATCCTTGGTTGGGGTCAATCCTTCATCACTCGGTGGCGTAGCTACCGAACTTGGTGTGGCTCGCACGAGAAGAGGTTCGAGAAGCTTGGAACACCGCGAAGGCCGACGATGCTTCTAGTAGCGATTAGCGTTGTCGCCAGCGGCTTTGACAGACCGGGAAGCAAGCGACGTCGTGACCTGAAGGCTACAGTGGTTGCTCGCGCATTGGGGAAGAAGGAAGGAATAGAAGTGTTGCCGCCGATGAAACCTACGGTGGTGATTGGTGTCGTCGTCGGCGTCCCTGGCTCACCGGAATAGGTGCAACGTTGATGATGGCTGCTACTATTTTTGGTCTATTTCGCACATGAAAAGAGAAAAGAGGAGGATTTGCCCTAGATGAAACGAAGAAGAGGCTGCCAGAAAAAAGGGAGTTTTAGTTTTAATTAGGGTTTTAAAAAATTTGGATATGTTTTCTTCGTGCACCCCCATCTTAATCTTTGTACCCCTGTTTTCACTTCGTACACCTCTATATTCTGATAACTCGCACCCCCTATATCTTTGTTTTTCATTTTTGGGCCCGTGTCTATGTACTACTCGTTGCACCCTCACATTCACTTCATGCACCACATCTGCTTACTTCGTGCACCTCCCACATGTAATAACTCGCACCCCCTATGTCTTTGTTTCTAATTTTGGGCCTGTGTTTATGTATTACTTGTAGCACCCTCACATTTACTTTACGCACCCCACCTACTTACTTCGTGCACCTCGCACATGTGATAGTCTCGCACCCCTTATGTCTTTGTTTCTCATTTTTGGGCCTGTGTTTATGTATTACTCGCTGCACCCTCACATTTACTTCACGCACCCCCTATGTCTTTGTTTCTCATTTTGGGTCTGTGTTTTGTGTTTACTTCATGCACCTCACACATTACTCATGCACCCTAGTATTGTTTTTTTTTCACTTTTATCCTTTTTTTTGTTATTAAATTTTTTCTATAAAAAAAGAGAAAACAAAAATATTTTAAATTATAAAAAATACAAAAAAGTAGAAAATTCTAAAAAACGAAAAATATTCTCTTTTGCTTTATTGTGTCTGTCCGATCGCTTGCACCATGTGACACTCATTTTCAAAAAATGAAAAATAGTTTTCTTTCTCTTTTAGTGTTTGTTCGGTCACTCGCACCGTGTGATACTCATTTTCAAAAATACCAAAAGTAGTTTTATTTCTCTTTTAGTGTTCGTTCGACCGCTCGCGTCGTGTATCACATATTTTCAAGTAATTCAAAAATACCAAGAGAAAAACAAAAAAATTTCAAAATACAAAAATATCAACATTTTCAAGAAAAAAGTCTTTTTAAGATTTACGTGATCCTTGATTCTCCGCGGTGAGATACGTAGGAGCAAGGCCAGTCCTTTTCTGGTCCACTTCCAAAAAAAATCAAATCATTTTCCAAATATCTTTTAAAGAACTATGTAACCCTGATTTCTCATTTTTAATGAGAATACGTAGGACCAAAGTCAATCCTTGTCGGGCCCAAAAAATAGAAACAAATATTTCTATTTCTTTTTAGCATTTTTGTCTTATTATTTTGGGGGAAAATTAACATTTTGAAATCCACATCGACTTTACATTTTTAATTAAAGGTATCGCTCGGGCGGGCGCTCTAGGGTCCTGACACATTCCCTATGCGTAACCGACTCCTGGACGTAAAATCTGGTTTTTCGCAGACTTGTTTTATTTTTATGGTTTTTCATAGTTTTCCATAAATAAATATGGTGGCGACTCCAAATCTCTTTCAAACTTGTTTTCTTTTTTGGTTCATCGTCCCATCGCGATTCCGGTTGCGACACTTGTGAACCTGAAAAACATTTACATTAGCAATGCACACAAGCTAGCAAGCACACAAATATAGACATGCTCCCCCTATGAATAATATGGGTTCAAATTCATATTTGATTATTGATTCCAATTTTAATGCTTAGTTCAATGTGATCAATTATCCATTTTCCATTTTTTCTCCCCCTTTGGATTCATCAAACAAAACAAATGCATAAAGAGAACAAGCATTGCATATCCTTTCATTAATAATTGAACATAATACAACCAACAGAAACTGAAACAGAGAAGAAAAATGATAAAGCTGATACAATCAGCCGACTGAAACAAAAAATAACCAACTAAAACTAACATAGCTGAAACTGAAAAAGCACAAACACATGGATGCAATGCATGATCCTAAACAACCAACACACTCAGTCATCCTGAGGATCATTTTTGGTCTGGAATGAGTTCAGCGTATCATGGATATCATGAATTTGGCCATCCAATGCATTGAACCTCTCATTATAATAGTTGTGATGTGCATGTTGGGACACATTGAGCTCATGCAGTTGGTTCAGGACCATCCTTTCAAAATGTGAGTACACAGAGCCTCTATCCTTTGGAGGGTTATAGGGAATTAAGTCCATGGGTCTAGCAGTTGGTTCTTCCTCTTGATTTGCACCACTTGGGCCAGCTTCATGGTCATGTGCACCACCAACTACATCATCAATAGTTGTCCATCCATTTCCCACATTGATAAAGTCCATTTTGTGCAAATTTTGATTGGAGGTATGGTTCAACAATCCAGTTGACTCTTCTAGCTCATCCGCTACATCAATTCAAAGTATTCAATGAATTTTGACACCAAAACCACATATGGCAGCCTGAAATTCGTGAGCCTCTTGGCCTTGAGCATGTGATCACGAAACACATAGATCCAATCCACTTGGATGTTGTGTTGAATGCAGTACATGAGTATCAAATCTCCCTCATTCAATGTTGAATGGTTGCTACCACGTGGAACAAGAATTTTTGTGATAATCATACCAAGCAACCTTTGATCCACCTTGAGACCACCAACATGAAAGTGCTTGATTTCAGCAACAGGATTCCTCAAGCATTGACCATAGTATTGCATCTTGTTGAATTCTGGAACAACCCCAATTTCACCCTTCCTCACTTGCACACCCTTGGATTTAAGTCCAACCACATCTTTCCAAGCTCTCTTGTTGATCTCCATTCGAACACCCTTGATGTTGGACAGCAGGACATCATTTTTGAACTCTAAGTCGGTAAAAAACACCTTCACCAAGTCTGGATAGATTTTTCCTGAAAGTTCAAGGAATGTCTTCAACTTTTGATGCTTTAGTTGTTGGAAAAGGCTTTCAAAACCTTCAACCCTTAGTCATGAGAACCTCGGCACCTTAGGAATGCTAATCTGCTTCTTATTTGTAACATCTCGGCCGGATATTACTAATTTAAATAAAATAAAGCAAAATAATATCAAATATGTCATTATTGTTCAAAGTTCTTTCCCAAAACGCGGGAAAATTAAAACCTTACTAAAATGTATCAAAATTCAAAACCATAAAGTAAACTCCATGTTTACATAGTTCAAAAATGATCAACTAAATGTTTACAAAATAGTCAAATATAGTCTATAAAACTTTCCAAGCTAACCCTTTTCCGGCTTTAAGTGTCACCAACTCCACCTGAAACAATGTGTGCTCCCGTGTAACGAATTACACGATCATCGCCAAACACACACAGAAAGGGTGAGCTCATGTAACAATATAAACATATAATTTAATACATAGAATTTCACCCCCAAATTAATTTATTTCAGCCAATGCTTAACCAAGAAACCTTATTACCCTAAGGTTTCCAATCCACAATTTCATGACCATGGACCCAGGATATATATGCTTCCACGAACCTACCCGCTCGTGGTCCTACCTCTACGAACCTCCCCGCTCGTAGTCTAACTCTACGGACCTCCCCGCCCGTAGTCCAACACACGTGATCCAACAGCTACGAACCTCCCCGCTCGCAGCAGCCCTCAAGTGTGAGCAGGGAACATACGAACCTCCCCGCTTGTATCCTCACACGAGAGCATCATAATATGAACCTCCCCGCTCATATTATCACATGTTCACCACTAGCCATGAACCTACCCGCTCATGACATAGTCAAGCATCTCTTGGTCCAAGTCCATATCGCAACAAATTAAAACGAAATTAAGAAAAACACACTACCCTATACAAGATACACGCTCAAGCTGGTCTTAGGGATTCCAATGCTTCCACGAACCTGCCCACTCATGGTCTAACTCTACGAACCTCCCCGCTCGTAGTCCAACATGCGATAACACCTTTTATGAACCTCCCCGCTCATAGTAACCTCAAGTGTGAGCACGGAACATACGAACCTCTTCGCTCATATCCCTACACAAGAGTACAATAATTACGAACCTCCCCGCCCGCATCAATCACGCATCTCAAATCTTTGTTACAAACCTCCCCGCTCGTAACTAATCCAGCATATCCCTAACTGAGCCCACAAACCCATCCATGCAAATTCATCTGCAATGGACCCTTGCTCCTGCACTATCGCCTGGCGTTGCCAAAGCGCCACCAGGTGAAATGGAAGTGTAGACTGCTTGACGGTTCCACAACACTGTCAAGCATCACGACACACAAAGCTTCCTTATTTCTGGTTATTTCTTAGCGCTTCACTCTTCACCGTCAGGGGCTACACCAATAATGTGACACTACTGGTTTTAGGTACTCTAATTAAGTTCCTAGTATTAAACAATTCAATTCTCAAACATCTAGAACCCAAATAATAATTACTAATTAATGATAATGATAATGATAATAACGATAATAATAATAAAATGAAATACAATGTAGAATAAAATCATAAATAAAATAAAACAATGATAGAGTTAATAATGATAATAAAATAATATAATCATAATCATAATAAAATAATAATAATAATAATAAGAATAATAATAATAATAAAAATAAAAATAATAATAGTAAAATAAAATAATAATAATAATAATAATAAATCAATAAATAATAATAATAATAATAATAATAATAATAATAACAATAAATGTGTTGTGTTTAGAAGAAGATCTCTAAACACGCACCCTAGAAGTCGAATGCAACTAAAGCCAATTAATTAAATACCAACCCAAATTAATAAAATCACATCGACAATCCCCATTTATAAACCAATTTCTATAACTATTCCATTCCCCTCTTATATAATATATTAAAAATTACTAATTATACCATATCACAATTTCTATAAGAAAACACTACCAAAGAAAATTACTAATTATTCTAAAACCTTAACTGCAGCATACCAAAAGTTTAGTCACTACCAAAACTTAATACCCAAAAGTTACAAGTCATATATAATATCAAATACAACAAAAAAAAAAGAAAAGAAAGAAAGCCAACCCCACTTCTAACCTTCTTTAAATATATATTTATATTAAAAAAACTATTTAGTGTAATCGATACTCTACACCAAAAGTAGATAATTTGTTTCCTTTTTTTCTTTAATATTATATAAATTACTATATGATGAATGTCGTAAAATATCCTCCTAAAATATTATAGCATACCATAACACCACATTTATCTACTTTTTCATATAACTAAAAAAAATGAAAGCTTTAGAGTGCAACCCCAAGTCACGCCACTGTACAAGAAAAACATATACCCTAACCTTTCCTTTGCATCATTCACCCACAAATCAAGAAAACCTCAATTCATTCATGCTATATTAGATTTCGTATCACTAAAATTCATCAATCACATACTTAACATTCAAACAAAAATTTGATGATACTATATCACTATTACAATCAAAATTTCTAAAATATAAAACAAATGCATCACATTTTTTTTATTGTAAACAATAATTCAATCAAACAAAACTTAAAATCTTCTTATAAAGGAAGAGATTAAACTAGTCAGCTCCCCTTACCTGGGACTTTCCTTTGCTTAGAATTTGAATTACGCGTCTTCCCTTGAATACCAAGTTTTCGTATCCCTCTACCTATGCCACAATAACAGATGCTAAAAACCCACTTTATGGTAAGCTTAATTGTTATTCAAAACCCATTATTTGGCTGTTTTTTTAGCCACAATAACAGATGCTAAAAACCCACTTTATGGTAAGCTTAATTGTTATTCAAAACCCATTATTTGGCTGTTTTTTTAGCCCCTCTTTGGAGGGGCCTCTGTTAGGGTTTTCTCTACCCTTTCATATTCAGGCCACAACTAAGTTTTTTAACAAAAAGAAAGTTAAATATGAGTTCACCAAGGTTTGAACCCATACCATGCTTATCATTAAATCAATGCCTAACCACTCAAGTAATTTATATTTTGTGATAATTCACCTAATTCTATAATCGTGTTATCACTCAACATGATCATGCATATTATTATTAAAAATTAATAATAATATCAAACAACACATAATTGGCATACATAGGACTTGAACCCAAGTCCTCTAACACAATCAAAGTACTATGAACCATTTGAGCTAATACTTTTCCACATCACATTAATCAATATTTAATGTCATAAAGGCTCTCAATGCCCGCATTTATTAATTAATTATTTATTTAGTTATTTCAATTTCTTGGGTCTTACATTCCCCCCACCTTAAAAGATTTTCGTCCTCGAAAATTAGACTTACCAGGAAACAAGTGCAGATAGGATTGCCTTATGTTATCTTCCATCCCCCAAGTCATCTCTTGGGTTGCCTCGTCATAGAGGACTTTCACAGTTCTGATCTCTTTCCCTCTGAGTTGCTTGACTCGAAAATCCAAGATGCGCACTGATCCAACTCTCACTGTTAGATCCTCACTCACCTGAACGTCGTCCTCCTCCAACACATGCGTAAGACTTGCAGTGTACTTCCTTAACTATAAATCCCATATGCAAGTTTGCCAAGTGCGATGATAAAGCGATCTCATAGGCTGTTAGACCTATCCTTCGTGTTATCTGATATGGTCTGATGAATTTCCGAGTTTGCTTCCTGAGTTTACTCCTGAGAATCACATGCTCTCTAGCCTAAAACTCCCACGACCTTCTCCTCAAACATACCTACAACTTTTGTCTGTTCTTTGGCGCACACATCCAGCCTTAGATTAAACTAACCCTCTCCGTCGTCTGCTGCAGCAACTCGGTCTAATAATCACCGACTCCTAATCCTGGTATCCACACAACGACATTATGCCTCTCCTTCCACCCAATGCCTCATATGGAACCACCATGATCTTAGTCAATACTTCACTTAAATGGTTTAGCTCACTAGTTTTTTTTTTTAAGCAAGATGCACTAAAACTTGCAATCATTAAAGTGTTTACATTAAGTCCTTGCCATCAAATCTTCAATATCTATTCCTTTGCTTCTCTCTCTTCCCATTCCCCGCGAAACCATCTGATTAGAAACTATTGACACCAACTCTTCCTCGGGTACTAATGCAATAAAGAACTTCACCACTCCAAACTGAAATTCTAGTATCTACTTCAAAACGAGTCTAGGACTCCTCCACCGTTTAGATCCTTTGTGTCTATTATTCTCTTGTCTTTGCTAAGTTACTCTAGTTCACACGACATTTTGTCCTCACCTTTCTGATCCATCTACCATTGATACACTGTCGTCGATTTATCTCTTTGGATCATCAAACACCACCTTGTTGAGTATAACATCGTTCTGGAATGAGATTGGAAAATAACCTATCCACTCTTGCGTTGATGTCCTAGTCTCACAAAAGGGTCAACTCCAATTAACCTTGAATATGGATTCTTCGATCATCCCGAGACACCACCAAACCCAAGTATTTCGCACCTAGCCGCAACTGTAGAGTAGACTAACATCTCACTACCAATTCCCTCTTGCAGACAACCAGAACCTAATTATCATAATGGCAATACCAAGGAGTATATGATCTCGATTAAAACTGAAATGCATACCCCCTTTATTAACATACCACTACATTAACAAAATTACCACATGCTAATTCACACTTCCCGTTTTACTACTTTAGTATACTTTCTGGAATCTTTCTTAGCACATACAACAGAAACATTTACATTCTCCCTTATATTATATCTCTTGTCCGACCTTCACTACCTCTACCCTTCCTTAATCCTTACCAGGCCACCTTCATCTAATGTTCCATCTTCGACATATATATATTATAATGAATTTCTATCTATATAGCCAACCACACAAAATCCATGCCAATCAACCCAAAATACGCAACACTATTAGGCCGCCTGGCGGCAATTCATGCGCTGCCAGGCGGTGCATATAAATCTAGGTTCTGCCCAGAATTTCTCAGTAGTGCACCACACCCAAATATTCTGATTTTACAGTATATACCTTCATCCTAACATGTTCCTATATACACATACCATACAGAGTTCATACAACACTCATCTAATCGTCAATTCTGGAAAATCAATACACCTTTCATTACAACTTTTAACAATTACTATCCCCAATTCCAACATGAATTCTAAAAGCCCAAATGCACACAACATACATAACTTCAATATATCATAATTACCTGCAGACATTCACAACATAGGATTCATGTTGGTGCATATATATATTATCATGGCGCATCACAGAAAACATCAAGAACACCAAAACAACCAAAATTGTTTTGCGCTATAAGCGTCGCCTGACGGGTCACCCCTCGACCGCTAGGCGGTTCATGGTGAAACCCAAGAAATGGTCATATATGTATGTGTCACATGGCAGCTCATGAACTGCCGCTAGGCGGTTTCTGGAAATTCCAGAAACACCACTGAAAACGAGGGAAAAACAGGTTCCAGAGTTCTACTATGATTCAGATCATACACTCATAAAATAACGAAATAAAAACAATCCATACGAACTCCCCTAACCTGGATTCCTTGCACAATTTGTTAAATGTGCTACTTCTTCCTTGTTTGCCAATCTCCCGCTTACTCTTCTACCAATTCAGACTCAAACCTCTCCCAACACTCACAATCACTCTCCTTTCGTGCTCTCTTTCTGGTATATACTCAGCCTTGGTAAAACCCTTCTTAATACTCCACTTTCCCCTTTTGAACAATGCTTAAATTTAGGTTACGAGGACAAAAACGGGTTTCTCCCTTAATTAATGGTTAATGGCCATTCATGACCCCTTCATGACTATTTTTTAGCCTCCCTTGGCTGCTAGATCAGTTAGGGTTTTCTCTAACCCTTCCCATTCCGCCCACATCTACCATAAAAAAATATAAAGTTTAATTTAGGTGTTCCCCAAGGCTAGAACCCATAACCATGAAATCACTAAATAAATATCAAACCATCATGCCAATTCATGTTTCATGCCAACTAGTATAACTCAATTGTCATCTTCTTACTCACACGCACAAACATATTAGAAAAAGAAATAAATAGAATTAAATCTTGCACAAATGGCATACATAGGACTCAAACCCAAGTCCTCTCACACAACCAAAGTACTCACAACCACTTGAGCTAGTACTTTTCCGCGTCATGAATGTTAGCATTTAATGCCATAAAGGCTTCTCTCACTCACTTTAATTAAATAATTAATTATTTAATTATTTAAATTTAGCAGTTCTTACACCCTACGCGTAATCGACTCTCGGATCCAAAATCTGGTTTTTCGCAGACTTGTCTTATCTTTACGGTTTTCCATAGTTTTCTAGAATAACTATGGTGGCGACTCCAAATCTCTTTTCAAACCCGTTTTCTTTTTTTTGGTTCGTCGTCTCGTCGCGATTTCGGTTACGACACGTGTCATTATGCCAACTCATGAATGATGAATGTATGTACAACCCTTTTTCATTTTCTTGTTACTCAAGGTGTTAAAACCTTAATGTCAGAACTAGGGTGTCGAAACCCTCATATGCATGAAACCTGAATGCGTGATGGATAAAGGTTGGTTGTGTCTTGTCTTTTGATTTTTCTATGCATGCCTGAGTCAATTGTTTTATTTGCAATCATCAAACTCATTAATTTTGAATGTTCCATGAAAATGAGGGATGTCACACATCTTGAGGTCCAACATATGAAATGATTATATCTTTGATTTTCTAATTTGCGACATTAGTGCATGCATGCTTGAATTCACAAGTGAGAGAAAGGTTAAGAATTTTTAGAAAGAGTTTGAAGGAGACTGAGGTAGCCACATGGGTATGTTGTTCCACACACACCCCTCAAAGGAGAAGTAATTTTTTAATGTCAAGGCGAAAAACACAAGAGTTCCCAAAATGGTTACCCCAATTTTGGTGTTTTAGAACAAGTGCTTGAGAATATGGATATGTGAATGTTAGGGCGAGAAACTCATGAGATACACAAAGTTGCCTCAATTTTGGCGTATCGAGAAGAATTTGAATGAAGCATGAGTTTTGTGTCAGAAAAGATAGTGGATATGGAAGGGATTGGATTAAAATAATTGCTTAGTTGGTTTATTTTCCTTTCCTTTGCTTTTGGTAAGATAACAAGGAGTTCCCCTCTTCTTGAGACACTATTTTGTTTTTTTTAAAATAAATTCTTTGGTTTGATCAGTTTATTGAAAAACTGTATTTTAGTATCATTTCCTTTGAAGCATCATCTAACCAACATGCATAAAATTTCCAATGGCTTAGAAGGGTTGGATGAGATGACGAGGACTGACTAGGGAGTTGGCCCAGTTTGATTTGGTATTAGAGCACCATATGTTTGGGCTTGCCCCATCTGTTGATGACATGAAGAAAATGATAGGGACTTCAAAAGTTTGTCCAGTGTGAGAGTATGGGTTGGCATAAGGGAACAAAATGTGTTTAACTTGCCCTAGTTGTTGAAGAAAGGATTAGAAAAAAGGAGGGGACTTCAAAGGTTTCTCTGATTTGAGGATCTGGATTGACATACTGCCCCGGTCGAGAAGGAATGAAGAGGTTGAAAAATGATGGGGACTTAAAGAGTTTCCCTTATTTGAGGATTTGGATTGACACACTGCCCCATTTATGAAGAGGTTGGGAAAAATGATGGGGACTTCAAAAGTTTTCCTGATTTAAGGACCTGGATTAACGCAAAATGTTTGGTCTGCCCCAATTATGGTAAGGCATTAAGAGGTTGAAATGTGGTAGAGACTCTAAACGTTGCCTCTAGTGTAACCATGATAATTAAGGTGAATTTGCCCTTTCTTTGGATAAATGAATGGTCAGACAAATGGTAAAATGACGCAACTGCCCCAATTTGGATTTTGGAGAAAAAGGTTCGACAATTGTATGCAAAGGTTGGACAAGGTTTAGGTTGAGAGTAGAGGATATTATAGGAAATGAAGATGAAATCCATGAAGAGGGTGAGAATGAAACAACGAAGGAGGATGCCCCTTATCTAATTGATTAACCATGCTTATTTTAAGAAGCTTTTGGCACATGTGAATAAAAAAATTGTCTTAGTCATTGAAAGCAAATCTCAAAACATGTTTTTCAATTTTTATTTTTCCTTTTTTCTAAAAAACCACCCTTTCAGGTTTTCAATTTAGCATGCATTTTTTATTTTCATTTTCATGTTAAGAAATTTGCTCACAGTTTGCCTAGGATAGGATGCTCCTTTCATGTTGGTCCTCCATGGAATAAAAGAAGTAGGCTTTATGGTGGAAAGGTAATGAAAAAAAAAGATGAGTATAAAAATATCATGTTATGCAGATTAGACAAATACTTCAAAAGATATGATATCAAACATTATCTATTCATTCAACCTACTGATTTAACCAAAGAATGTTTTGTCTTCTTTTTTTTTTTTGCCTAAACTGCCCTCCCAGGTTTTCAGTCTAGCGGACTTTATTTTCTACTTCGTTTTTCCTTTCTTTTCTTTTTCTTTTTTTCTTTGAATTTTTTTGTCTCGACAAAATCAGGGACCACCCAACCAATCTAGGCAATGATAAGCTAGTCAAATCTACCCAGCGTAATGATTTGTGTTTATCAATTTGGGTAATGTCAATGTTGAAAAGGCAAATCCTTCATTCTAGGAAAGTTGGAGGATGGAACTTTTCAAACCATGCACACACAAACTTCTAAAAAAAAGAGTCAAGTCATTGTTCTTAATTAAACATTTGACCTCAGAAAAGCGTGACACCCCCCTTATTCTTTTTTTTTTATTTTTTTAAAAGAAGTAAATTTGACGATTTGTAAGAAAAACAAGTGACTCGAAATGTGACAATCTTATTTTATTTCTTTCTGTTCCTTTTTGGAGACACCCCTTATTCGTATGAGATGAGATGCATGTTATGGATTAAGACAACAATTGAATGTAGTGCAAGTTTGTGCCCAAGAGGTACTTACTCACTTGTATGCTGATGTGATTGTAGAGCACCATGCATGATATGTAACCAATTAAAAAACCTACATGAGATGTAATGCATGTGCCTCAAAAGGCATTTATTCCCATAATATGATGATGAAATGTGATACACTTAATTGAAAACACCATGCATGATATGTAGAATGACATAGTAAAATGCATGTTTACGCCTCAAGAGGCCTATTCTCATGAGATATGATGTATGATATAAAAATGCTATACATGATTGTGCCTCAATAGGCACTTATTCACATGTACATTATGCACACAAAAAGTGAGGATTAAAGCAAGCAATATCCCTTTGTGGCTTAACAGAGGTTTAACGCCTAATGGATCAAAAGGTAAAGTACATGCGTTCACCCTATAGCTATGACCCACTTCATGATATTTCCCACAACAATTGGAATACAACAAGGAGTGAGAGTACCAAGGAAACAAGCAAACTCTAGCTGGGGTTCTCACAAAGACCACTTGGGAAGTTCATCCACTATGGCACCGTTACACAATCCCCTCTAATTCTAAGTTACACAGACCCGGGTATAGGGCCTCACTCATGATATGCACAATGTGTGTGTGTGGAGAGAGAATGATGCATACCATAACCCCCACCTGCAAAACAGCCAAAATATTTCCCAGGCAGATATGTAACAAAATAAGGAAAACAATTTACAAACAACTATTCCAAGAGACAAATATATACACATGCAAATAAAGACAATAATAAACAAATAAAAAGAAAGAGGAAAGAAAGCATAAGGAAAAACCACATCAAGTTCGCATATCTAATTAAATGGCTTGACTCTCTAGCATCCCTAGTGGAGTCGCCAACTGTCGCAACCGTAATCGCGACGAGACGACGAACCAAAAAAGAAAACGGGTTTTAAAGATATTTGGAGTCGCTACTATAGTTATTTATGGAAAACTATGGAAAACCATAAAAATCAAACAAGTCTACAAAAAACCAGATTTTAGGTCTGGAAGTCGGTTACGCGTAGCGAAGGTGTTAGCACCCTAAAGTGTCTGCCCAAGAGCGGTACCTTTAATTAAAAATGCAAAGTCGATGTGGATTTCAAAATGTTAATTTTCCCCAAAAATAATAAGACAAAATGCTAAAAGGAAACAAAAATATTTTTTTAATTTTTTGGGCCCGACAAGGATTGACCTTGGTCCTACGTATTCTCATTAAAAATGAGAAATCAGGGTTACGTAGTTCTTTAAAAGATATTTGGAAAATGATTTGATTTTCTTGGAAGTTGACTTGACAAGGAATGACCTTGCTCCTACATATCTCACCGTGGAGAATCAAGGATCACGTAGTTCTTAAAAAGACCTTTTGCTTGAAAATGTTGATGTTTTTGTATTTTGAAAATTTCATGTTTTTTTCTTGGTATTTTTGAATTACTTGAAAATATGTGTCACACGACGCGAGCAGTCAAACGGACACTAAAAGAGAAATAAAACTACTTTTGGTAATTTTGAAAATGAGTATCATACGGTGCGAGCGACCGGATAGACACTAAAAGAGAATGAAAACTATTTTTGGTTTTTTGAAAATGAGTGTCACACGGTGCAAGCGACCGGACAGACACAATAAAGTAAAAGAGAATATTTTTTCATTTTTTAGAATTTTCTACTTTTTTGTATTTTTTATAATTTAAAATATTTTTGTTTTCTCTTTTTTTTAGAAAAAAATTTAATAACAAAAAAAAAGGATAAAATTGAAAAAAAAAACAATAGTAGGGTGCATGAGTAATGTGTGAGGTGCATGAAGTAAACACAAAACACAGGCCCAAAAATGAGAAACAAAGACATAGGGTGTGTGTGTAGTAAATGTGAGGGTGTAGTGAGTAATACATAAATACAGGCCTAAAAATGTAAACAAAGACATAGGTGGTGCGAGATTATCACATGTGGGAGGTGCACGAAGTAGGCAGGTGGGGTGCGTAAAGTAAATGTGAGGGTGTAACAAGTAATACATAAACACAGGCCCAAAATGAGAAACAAAGACATAGGGGGTGCAAGTTATCACATGTGGGAAGTGCACGAAGTAAGCAGGTGGGGTGTGTGAAGTAAATGTGAAGGTGCAACAAGTAGTACATAAACACATGCTCAAAAATGAGAAACAAGGACATAGGGGGTGCGAGTTATCACATGTGGGAGGTGCACAAAGTAAGCAGATGTGGTGCGTGAAGTGAATGTGAGGGTGCAGCGAGTAGTACATAAACACAGGCCCAAAAATGAAAAACAATGATATAGGGGATGCGAGTTATCAGAATATGGAGGTGTATGAAGTGAAAACAGGGGTACAGAGATTAAGATGGGGGTGCACGAAGAAAACAAATCCAAATTTTTAAAACCCTAATTAAAACTAAAACTCCCTTTTTCTGGGAGCCTCTTCTTCGCTTCATCTACGGTTGATGCTCCTCTTTTCTCTTTTCATGTGCGGAACATACCAAAAACAGCACCAACCATCATCAACATTGCACCTATTTCGGCGAGCCAGGGACGCCGACGACGACACCGATCACCACCGTAGGATTCATCGACGATATCACTTCTATTCCTTCCTTCTTCCCCAATGTGCGAGCCACCACTGTAGCCTCCAGGTCACGACGTCGCCTGCTTCCCGGTCCGTCAAAGTCGTTGGCGACGGCGCTAATCGCTACCCGAAGTGTCGCCGGCCTTCGCAGTGCTCCAAGCTTCTCGAACCTGTTCTCGCGTGAGCCACACCAGATTCGGAAGCTACACCACCGAGCCTTACCGTCACGCCCCCTACTATGATTGGAGTCGACATCAGTTAGCCTTTTCGTTCTCATCTACTTTACTATTATGTGTTGAACGCATGTGATTGTGGCAACCGTTAGAAGTGGTAGATGATAGTGAAGATGATGGTGAAAGGAATGGAGGGTGAAGGATGACAGTATGAATCTGTTATGTTGGTTTTGTTCAGGTTCAAGATGAAAGTGATAATAGAGGGATTGGGAGGAGGTGAATCTGTTGAGTGAATCAAGCGGCAACAATGGGTTATGGTAGTTTAGTTGGAATCCTGAGGATGAAGGTGTTGTTTTTTGTTTTGCAGGGAACAAAATGAGAAAAAGCCCCCATGAGTGAAGAAGGTGAAAACTCTCTTGAATGAAGGGACTCTGATGATATTTGTTGTGCCTTTGCTCTATTCTTTTCCCACCTCGAGACGTGGGATAAGGCTGAAAGCAGATGTTGCTTCTTGCTCCTTCCTTCTTCAGCCATCATGACCATGGCAAGCTAGCTACCACCCTTAACTATCAGAGACCTTACGTTAACCTTTTGTTCTTCTCTTCTTCTTTTTTTGCAATGGAAGATAGATGGAAGAAGATAGAAGTTGGGTTCATTAAATTAGGGGGAGATTGTTGACATGAGAAGCCAAGGTGGTTTGCTTCTTGAAGATTTGATGAAGATTAAATGAAGCTCTTTTGAACTATCTTAAAGCCATTACCATTGGAATGAAGTCTACATTGATGAAGGAAATTAGATTTGATGATACTCAAGTTGATCAAGGCTGGAACGTGTGCTCTCCATGTAGTTACATCATTAAGAAAGTGTATTTGAACTTTGTAATTCATATTGTAGACCTTGTAGCATTAATTAGATGTATTTGGTCTTAGGTGTGTCTTTTAATCCGTTGAATGGTTTTTCAACAGGTTAAAATGTGTCTTTTAATATGTTGAATGGTTTTTTAACAAGTTAAAAGGTTGACTGTAGTAGTCTTAAACTACAACAAATTCAATAAGCTGATTTATTTTTTAATCGACTGATTTCACTTAAGTCAAGTGGAATCAACTGATTGATTTCGAAATCAACATGTTATGTTTTTCGAAAGAGAGGTTTGTTGATTAGTTTTGAATGTGAAATTGCTTTGGAAACTTGTGGAAACTCTCTCCTTCGTGATCATACAGCTTGCCGCAGTTGAAGATTGATCTTAGATCAATTCTTGGAGCTTTTGACTTGGTTTAAAGCTTTGAGAAAGTGGTTTGTGGTAGGCTGGGTTGTGCTACCATTGAGGTTTGATCTTTCTCAAGCTTTATGTGTGTGCCTGGTGGTTTTCCAGGTCTGCAAGAGGGTTCTTGTTGTGCTGGTGTGATTCTTGTGTGATTCAAGAGTCTTTTGTGGTGTTTTTGCATATTTTGAAAGTGTAAGGTTGGATACTTTGTAAATCTTTTAAAATAGTGCAAAGTTAAGCTCAGGTTGCCTTGACAAACTTGATGTAGCTCAGGTTTGAGTGAACCAGTATAAAAATCTCGTGGTCTCCTCTCTTCTCTAACCTTTCTCTCTTGCATTTTCATTTTAAAGTTTCAAGAAGCTGTGTTTTAATCATCTTTTTCATGTTCTTGCATGTTTTCATGACATCTGCAGTATTGAGCATGTTTGTATAATCATTTAGAACTGGTCTTGATCATTCTTGTGCATTATTCCTGGTTTAAAACTCGAATTTGCATTTTTGCATTTTCCCTAGTATTTCAGTCGACTGTTTTCCTATTTCAATCGATTGATTATACCAAAACAGAATTTGTTTAGTAAAATCAATCTGTTAACTCTATTTTTGATCGACTGAAAGTATACTTTCCAACACCTTTTGCATCCTAACTTGGTGATATAATTGATTCAATTAAGGGTGGTTTTTAGCTTGCAAAGATAGCTTAAATTTTTAACTAGTCAATTCAACCATTTCAAAACTAACACTAACTTGGCGCCAATGTTCTGACCCAACCTAAGTATGGGCGGCCACATTGTTAGGAACAATCACCACGTTCTTAAGGTATTGTTCGCTTTGGAGCATGAAGCTCCATCATTGTTTTGTCCTTAAAAGGCATCTCGGAGAGTGGAGGGAGGAAGGAGTATTTAAATTGCACTTGACCTCAACTCCTAAGCGATGTGAGACTTATTGGATGTACCAAAACATTTATATATATATATATGTATGTATATATGTATATATATACATATATATATATATATATATACATATATATATATATATGTATATATATATATATATATGTATATATGTATATATGTATATATATACATATATACATATATATATATATATATACATATATATATATATATATATATATATATATGTGTGTGTATATATATATATATATATATATATATATATATATACACATATACATATATATACACATATATATACATATACACACACACACACATATATATATATATATACATATATATATATATATATACACATAAATATATATATATATATATTCCTGCAGAGAACAAATAAGATAAGTTAGGCACAAGCGTCACCTTACCCATGTAGTCCGCTATCTCCTCAGTTGGCTTCTTCTTGCTTGATACATGTCGGCTTGGATCCAAAGGGGGTTACCTGCAGAAGGGACTCCGAAGCTCAAGTGAGTCAAAACTCTCAAAAAGGTCAAATCTATGATTAATGAATGCGTACCTATAATTACTGGGGTCCACGTCTATTTATAGAGTATCAATTATGTCTGGTTATTCTATGGGTCGGGCCTTGGCTTGGACTTTGGCTGTAAGTGGGCCTAGGCCCTAGCCTAGGCCCTTAGGACTTATTGAACGCTGGGGGTTTTTCATTATATTGAGTTTATTGGAGTGCTCGGCCTAGGCTTTAATCTTACCGGGTCTGCTGGAGTAGTCGGTTTAGGCCGGCTACTTAGCTTGACGGCTTATGTTGGTTATATGAAGTGCAGGTTGTTCCTTTAGATGTTTAGGTTAGAACTGGTAAAACTTAAGCTAACTCGGCCTAGGCTAAATACTTGACTGTCTTGGAAATATGTATTGTTTACTTATTTGGTCCAGTTTGGCTAGGTGTGATACAATAAATATATATATATATATATATATATATATATATATGTATGTATACATGTATACATATATGTATACATGTATACATGTATACATACATATATATATATATATGTATATATGTATGTATACATGTATACATGTATACATACATATATACATATATATATATATATATATATATGTATGTATGTATGTATATATGTATACATGTATACATGTATACATATATGTATACATGTATACATGTATACATATATACATACATACATACATATATATATATATATATATATACATATATATATATATACATGTATACATGTATACATATATGTATACATATATATATATATATATATATATATATATATATATGTATACATATATATATACATGTATACATGTACATATATATATATATATATGTATATATATATATATATATATATATATACTACACACTTTATATTTTTTAGGTTTAAATATATTTTTTGTCCCTTAACTTTCAATGAAAATTGAAATTAGTCCCTCTTCAACACTTTGATCCAATTTAGTTCTCCAAATTCTGAAATATGTAGATTTAGTCCTTTTAACCAAATTTTGTTAAGTTTATTTAACGCTTCAAATAGGTTTCATGATAGTATTTGAGTTGTTTGCACCTTTTGACACATTTCCACTTCAATGTTAATTGAGAAACGGGTTTGAAATGTCAAATAAAGTTGACAAATTTGAATAAATGGACTAATTTGGTCCAAAGTTTCGAAGAAAACCTAATTCCAATTTTCACTAAAAGTTAAGGGATAAAAAACATATTTAACCTTATTTTCTATTTCTTCTAATTGTTTGGCTTGTAATGAAATTTATTCGCATTTTCAAGATATTTTTTCTCTTATCACAACCTTTGTGCAATTATGTTCAAATGATGTTTGTCGATTAAATATTTTTTATTTTTTGCATTTAAATATTTTTACTCTTTTTTACTATTTTTATTTATTGTATATTTTCTTTTTACATGAGAGTGTTTAACATTGTTAATTTAAGTGTTCAATGACATAAATCTTTTATTTATTAGGTAATATGAAAAACTTATTTTCTTTATTCTATTATTATTATTTTTTGTTTCATTTGAATAACTTTTTTGTTTCTCTAAAAGGTCTTTTTCATCTTATCATACCATTAACTATACATTTGTTTTCTTTTGTGCGATTTCATTCAACGGTCTATCAAATATGTTTGATTTGATCATTTTTTTAATATTTATATTTGTTGTTTATTTTTATCATGTACAATACTATTTTGATATTTTTATATCATTATTTTTATTTTTTAACTCGTTATCATACATGTAATTTTATCACTATAATTTTATTTACTATAATAGAATAATTTAATGTAATTGATATGAACTTTTTTTATCACTATCCAACATATATTGAAGTTCAAAAAATGAAATATTTATGTTAAATTTCAATTACTATTAGTTTAATATTTATTCTTTGTGTGATTCTGATGAACTGATGTATTATAATTTGTTATTAGTGTAAAAAAAGATTTCAATAATTTAAAAAATTGAAGTAAACATATATTTAAAATATTTTGTAATTTAAATATTTATTTTCCTTTTATTATTTTTTTAAAATATTTTTAAATTTTATCAACTAGGTAACATTAATATTTGTAAATTTAATAAATGGTTTGGTTCTTATGAAATTTTATTTGATATTTTAATTTAAAATGTATTCAATTATTACTTCTTTATAAATATTTGATAGAAGAAACAAGAATATCGTCTTTTTAATATGAAATATTTAATATTATATTTCCTTTACTGTAATTTTTTATTATTTTATAAAAAACTAATTAATTGACATTGAAATAATAAGAAAGCGAGTACGAGTACGGGTACAAGTATATACCCATTACGTGAGGGGATGAGGATGAGATAAAACTTTGATACCCATTGTGTTTGAGTATGTGGACGGTGATAAAAAGTTTTTTGGATATGGGTGTGAGATAGTGAAACTCATTCCTGTTCCCACCCCATTATTATCCCTAGTCATTACCTTTCAATGTTACTTAAATATTTAAGTATAACCCTTTTTTTCAAAAGGATGAACATTAAGTTGATTAACCTTGTCATTTTGACTCGACATGCTCTTAGTCCATCAAAAATAGGTTCGGTAGGATTGGACTGCTATCAAAAAACGGGTGACAAATTGTAACTCGTCCTAACACAAGGCGGGTTGGTGGACTAACACACCATTTTTTTTAATATTTTTTATTTTTTATTTTTATTTTTTGAATTTTTTTATATATTTTATAAATAAATATTAAAAACATATTTAATCATATAAATATTTATTATTTTTTAATTTATTAATTAGTATTTTTAATTGGATAAACTAAAATAATTATTAAATTTACATGTTAAATTATTCTATTATAACTAATAATTTGAACTTAGTTTGTAAGTGTTAATGATTTAAATTACAATAGTATTGCATATTTACATCTTTATAGAAATATAATATAAAAAATTTAATCTTTTAAATTATTTTTATTTTAAAATATATAACTTTTTAAAGTGGTTACTATTTATTTTATTTTTACATGTTATAACTCTTTTTTCTCAAATTAATGAGTTTTATATATTTTTTTTCACAATTTAAATCAACTTTTTTTAAAGCATGCTTCAACTATTTATATTATACAATAATAGTAACAATGTTTGAGTGGTTACTTTTTATTTTATCAACAAATCCGTTGTCGTCTAGTGGTTAGGATATTTGGCTTTCACCTAGGAGACCCGGGTTCAATTCCCGGCAACGGAAGTAAATAAAGTTTTAAGGTTATGCTTGAATGTGAGTAGTGATAATGTAATCCTAAAATTATAGAAATTATCATGAAACATGAATTGGTTGATTTGTTTGTGCATTAACTTTGTAATGGAGTGGTTGTGGGTTCAAACCTTGTTAAGAATGAAATTAAAACTCTCTTTTTGCCAAATTTTACCTTGACTTGAATATGAAAGGGTAGAGAAAATCCTAGAGCAATGATTTCTAGGTTAGGAGGTTGTCCTTATGTGTTATGATTTTGAGTCCTGTTGTTATCATTTGATTCTTGCGTGTAATGAATTTACGTGCTCTATGTGATGTGATTTAGAGGTTTGTTTTTTTGATGTTGTTTGAACAATCTCTTATGCCTATGTATGAATATGATGAGGGTTGTGTACTATATGGTTTTTTATGATTCAATATCAAGTTTTAATGCTCTTACGCATATTAATACACATATTAATAGTATTGCATATTTACATCTTTATAGAAATATAATATAAAAAATTAATTTTTAAATTATTTTTATTTTATTTTTTATTTTAAAAAATAAAATATAAAATGGGACAGTGAGCTGGAGCGAACTGT
Source organism: Vigna unguiculata (assembly GCF_037176805.1). NCBI lineage: Eukaryota > Viridiplantae > Streptophyta > Magnoliopsida > Fabales > Fabaceae > Vigna > Vigna unguiculata. The sequence goes on from NC_140793.1 coordinate 3,467,076, forward strand.
CTTGTCTTTGGCTCGCTATTTTGGCTAATTAGATAGGTTTCACCAAAACAGACTTAAAGGTTGAATATTTCAACCGACCTGTCCTATTTTGGTCGTGACCACCCCAAAAATAATAACTTAGTTCCATCTTAAATGGACAAAATATCACTTGCATTCTTATAAAAAAAGAAAGGACAAGGAAGAAAGACAAGTATAACATGAAGTATAAATAATATGACAAGTTACAGAAATATAATGAGTACTTGCTTTAGCCAATGAATAAAGTGTTATGCAAATTAAAGGAGTTTAAAGAAATATATAACTATGATATTATAAATTTTTAAAGTGGTTACTGTTTATTTTATTCTTACATGTTATAATTCTTTTTTTTTTTCTCAAATTAATGAGTTTTATATATTTTTTTCACAATTTAAATCAACTTTTTTTAAAGCATGCTTCTACTATTTATATTATACAATAATAGTAACAATGTTTGAGTTGTTACTTTTTATTTTATTAACAAATCCGTTGTTGTCTAGTGGTTAGGATATCTAGCTTTCACCCAGGAGACCCGAGTTCAATTCCCGACAACGGAAATAAATAAAGATAACTATTTTTGTCATTGTCTCAAAGAGTAACGAGGTTTTGTTCCATTGGCTATAATGACAAATCATTTTTTCAACACACCAAATGTTGTGTCAATGATATTTCCAATTGATGAATGACAATGATTAAAGAACATAATCGCTATATATTGAGCTCTTCTTGATTACTCTTTCAAGTGGTATCTAATGCCTCTATATGGTGTAATTATGTCTCGTTTCAACATAAATCCAACATCCCCAAGGAAGTACTTTCCTACAATGATCGAATGTTATAGCCATTAAACCTAAGTTCATACCAACAAACATACTACCAAAAAATGAAACCCAAACCTGGTGGTATGATCAATGAATCCTCCCTAATTAGTCCATCCTTTAAAATTCTTGAATCGAAAGTTGTTCCCACCCACTATAAGACCTGAGAAATTTAAATAATTAAATAAATAATTATTTAATAAATGAGAGAAGTAGGAGCCTTTATGGCATTTAATGCAATTTGATATGACAAAGTATTAGCTCAAATGGTTAAAACTACTTGGTTGTGTGAGACTTGGGTTCGAGTCTTATATATGCCAATTATATGTTATTTTAATATGTGTATTTATTTAAGGTTATACTTGAACGTGAGTAGTGATAATGTAATCCTAAAATTATAGTAATTATCACAAAACATGAATTGGTTGATTTGGTTGTGCATTGACTTTGTAATGGAGTGGTTGTGGGTTCAAACCTTGTTAAGAACAAAATTAAAACTCTCTTTTTGCCTAGCTTAAGCGAGACAGGCTTGATCGCTTTGGCGAAGGCTTTTAGCCTGAGCGAGCATAGTGTAGTTTTGTGTTTTAAAGCCAGGCGGTTTGCACAAGAAAAGTCACTTGGCAGCGCTTAGGCTGTGCCAGGCAATATTGTTGCAGGCGTGGGTTTTATGTGTGTTGTTTGTACGCATTGATGCGTACTTGAACCAAGAGATGTTGTGTCATGAGTGGGTAGGTTCATAGATGGTGATGAACACGTGATGATATGAGCAGAGAGGTTTATATCTAGTTACTCTCGTCTGGGGATACGAGCGAGGTAGGTTCATATGTTCTGTGCTCACACTTGATAGATGCTATGTGCGGGGAGGTACGTAGCTGGTGGGATCACGTGTGTTGGACTACGAGCGGGTAGGTCCATAGAGTAGGACTACGAGCGAGGAGGTTCGTGGAGGCAGGACCACGAGCGGGCAGGTTCATGTGAGCATCATAAATCCTGAATCCAAGGCTAACTGTTTGTGTGTTGTGAAGGTTGAAAAGCCTTGGGGATTAAGGTCTTGGCCAAGAACTAACTAGAATTAAACAGTTGGGTGTATTGTTAATTTTATTAACTTGTTTTATTAATTATTTATAAGCTCACCCTTTCTGCTTGTGCTTGGCGATGATCGTGTAATTCTTTACACGGGAGCAGATGATACTACAGGTGATGCAGTTGAGACTTAGAGACGAAGAAAGGGGCTAGCTTAGGGTTTGAGCTAGGGATTTATTTATGCTTAGTGCTATCTTTATTGGATTTTGGAAATTGTAATGCTTTATTACTATTATTAAATAGTTTTTGGCACGTTGTATAATGTCTTAAATTTCCCGCGTTTTGGGAATAATAAAACTACGCCGTATTGATTTCAATTATTATTTGTTTGTTTAATTAAGTAATTTCCAGTAAGGATGTTACACCCACCTAGTATGTATGTGAATTTCATGTTAAAATCACATCCAAATACATTTTGAGTTGGCCAATCTTTTCTACCTCAAAATCAGGGTGCCTTCAAGTATGGTTAAAATCGACTATTATTTAGGATATATGGATCAGCCTCCATCCTTGATGGTTGAACTAAAAACTCAGACTCCAACATTAAAATTGTGTTCAACACATTGTAAAAGTTTCTACTGATAGTTTATCCGAACCGATGAAAAAAAATGATACACTTCAATTCTTGATGTTGTGTCCAATGATGTGTAAAAATTCAACAACTTGTTCTTCTACGGTTGATTGAAGTGTGATATCGCTGTCGTTGGGCGATCAAATTACCACTACTTAAGCAACTTCAGTATTGCCAGTTTGTAGTGAAGAAAATAGTTAGGGTTAAGATAACCCTGAGTCGTCTCACAACGAATACGGAATTGATCTCAAATATTTGATTCTCAAAAATGCAATTTAAAACTAGCAACTATAAAAATAGGGAGGTTTTGATATGCAAAGAAAATGACACGGAAGATTTGTAAACACAGTAATAGTAAATAGGTCAATTCCACTGCTTTTTCTAAATAAGATTCTTCATTGGTTATCTAGAGATTATTGTTAAATTAATTATTGTTGTTGATTTACAAATAAATCAATGTAAAGACTCAATTCATTTGTTGGCATCCTCACTTTTAATCAAAGTACAGTCTCAATTAAAAGTGAGAATTATTAGATTGTCCATAGTAAATTCAATCAAAGTATAGTCTCAATTAATTTTACTATGCCTAATCATGTCTATTCCTTTGTTTCTTTACCAAATAGAAAACTTAATTAATCAAAGTAAAGTCTTGACTAATTTTAGTTAAAGTAATTACCTCTAATCAAATTAAAGTCTCAATTATTGGCAAAAACTAATTTAATCAAATGAAAGTTTCTAAACAAAATCAAAGTAAAGTCTCAATTTAATTTAAAAACCTTTTAACTCATATGATTAGCATGCATGTAGATTTAAAATCATTATTTTCTATTCGATTAAGAAGCAAAGGACATAGATAAACAAAAACCACAACAATATTCAAAATAACAAAACATATAAATTCATCTAACCTCAGAATGCATTTAAGAAATTACAGTGGAATCAACCCTAAAAGCTTAGCCCTCCATGGCTTTGATGGAATACATGATGATATGAAGGAAAGAAAATAAAAGAAAGAATGAGAGATGTGGTGGAGATGGTATCTGCCAAAACCAGAGAGTTCTAAGTGTCTAAGCTGTAAGTAAAAATTGTCAGTCCTTCTGCTCTCTTAAGTCTCTTTATATAGGCTTCCACTGGACTTTGGGCTTTATCTGTCAGTTGCTAAAATCTTTTATTTTTATTTAATTAATTAGCAACTTAATTCCTGTCCAATTTCCAATTCTACCCCTCTTATTTAAGCATTTTTACAACATTGACCAGAATTGACTGCTGACTTTGACCAGTTGACCAGAGTTGACCAGTTGACCAGTTTGACTGTCCTATCAGACGCTGACACGTGGCAGTGCAGATTCTCTCTCCAGAATTAGGGTTTTTGCAGATGCAATGGAGATGGAGATGGCAATGACGGCTGACGGCGCGGCTGCTCCGGCTTCTTCTCCGGCGTGGTGGTGTTCGCTGCTGCAGCGGTGGCTGTGCAAACAGTGGAGGCGAGAACTGGTTCGTGCAGATGCAGATGCAGGCGCTGGTGGCTCGTGGTGGTCGGACGTCTTGGTTGCAGGTCTGCGGTGCTCGCGAGAAGATGGAGGTGTGGAGATTCTGCAGATTCGTGGTGGTCGCGGCTGGTAGATGCTCGCGTTCGCTGCTGCCATGGAGAAGATGGAGAGGCATGGTGGTTGCGGCGTGACGGCGCTGGTTCGCGCAGATGGTGGTGCGTGGTGGTCGGCGAGGACAGGTGAGGAAGATGGTGGCGCAAGGTGCAGATTCGTGGTGGAATTCTGCGCGAGAAGATGGTCGCGATGGCTGCTGTAATGGTGGCCGGCGAGGTGAGTTGCGGGAGAGATGGAGGAGTAAGTTGGGACGCGATGGTGTTGCGAAAAAGCTCACGGAGAAGATTACGTGATGGAGGTGGCTGGTGGCTGCCATGGCTGCTGGTGCGTCGCGGTGGCCGGAAGAGGTGAGGAGGTGCGGCGGCGGCTGCCATGGTGGTGGAAGGAGAGAAGAAAATTAGGGTTAGGGTTTCATGAGTGAGATGGAGGAGATGATGACGTGGCAGAATCTGATTGGTTAATTTGGTGAGGGTAGGATTATGACACGTGGCTTGTTCTGGTTGGCTAATTTTAAGAGGTGGGGATTGCCACATGGCATGATCTGGTTTAGTGGAGTTTAAGTGGTAGGAGGGGTGCAACTTAGTGAAAACTGGGGGTGCAGAACAGGTTTTTGTGGTCCACTTGAGGGAGGAGTGTGCAAATAAAATCTGGGGGTGCATTTAGCTCCTGATTTATTCTTTTTCAGAATTTCTTGATTTTGGACTTATTTTGTAACTTTGAATATTTTAAAATCACACTATTAATTGACCAAAAATAAATTCCAGCTGCATTAACAAACGTTAGAATATCCAATAATATTTTATGCAACTAAAATCAATTTTTACGCCACTTTTACCAAACTTACTCAATAAATCCAATAATCACAAATCCTAATTAAATCAATCTTTTAGCACAGAAAATTCAATTAAATCCCCAAATTTAAATATTAAATGAGGGCAAAAATTTGAACTCATTACACACCCACACTTATCCTTTTGCACTCCTGGGCAAAATTGAATAATTTCAAAACTTTTTTCTGAGGTCTTTTATTCCATATTTTCAGTGGATTAAAGAAATGAATACCAATGGAAACAGATCAAACTTCTAGAAATCATGTTGTCATGCATAAACAAATGGATAAAATTCTGTTTTTCACACATGAGTTAATCTTTTGAGTTTACAAGATAATCAAATATGAAAGAGAAACACTCAAGTTAAATATATATTTTCTCACCAAGATTCGCTCAAGTGTTTTGGCTTGTGTTTTCACTCAAAATACCATGCAAGTAAACACTCTCAATGCTTAGCAAGACTCTAATATTCACAGCTTTCAGATAACATGCATTCAAAAATCATGAGGACTTTTCACAGGTTATAATGAGGGCAAGGCAAAGGTAGGAAAAACTTTAGGATTTGTGTGTTTTTGAAATAGTAAGGAAGAAAAAGTTATGGAGCATAGTTTCAAAAACAATCTCTCTTCTTCTTCTTTTTTTTTTCTTTTATCCTTTGTTGCTCTTTTTCAGACAACAAATCATTTTTCATTTCAACACTCTGTCATCAACAATTATTTTCCTTTTGCCATTTTTACAACTTTGTGGGGGAAATACACACCCCCACACTTTATTCCTCAACCAATCTCAACATAATCCACTAGCTCCTTCTTTCTCCCTAAGGACAAACATGGTCTTTTTCTTTTTAAGGTTTAACAATATGCTCAAAACAAGAAAAAGAGGTTTAAGCTCAAGGGGCTACCAATGGATCAATGTTATGGTTAGCTTATTTGGCCAAGTAGCTAAAAACAAGAAATGCCTCAGTCATATCAAATCATGCATGTTCACCTAAGATGCAAAACAACAGAATCAAGCTAAACATTTGAGTACCAACAAGACATGAGCAAATCACACAAGAAAAATAGGAATGACACATGGTAGTTCATCCTTACAATAAAGCTCAAAACTCACAAGGTCAAAAACTCTTTCACAAAAGATTTATTCCAGAAACTCTCAAATCAACTCAATCAGTAAATCACAGACAACAATCCACTCATAGCACATGACTTTTATTTTTCCAGAATTATGACCGTTCCAATTAGTAAATCAAATCCAAAAATCCAATGTCAATATGTTTTATTGAAAACAGAAACTTTTTCTTTTTTTTTTTATAAAAACAAACAGAAAACAAAATTAGAAAAGGAAAAACAAAACAAATAGAAAACAAAAACAGAAAAGGGGGAAATCTCCCCACACCCCCACACTTTATCCATGCATTGTCCTCAATGTATTCAATATGTATAAAATGCAAAGAAAAAGTATGAAGTGTACTTACCTCCTCAAGGTGGAAGGTATGAGGGAGAAGTCAAGTTCATCCCATCCATCGTCTTATTCAGCATATCTTGATTTTCATTGAATATCCGAAGACGATGCCCATTAACTTTAAAAGTTCTTGCTGAAGATTCTTCCTTGATCTCCACTGCTCCATAAGGGAAGACTTCTGTAACAATGTATGGTCCTTCCCAAGTAGAACGCAACTTACCACTCATGTGACCAAGCTTGGATTTGTATAGTAACACCTTCTGGCCTACCTTGAAATCCTTTCTAGCCACAAGCTTTTGGTCATGGAACTTCTTGGTTTTCTCTTTGTAGAACTTTGAATTTTCATAGGCTGCTAGCCTAATCTCCTCTAGTTCTTGCAACTGAAGCTTTCGCTCATTTCCTGCTTCTTCCAAATCCAAGTTGCATGCTTTCACGGCCCAATAGGCCCGATGTTCAATCTCCACAGGTAGATGACAAGCCTTTCCAAAAACCACCCTGAAAGGTGACATACCTATAGGTGTTTTGTAGGCTGTCCTGGGTGCCCAAAGTGCATCATCCAATCTTGTTGCCCAATCCTTTCGACTAGGCTTCACTACTTTCTCTAGTATCTTTTTAATCTCTCTGTTAGAGATCTCTGCTTGTCCATTGGTTTGGGGGTGATATGGTGTAGCAATGCGATGTGTCACCCCATACTTCTTCAACATGTTCTCAAGTAGCCTATTACAGAAATGAGTCCCCTGGTCACTGATGATGGCTCGTGGTATCCCAAATCTGCAGAAAATGTTAGACCTGACAAAACTCATAACAACTCGAGAATCATTAGTCCTTGTAGCTATGGCTTCCACCCATTTGGAGACATAGTCTACAGCAAGCAAAATATAAGAAAACCCAAAAGAAGAAGGAAAAGGACCCATAAAATCAATACCCCAAATATCAAATACCTCACAATATAGCATGGGTTGTTGAGGCATTTCATCCCTTCTTGTAATGGATCTGGCTGCCCTTTGGCACTGCTCACAATTTTCATATACCCTCTGTGCATCTTTAAAAATAGTAGGCCAATATAATCCACAATCCAACACCTTCCTACCTGTTCTTTGTGTGCCATAATGTCCACCAAAAGGAGACGAATGACAGAACTCAAGCACATGAGGTATCTCGATATCTGGAACACACCTCCTTATGACTTGGTCACTACCAATGCGCCATAAAATTGGGTCTTCCCAGATATAGTACTTTGCCTCACTTTTTAGCTTGATTCTTTCATATTTGGAGAAGGAAGGAGGAATAGCAGAAACAACCAAATAATTAACAATGTCAGCAAACCAAGGTTCAGGAAACATACCTTTCACAGCAGTCAATGCTAGGAGGACTTCATCAGGAAAGTCATCCTTAATAGGAATGTTATCTTCTCCATTTTCAATCCTGCTAAGATGATCGGCTACCAAGTTATGTGCTCCACTTCTGTCTAGAATCTCAATGTCAAACACTTGGAGCAGTAGCATCCATCTGATCAACCTTGGTTTCGAATCTGCTTTCTTCAGAAGGAATTTTAATGCTGCATGATCAGTATAAACAATTACCTTGGAACCAAGTATATACGGTCTGAATTTGTCCAAGGCAAATACAACAGCCAATAATTCCTTCTCAGTCGTGGTGTAGTTAGCCTGCGCTGTGTCCAACGTTCTGGAAGCATAATATATCACATGTGATAGCTTCCCATCTTTTTGTGCAAGCACCGCTCCTACTGCAAAGTTTGATGCATCACACATCAGCTCGAATGGTAATGTCCAGTCAGGTGGCTGGATGATAGGAGTGGTGGTAAGCGCCTTTTTCAATGTATCAAACGCATCTTTGCACCTCTCTCCAAAGTCAAATACTACATCCTTTTGCAACAAGTTGGAGAGAGGGTTAGCTATCTTGCTGAAGTCCTTGATAAACCTTCTGTAAAATCCTGCATGTCCAAGAAAAGATCGAACCTCTTTCACAGAAGAGGGGTAAGTCAATTGTGAAATAATATCAATTTTAGCAGGATCTACAGATATACCATTCTTGGAAACAACGTGACCTAAAACTATACCTTGTTCCACCATAAAATGACATTTTTCAAAATTTAGAACAAGGTTAGTTTCTTCACATCTCTCCAAGACTCTAGCAAGATTAGACAAGCAGTGATCAAAAGATGAACCATATACACTAAAATCATCCATAAAAACCTCAATACAATGCTCCAACAAATCTGTAAAAATACTCATCATACATCGCTGAAATGTTCCAGGAGCATTGCAAAGGCCAAATGGCATTTTCCTATAAGCATATGTACCGAATGGACAAGTAGAGGTAGTTTTATGTTGATCCTCTGGGGCAATACAAATCTGAAAATACCCAGAGAATCCATCAAGAAAACAGTAATGAGACTTACCTGCCAATCGATCTAGCATCTGGTCCATGAATGGTAAAGGAAAGTGGTCCTTCCTGGTGGCATGGTTTAGTCTTCTATAATCAATACAGACCCTCCAGCTATTCTGAATACGAGTAGGTATCAACTCGTTCTTCTCATTCTTGACCACGGTGATCCCAGATTTCTTGGGGACCACATGTACAGGACTCACCCAAGTGCTGTCAGAAATGGGATATATAATACCTGCTTGTAGCAACTTGGTGACTTCTTTCTTCACAACCTCCATCAGCTGAGGATTCAGTCTCCTCTGAGGTTGCCTCACTGGCTTAGCATCCTCCTCCAAGAGTATTCTGTGCATGCAAAAAGAAGGACTAATACCAGGAATATCTGCCAAAGTCCAGCCTATTGCTCGCTTGTGATCTTTGATAACCTGCAATAGCTTTTGTTCCTGCTCGTCAGTAAGCAAGGCAAATATAATAACAGGGAGTTTCCCATCCCTCTCAAGATAAACATATTTCAAATGAGATGGTAAAGGTTTCAACTCCAAAGTGGGTGGCTGTTCCACAGATGGCAACATTTTACTGCCTAAGGTAATTTCAGCCACCTCAGCATCACACTTGGACGCCACAGAGGTATCAAATAGTGACACCGCGTCCTCAACATCACCTGTTTTGCAATTTTCTCTTTCGTCTAAAATTGAGCCCGAAACATTCGAAAAAGAAAAATCCAAAGAAGAAGAAAAACCAGATAAAACATCCAAAAGTCCAAAAGCATAATTGTTCACTACATTACTCAATAAATCAATACAAAACAAAGAATGGTCTTCAATTGGGTGCTTCATGGCTTCTAGCACGTTGAACTGCACCTTCTCATCTCCTATCTCCATAGTCAAGGATCCTGCATGCACGTCTATCTTGGTACGTGCTGTCATCATGAATGGTCTTCCCAAGATAATTGTGGTTGAACTTATTCCTTCATCATCCTTCATGTCCAAGATGTAGAAATCTGTAGGAAAAATTAACTTGTCCACACGGACAAGCACATCTTCTAGCACACCTGCAGGGTTAACTGTGCTACGGTTGGCCAACTGAATGACCACACCAGTAGACTTAAAAGGTCCCAGATGAAGTGAAGTAAAAACAGATAAAGGCATTACATTAATAGAAGCTCCTAAATCTAACATAGCATTGTCAAACTTAGTACTTCCTATAATGCAGGGAACAGAAAACATACCTGGATCCTTACACTTTTGCGGCATTCTGACTGCAGGCTTCTTGATTAAGCTAGAGACATTTCTTCCCATGTTCACTACCTCTTTGTCCATAATACGCCTTTTATGTGTACATAATTCTTTGAGAAACTTGGCGTATTTAGGAATTTCTCTCACAGCATCCAACAAAGGGATGTTTATCTCCACTTTCTTGAAAGTATTCAGGATTTCTTTGTCTAACTCCTCCATCTTTTTAGTTTTTGGTTTCAAACGGTTTGGATAGGGAGGAGGAGGAGAATAAGGAGAAGGATTTTCAGAGGAAGTATTAGGGGATACCAACCTGGAGTTATCACTGGGTGCAGGCATCTCAGATGTTGCTTGTGTTGCTTCATCTGATCTTCCTCTTTCATCATTAGGTACAACTTCATTGTCCTTATCTTCATCTTCTTGGGCATCCCCAAGACCTTGTATTTGCTTACCCGATCTTAAAGTAATAGCACTTACATTTCTCGGGTTGATTACAGTTTGTGCAGGCAAATTGCTCGAGCCTTGTTGAGACTTCATCTGATTTAACTCATTTGCCATTTGTCCAATCTGGTTCTGCAAATTTTGATTGGTTGCTTCCATCGTCTGTTTCAACTCATTGATTTGTCCCTTCATCATGTCAGCCATCATTTTCATCATTGCCTCCATGTTTGAATCACCAGAGGTTGCCGCTGGTTGTGGTTGTTGCCTTTGTTGAGGTGGAACATAGACTTGTTGGTGTTGAGGCTGTTGATTTCCCCATTTCTGGCTGGGATATTCCTTCCAATCTGGGTTGTACTTGTTGGAGGACAAATCATAGTTGTATTGCTGCCGAGGTGGTCTATTATTGCCATAGATGTTTGCAGTATATGCCTGAGGTTGTTCATTATCTAACGTCTCTGTCTCTTTTAACATAGAACAAGCCTCTGTAGGATGATTAGTAGAAGCACAAATTCCACATAAAGTAGAAGGGATAGGCTTTTTCTGTAAGTCTGTCAAGGTCCTTACCATGGCTGCTAAGTCATCCAACTTCCCTTCTAATTTCTTGTGATCTGCAACATATAAAGCTTCTACTCCATGGGTTCCCTTCAATAGAGTTATAGAATTACTCCTTGTGGAAAATTGTTGATGGTTTGACGCCATAGTTTCAATCAATTGTCTTGCATTTGTTGGCGTTTTTTCCACCAATGACCCTCCACTTGCAGCATCTATCATTTGTCTATCCATGATACTCAATCCCTCATAAAAGTATTGAATGAGGAGATGCTCGTTTATTTGGTGATGAGGACATGAAGCACACAACTTTTTGAATCTTTCCCAATACTCGTGAAGACTTTCTCTTTCTTGTTGCCTTATCCCATAAATATCTTTGCGAATAGCAGCAACTCTAGATGCTGGAAAAAACTTTTCCAGAAATAATCTTTTCAGAGTCTCCCAAGTATTGATGGATCCTGGCGGAAGGCAGTATAACCAATTCTTAGCGGCATCTTGCAATGAGAATGGAAAAGCCTTAAGCTTGATATGTTCCTCTGTCACTGTTGTAGGTCTCATGGATGAACAAACAACATGAAATTCCTTCAAGTGATGGTATGGGTCTTCTCCTGCTAATCCATGGAATTTGGGTAAAAGATGGATTAACCCAGACTTAAGCTCACATTCTCCATCTGGATATTGGATGCACATGTTTTGTGTAATTGCTGCATCCGGTGAAGCCAACTCTCTTATTGTTCTTTCTTCCATTCTATCTTCTTGAATTTCTGGTTCAGGTGATGGATCAGAAGATATGTTAATCACCAGAGGTGATTCTAGTGGTACACTTTCAGTGGTAGGTTCAGATGATGATGGTGCTCCTTCAGTAGAACACCTGAGTTCAAGTCTCCTACGTGATTTACGCAAGTTCCTTTCAAGTTCTGAATCAAGTTGATAAAATTGACCCGGATTGGCCCGAGTCATGCACTATGCAAGTCCACCTGAAAGTGTTTCCCTGTGTGTTTTTTTTTCTTCCTATTCTTGTTTTGGAGAAAGATTTCAAGAAAGAAATGAGTTAAGATGTCGTTGGGTCTACTCCCAGGAAATAGAGGTGCGTCACAATGGACAACTTAAATACCAAGTCTTTCCTAGACAGAGTTTTTCAAACTAGTCTCAAAAATTTCTTAAAAGAAATTCTTAATCAAAACAAAAATAGAACTTTGCTTGGAGTATATTAACAGAAAACTAGATACTACAAAATAACAAACTATATCAAATGTATATGCGTAAAATAAATAATAAAGAAAAATAAAAAATAAAAAATAAAATAAAATAAAATAAAATAAAATAAATAAAAACAGAATCAAAATAAAAGAAATACTAACCGTATTCCCCGGCAACGGCGCCAAATTTGATATCGCTGTCGTTGGGCGATCAAATTACCACTACTTAAGCAACTTCAGTATTGCCAGTTTGTAGTGAAGAAAATAGTTAGGGTTAAGATAACCCTGAGTCGTCTCACAACGAATACGGAATTGATCTCAAATATTTGATTCTCAAAAATGCAATTTAAAACTAGCAACTATAAAAATAGGGAGGTTTTGATATGCAAAGAAAATGACACGGAAGATTTGTAAACACAGTAATAGTAAATAGGTCAATTCCACTGCTTTTTCTAAATAAGATTCTTCATTGGTTATCTAGAGATTATTGTTAAATTAATTATTGTTGTTGATTTACAAATAAATCAATGTAAAGACTCAATTCATTTGTTGGCATCCTCACTTTTAATCAAAGTACAGTCTCAATTAAAAGTGAGAATTATTAGATTGTCCATAGTAAATTCAATCAAAGTACAGTCTCAATTAATTTTACTATGCCTAATCATGTCTATTCCTTTGTTTCTTTACCAAATAGAAAACTTAATTAATCAAAGTAAAGTCTTGACTAATTTTAGTTAAAGTAATTACCTCTAATCAAATTAAAGTCTCAATTATTGGCAAAAACTAATTTAATCAAATGAAAGTTTCTAAACAAAATCAAAGTAAAGTCTCAATTTAATTTAAAAACCTTTTAACTCATATGATTAACATGCATGTAGATTTAAAATCATTATTTTCTATTCGATTAAGAAGCAAAGGACATAGATAAACAAAAACCACAACAATATTCAAAATAACAAAACATATAAATTCATCTAACCTCAGAATCCATTTAAGAAATTACAGTGGAATCAACCCTAAAAGCTTAGCCCTCCATGGCTTTGATGGAATACATGATGATATGAAGGAAAGAAAATAAAAGAAAGAATGAGAGATGTGGTGGAGATGGTATCTGCCAAAACCAGAGAGTTCTAAGTGTCTAAGCTGTAAGTAAAAATTGTCAGTCCTTCTGCTCTCTTAAGTCTCTTTATATAGGCTTCCACTGGACTTTGGGCTTTATCTGTCAGTTGCTAAAATCTTTTATTTTTATTTAATTAATTAGCAACTTAATTCCTGTCCAATTTCCAATTCTACCCCTCTTATTTAAGCATTTTTACAAAATTGACCAGAATTGACTGCTGACTTTGACCAGTTGACCAGAGTTGACCAGTTGACCAGTTTGACTGTCCTATCAGACGCTGACACGTGGCAGTGCAGATTCTCTCTCCAGAATTAGGGTTTCTGCAGATGCAATGGAGATGGAGATGGCAATGACGGCTGACGGCGCGGCTGCTCCGGCTTCTTCTCCGGCGTGGTGGTGTTCGCTGCTGCAACGGTGGCTGTGCAAACAGTGGAGGCGAGAACTGGTTCGCGCAGATGCAGATGCAGGCGCTGGTGGCTCGCGGTGGTCGGACATCTTGGTTGCAGGTCTGCGGTGCTCGCGAGAAGATGGAGGTGTGGAGATTCTGCAGATTCGTGGTGGTCGCGGCTGGTAGATGCTCGCGTTCGCTGCTGCCATGGAAAAGATGGAGAGGCATGGTGGTTGCGGCGTGACGGCGCTGGTTCGCGCAGATGGTGGTGCGTGGTGGTCGGCGAGGACAGGTGAGGAAGATGGTGGCGCAAGGTGCAGATTCGTGGTGGAATTCTGCGCGAGAAGATGGTCGCGATGGCTGCTGTAATGGTGGCCGGCGAGGTGAGTTGCGGGAGAGATGGAGGAGTAAGTTGGGACGCGATGGTGTTGCGAAAAAGCTCACGGAGAAGATTACGTGATGGAGGTGGCTGGTGGCTGCCATGGCTGCTGGTGCGTCGTGGTGGCCGGAAGAGGTGAGGAGGTGCGGCGGCGGCTGCCATGGTGGTGGAAGGAGAGAAGAAAATTAGGGTTAGGGTTTCATGAGTGAGATGGAGGAGATGATGACGTGGCAGAATCTGATTGGTTAATTTGGTGAGGGTAGGATTATGACACGTGGCTTGTTCTGGTTGGCTAATTTTAAGAGGTGGGGATTGCCACATGGCATGATCTGGTTTAGTGGAGTTTAAGTGGTAGGAGGGGTGCAACTTAGTGAAAACTGGGGGTGCAGAACAGGTTTTTGTGGTCCACTTGAGGGAGGAGTGTGCAAATAAAATCTGGGGGTGCATTTAGCTCCTGATTTATTCTTTTTCAGAATTTCTTGATTTTGGACTTATTTTGTAACTTTGAATATTTTAAAATCACACTATTAATTGACCAAAAATAAATTCCAGCTGCATTAACAAACGTTAGAATATCCAATAATATTTTATGCAACTAAAATCAATTTTTACGCCACTTTTACCAAACTTACTCAATAAATCCAATAATCACAAATCCTAATGAAATCAATCTTTTAGCATAGAAAATTCAATTAAATCCCCAAATTTAAATATTAAATTTGGGCAAAAATTTGAACTCATTACACACCCACACTTATCCTTTTGCACTCCTGGGCAAAATTGAATAATTTCAAAACTTTTTTCTGAGGTCTTTTATTCCATATTTTCAGTGGATTAAAGAAATGAATACCAATGGAAACAGATCAAACTTCTAGAAATCATGTTGTCATGCATAAACAAATGGATAAAATTCTGTTTTTCACACATGAGTTAATCTTTTGAGTTTACAAGATAATCAAATATGAAAGAGAAACACTCAAGTTAAATATATATTTTCTCACCAAGATTCGCTCAAGTGTTTTGGCTTGTGTTTTCACTCAAAATACCCATGCAAGTAAACACTCTCAATGCTTAGCAAGACTCTAATATTCACAGCTTTCAGAAAACATGCATTCAAAAATCATGAGGACTTTTCACAGGTTATAATGAGGGCAAGGCAAAGGTAGGAAAAACTTTAGGATTTGTGTGTTTTTGAAATAGTAAGGAAGAAAAAGTTATGGAGCATAGTTTCAAAAACAATCTCTCTTCTTCTTTTTTTTTCTTTTATCCTTTGTTGCTCTTTTTCAGACAACAAATCATTTTTCATTTCAACACTCTGTCATCAACAATTATTTTCCTTTTGCCATTTTTACAACTTTGTGGGGGAAATACACACCCCCACACTTTATTCCTCAACCAATCTCAACATAATCCACTAGCTCCTTCTTTCTCCCTAAGGACAAACATGGTCTTTTTCTTTTTAAGGTTTAACAATATGCTCAAAACAAGAAAAAGAGGTTTAAGCTCAAGGGGCTACCAATGGATCAATGTTATGGTTAGCTTATTTGGCCAAGTAGCTAAAAACAAGAAATGCCTCAGTCATATCAAATCATGCATGTTCACCTAAGATGCAAAACAACAGAATCAAGCTAAACATTTGAGTACCAACAAGACATGAGCAAATCACACAAGAAAAATAGGAATGACACATGGTAGTTCATCCTTACAATAAAGCTCAAAACTCACAAGGTCAAAAACTCTTTCACAAAGGATTTATTCCAGAAACTCTCAAATCAACTCAATCAGTAAATCACAGACAACAATCCACTCATAGCACATGACTTTTATTTTTCCAGAATTATGACCGTTCCAATTAGTAAATCAAATCCAAAAATCCAATGTCAATATGTTTTATTGAAAACAGAAACTTTTTCTTTTTTTTTTTTATAAAAACAAACAGAAAACAAAATTAGAAAAGGAAAAACAAAACAAATAGAAAACAAAAACAGAAAAGGGGGAAATCTCCCCACACCCCCACACTTTATCCATGCATTGTCCTCAATGTATTCAATATGTATAAAATGCAAAGAAAAAGTATGAAGTGTACTTACCTCCTCAAGGTGGAAGGTATGAGGGAGAAGTCAAGTTCATCCCATCCATCGTCTTATTCAGCATATCTTGATTTTCATTGAATATCCGAAGACGATGCCCATTAACTTTAAAAGTTCTTGCTGAAGATTCTTCCTTGATCTCCACTGCTCCATAAGGGAAGACTTCTGTAACAATGTATGGTCCTTCCCAAGTAGAACGCAACTTACCACTCATGTGACCAAGCTTGGATTTGTATAGTAACACCTTCTGGCCTACCTTGAAATCCTTTCTAGCCACAAGCTTTTGGTCATGGAACTTCTTGGTTTTCTCTTTGTAGAACTTTGAATTTTCATAGGCTGCTAGCCTAATCTCCTCTAGTTCTTGCAACTGAAGCTTTCGCTCATTTCCTGCTTCTTCCAAATCCAAGTTGCATGCTTTCACGGCCCAATAGGCCCGATGTTCAATCTCCACAGGTAGATGACAAGCCTTTCCAAAAACCACCCTGAAAGGTGACATACCTATAGGTGTTTTGTAGGCTGTCCTGGGTGCCCAAAGTGCATCATCCAATCTTGTTGCCCAATCCTTTCGACTAGGCTTCACTACTTTCTCTAGTATCTTTTTAATCTCTCTGTTAGAGATCTCTGCTTGTCCATTGGTTTGGGGGTGATATGGTGTAGCAATGCGATGTGTCACCCCATACTTCTTCAACATGTTCTCAAGTAGCCTATTACAGAAATGAGTCCCCTGGTCACTGATGATGGCTCGTGGTATCCCAAATCTGCAGAAAATGTTAGACCTGACAAAACTCATAACAACTCGAGAATCATTAGTCCTTGTAGCTATGGCTTCCACCCATTTGGAGACATAGTCTACAGCAAGCAAAATATAAGAAAACCCAAAAGAAGAAGGAAAAGGACCCATAAAATCAATACCCCAAATATCAAATACCTCACAATATAGCATGGGTTGTTGAGGCATTTCATCCCTTCTTGTAATGGATCTGGCTGCCCTTTGGCACTGCTCACAATTTTCATATACCCTCTGTGCATCTTTAAAAATAGTAGGCCAATATAATCCACAATCCAACACCTTCCTACCTGTTCTTTGTGTGCCATAATGTCCACCAAAAGGAGACGAATGACAGAACTCAAGCACATGAGGTATCTCGATATCTGGAACACACCTCCTTATGACTTGGTCACTACCAATGCGCCATAAAATTGGGTCTTCCCAGATATAGTACTTTGCCTCACTTTTTAGCTTGATTCTTTCATATTTGGAGAAGGAAGGAGGAATAGCAGAAACAACCAAATAATTAACAATGTCAGCAAACCAAGGTTCAGGAAACATACCTTTCACAGCAGTCAATGCTAGGAGGACTTCATCAGGAAAGTCATCCTTAATAGGAATGTTATCTTCTCCATTTTCAATCCTGCTAAGATGATCGGCTACCAAGTTATGTGCTCCACTTCTGTCTAGAATCTCAATGTCAAACACTTGGAGCAGTAGCATCCATCTGATCAACCTTGGTTTCGAATCTGCTTTCTTCAGAAGGAATTTTAATGCTGCATGATCAGTATAAACAATTACCTTGGAACCAAGTATATACGGTCTGAATTTGTCCAAGGCAAATACAACAGCCAATAATTCCTTCTCAGTCGTGGTGTAGTTAGCCTGCGCTGTGTCCAACGTTCTGGAAGCATAATATATCACATGTGATAGCTTCCCATCTTTTTGTGCAAGCACCGCTCCTACTGCAAAGTTTGATGCATCACACATCAGCTCGAATGGTAATGTCCAGTCAGGTGGCTGGATGATAGGAGTGGTGGTAAGCGCCTTTTTCAATGTATCAAACGCATCTTTGCACCTCTCTCCAAAGTCAAATACTACATCCTTTTGCAACAAGTTGGAGAGAGGGTTAGCTATCTTGCTGAAGTCCTTGATAAACCTTCTGTAAAATCCTGCATGTCCAAGAAAAGATCGAACCTCTTTCACAGAAGAGGGGTAAGTCAATTGTGAAATAATATCAATTTTAGCAGGATCTACAGATATACCATTCTTGGAAACAACGTGACCTAAAACTATACCTTGTTCCACCATAAAATGACATTTTTCAAAATTTAGAACAAGGTTAGTTTCTTCACATCTCTCCAAGACTCTAGCAAGATTAGACAAGCAGTGATCAAAAGATGAACCATATACACTAAAATCATCCATAAAAACCTCAATACAATGCTCCAACAAATCTGTAAAAATACTCATCATACATCGCTGAAATGTTCCAGGAGCATTGCAAAGGCCAAATGGCATTTTCCTATAAGCATATGTACCGAATGGACAAGTAGAGGTAGTTTTATGTTGATCCTCTGGGGCAATACAAATCTGAAAATACCCAGAGAATCCATCAAGAAAACAGTAATGAGACTTACCTGCCAATCGATCTAGCATCTGGTCCATGAATGGTAAAGGAAAGTGGTCCTTCCTGGTGGCATGGTTTAGTCTTCTATAATCAATACAGACCCTCCAGCTATTCTGAATACGAGTAGGTATCAACTCGTTCTTCTCATTCTTGACCACGGTGATCCCAGATTTCTTGGGGACCACATGTACAGGACTCACCCAAGTGCTGTCAGAAATGGGATATATAATACCTGCTTGTAGCAACTTGGTGACTTCTTTCTTCACAACCTCCATCAGCTGAGGATTCAGTCTCCTCTGAGGTTGCCTCACTGGCTTAGCATCCTCCTCCAAGAGTATTCTGTGCATGCAAAAAGAAGGACTAATACCAGGAATATCTGCCAAAGTCCAGCCTATTGCTCGCTTGTGATCTTTGATAACCTGCAATAGCTTTTGTTCCTGCTCGTCAGTAAGCAAGGCAAATATAATAACAGGGAGTTTCCCATCCCTCTCAAGATAAACATATTTCAAATGAGATGGTAAAGGTTTCAACTCCAAAGTGGGTGGCTGTTCCACAGATGGCAACATTTTACTGCCTAAGGTAATTTCAGCCACCTCAGCATCACACTTGGACGCCACAGAGGTATCAAATAGTGACACCGCGTCCTCAACATCACCTGTTTTGCAATTTTCTCTTTCGTCTAAAATTGAGCCCGAAACATTCGAAAAAGAAAAATCCAAAGAAGAAGAAAAACCAGATAAAACATCCAAAAGTCCAAAAGCATAATTGTTCACTACATTACTCAATAAATCAATACAAAACAAAGAATGGTCTTCAATTGGGTGCTTCATGGCTTCTAGCACGTTGAACTGCACCTTCTCATCTCCTATCTCCATAGTCAAGGATCCTGCATGCACGTCTATCTTGGTACGTGCTGTCATCATGAATGGTCTTCCCAAGATAATTGTGGTTGAACTTATTCCTTCATCATCCTTCATGTCCAAGATGTAGAAATCTGTAGGAAAAATTAACTTGTCCACACGGACAAGCACATCTTCTAGCACACCTGCAGGGTTAACTGTGCTACGGTTGGCCAACTGAATGACCACACCAGTAGACTTAAAAGGTCCCAGATGAAGTGAAGTAAAAACAGATAAAGGCATTACATTAATAGAAGCTCCTAAATCTAACATAGCATTGTCAAACTTAGTACTTCCTATAATGCAGGGAACAGAAAACATACCTGGATCCTTACACTTTTGCGGCATTCTGACTGCAGGCTTCTTGATTAAGCTAGAGACATTTCTTCCCATGTTCACTACCTCTTTGTCCATAATACGCCTTTTATGTGTACATAATTCTTTGAGAAACTTGGCGTATTTAGGAATTTGTCTCACAGCATCCAACAAAGGGATGTTTTTCTCCACTTTCTTGAAAGTATTCAGGATTTCTTTGTCTAACTCCTCCATCTTTTTAGTTTTTGGTTTCAAACGGTTTGGATAGGGAGGAGGAGGAGAATAAGGAGAAGGATTTTCAGAGGAAGTATTAGGGGATACCAACCTGGAGTTATCACTGGGTGCAGGCATCTCAGATGTTGCTTGTGTTGCTTCATCTGATCTTCCTCTTTCATCATTAGGTACAACTTCATTGTCCTTATCTTCATCTTCTTGGGCATCCCCAAGACCTTGTATTTGCTTACCCGATCTTAAAGTAATAGCACTTACATTTCTCGGGTTGATTACAGTTTGTGCAGGCAAATTGCTCGAGCCTTGTTGAGACTTCATCTGATTTAACTCATTTGCCATTTGTCCAATCTGGTTCTGCAAATTTTGATTGGTTGCTTCCATCGTCTGTTTCAACTCATTGATTTGTCCCTTCATCATGTCAGCCATCATTTTCATCATTGCCTCCATGTTTGAATCACCAGAGGTTGCCGCTGGTTGTGGTTGTTGCCTTTGTTGAGGTGGAACATAGACTTGTTGGTGTTGAGGCTGTTGATTTCCCCATTTCTGGCTGGGATATTCCTTCCAATCTGGGTTGTACTTGTTGGAGGACAAATCATAGTTGTATTGCTGCCGAGGTGGTCTATTATTGCCATAGATGTTTGCAGCATATGCCTGAGGTTGTTCATTATCTAACGTCCCTGTCTCTTTTAACATAGAACAAGCCTCTGTAGGATGATTAGTAGAAGCACAAATTCCACATAAAGTAGAAGGGATAGGCTTTTTCTGTAAGTCTGTCAAGGTCCTTACCATGGCTGCTAAGTCATCCAACTTCCCTTCTAATTTCTTGTGATCTGCAACATATGAAGCTTCTACTCCATGGGTTCCCTTCAATAGAGTTATAGAATTACTCCTTGTGGAAAATTGTTGATGGTTTGACGCCATAGTTTCAATCAATTGTCTTGCATTTGTTGGCGTTTTGTCCACCAATGACCCTCCACTTGCAGCATCTATCATTTGTCTATCCATGATACTCAATCCCTCATAAAAGTATTGAATGAGGAGATGCTCGTTTATTTGGTGATGAGGACATGAAGCACACAACTTTTTGAATCTTTCCCAATACTCGTGAAGACTTTCTCTTTCTTGTTGCCTTATCCCATAAATATCTTTGCGAATAGCAGCAACTCTAGATGCTGGAAAAAACTTTTCCAGAAATAATCTTTTCAGAGTCTCCCAAGTATTGATGGATCCTGGCGGAAGGCAGTATAACCAATTCTTAGCGGCATCTTGCAATGAGAATGGAAAAGCCTTAAGCTTGATATGTTCCTCTGTCACTGTTGTAGGTCTCATGGATGAACAAACAACATGAAATTCCTTCAAGTGATGGTATGGGTCTTCTCCTGCTAATCCATGGAATTTGGGTAAAAGATGGATTAACCCAGACTTAAGCTCACATTCTCCATCTGGATATTGGATGCACATGTTTTGTGTAATTGCTGCATCCGGTGAAGCCAACTCTCTTATTGTTCTTTCTTCCATTCTATCTTCTTGAATTTCTGGTTCAGGTGATGGATCAGAAGATATGTTAATCACCAGAGGTGATTCTAGTGGTACACTTTCAGTGGTAGGTTCAGATGATGATGGTGCTCCTTCAGTAGAACACCTGAGTTCAAGTCTCCTACGTGATTTACGCAAGTTCCTTTCAAGTTCTGAATCAAGTTGATAAAATTGACCCGGATTGGCCCGAGTCATGCACTATGCAAGTCCACCTGAAAGTGTTTCCCTGTGTGTTTTTTTTTCTTCCTATTCTTGTTTTGGAGAAAGATTTCAAGAAAGAAATGAGTTAAGATGTCGTTGGGTCTACTCCCAAGAAAGAGAGGTGCGTCACAATGGACAACTTAAATACCAAGTCTTTCCTAGACAGAGTTTTCCAAACTAGTCTCAAAAATTTCTTAAAAGAAATTCTTAATCAAAACAAAAATAGAACTTTGCTTGGAGTATATTAACAGAAAACTAGATACTACAAAATAACAAACTATATCAAACGTATATGCGTAAAATAAATAATAAAGAAAAATAAAAAATAAAAAATAAAATAAAATAAAATAAATAAAAACAGAATCAAAATAAAAGAAATACTAACCGTATTCCCCGGCAACGGCGCCAAATTTGATATCGCTGTCGTTGGGCGATCAAATTACCACTACTTAAGCAACTTCAGTATTGCCAGTTTGTAGTGAAGAAAATAGTTAGGGTTAAGATAACCCTGAGTCGTCTCACAACGAATACGGAATTGATCTCAAATATTTGATTCTCAAAAATGCAATTTAAAACTAGCAACTATAAAAATAGGGAGGTTTTGATATGCAAAGAAAATGACACGGAAGATTTGTAAACACAGTAATAGTAAATAGGTCAATTCCACTGCTTTTTCTAAATAAGATTCTTCATTGGTTATCTAGAGATTATTGTTAAATTAATTATTGTTGTTGATTTACAAATAAATCAATGTAAAGACTCAATTCATTTGTTGGCATCCTCACTTTTAATCAAAGTACAGTCTCAATTAAAAGTGAGAATTATTAGATTGTCCATAGTAAATTCAATCAAAGTACAGTCTCAATTAATTTTACTATGCCTAATCATGTCTATTCCTTTGTTTCTTTACCAAATAGAAAACTTAATTAATCAAAGTAAAGTCTTGACTAATTTTAGTTAAAGTAATTACCTCTAATCAAATTAAAGTCTCAATTATTGGCAAAAACTAATTTAATCAAATGAAAGTTTCTAAACAAAATCAAAGTAAAGTCTCAATTTAATTTAAAAACCTTTTAACTCATATGATTAACATGCATGTAGATTTAAAATCATTATTTTCTATTCGATTAAGAAGCAAAGGACATAGATAAACAAAAACCACAACAATATTCAAAATAACAAAACATATAAATTCATCTAACCTCAGAATCCATTTAAGAAATTACAGTGGAATCAACCCTAAAAGCTTAGCCCTCCATGGCTTTGATGGAATACATGATGATATGAAGGAAAGAAAATAAAAGAAAGAATGAGAGATGTGGTGGAGATGGTATCTGCCAAAACCAGAGAGTTCTAAGTGTCTAAGCTGTAAGTAAAAATTATCAGTCCTTCTGCTCTCTTAAGTCTCTTTATATAGGCTTCCACTGGACTTTGGGCTTTATCTGTCAGTTGCTAAAATCTTTTATTTTTATTTAATTAATTAGCAACTTAATTCCTGTCCAATTTCCAATTCTACCCCTCTTATTTAAGCATTTTTACAAAATTGACCAGAATTGACTGCTGACTTTGACCAGTTGACCAGAGTTGACCAGTTGACCAGTTTGACTGTCCTATCAGACGCTGACACGTGGCAGTGCAGATTCTCTCTCCAGAATTAGGGTTTCTGCAGATGCAATGGAGATGGAGATGGCAATGACGGCTGACGGCGCGGCTGCTCCGGCTTCTTCTCCGGCGTGGTGGTGTTCGCTGCTGTAGCGGTGGCTGTGCAAACAGTGGAGGCGAGAACTGGTTCGCGCAGATGCAGATGCAGGCGCTGGTGGCTCGCGGTGGTCGGACGTCTTGGTTGCAGGTCTGCGGTGCTCGCGAGAAGATGGAGGTGTGGAGATTCTGCAGATTCGTGGTGGTCGCGGCTGGTAGATGCTCGCGTTCGCTGCTGCCATGGAGAAGATGGAGAGGCATGGTGGTTGCGGCGTGACGGCGCTGGTTCGCGCAGATGGTGGTGCGTGGTGGTCGGCGAGGACAGGTGAGGAAGATGGTGGCGCAAGGTGCAGATTCGTGGTGGAATTCTGCGCGAGAAGATGGTCGCGATGGCTGCTGTAATGGTGGCCGGCGAGGTGAGTTGCGGGAGAGATGGAGGAGTAAGTTGGGACGCGATGGTGTTGCGAAAAAGCTCACGGAGAAGATTACGTGATGGAGGTGGCTGGTGGCTGCCATGGCTGCTGGTGCGTCGCGGTGGCCGGAAGAGGTGAGGAGGTGCGGCGGCGGCTGCCATGGTGGTGGAAGGAGAGAAGAAAATTAGGGTTAGGGTTTCATGAGTGAGATGGAGGAGATGATGACGTGGCAGAATCTGATTGGTTAATTTGGTGAGGGTAGGATTATGACACGTGGCTTGTTCTGGTTGGCTAATTTTAAGAGGTGGGGATTGCCACATGGCATGATCTGGTTTAGTGGAGTTTAAGTGGTAGGAGGGGTGCAACTTAGTGAAAACTGGGGGTGCAGAACAGGTTTTTGTGGTCCATTTGAGGGAGGAGTGTGCAAATAAAATCTGGGGGTGCATTTAGCTCCTGATTTATTCTTTTTCAGAATTTCTTGATTTTGGACTTATTTTGTAACTTTGAATATTTTAAAATCACACTATTAATTGACCAAAAATAAATTCCAGCTGCATTAACAAACGTTAGAATATCCAATAATATTTTATGCAACTAAAATCAATTTTTACGCCACTTTTACCAAACTTACTCAATAAATCCAATAATCACAAATCCTAATTAAATCAATCTTTTAGCACAGAAAATTCAATTAAATCTCCAAATTTAAATATTAAATGAGGGCAAAAATTTGAACTCATCACTCAGACTCCAACATTAAAATTGTGTTCAACACATTGTAAAAGTTTCTACTGACAGTTTATCCGAACCGATGAAAAAAAATGATACACTTCAATTCTTGATGTTGTGTCCAATGATGTGTAAAAATTCAACAACTTGTTCTTCTACGGTTGATTGAAGTGCATCCTTGATTAACCTAGTTGCCCTATACTAATTATTACATTTCAGCAATATTTAATTTATAATCACAACAAACATTCATTTATGTAAACATCATCTAGAATAGTTTTTTAAACTTATAATCACGTATCAACATAATAATTAGGTTTTTATTATATATTTTTAACATAGCTAAGTTTATTTAAAATTGTGTTTCACATTCAACTTTACTTAAAATTGTTTTCAAATTTTAAATTTATATATTTTTTATTGTTACATGAACTAGTTAATTTATGAATTTTTTTCTATTAACATTATTTTCTATTAACAACTTTAAAACAATTTTAAATAAAGTTCAATGTAAAATATTAATTAAAGGAACTTAATTTGGTTAAAAATATTTACTTGAAATATCAATTTTGATAGAAATATTTGTGTATATTTATATAGAAATTAAATTTGATTTCAATTTGGAGAGGGACAAAATAGCTAATTTTTACAAAAAATTGGACTAAATTGAGACAAAAATTAAAATAAATGAACCAAATTGAGAAATTGGAAATGACATAAGTGACACGTGTCATTGTCACTGCCACATCACTCTCTCACTGCCACGTGGCACGATGACAACTTGACACGTGGCATTTTTTTATGTTTTTAAAAAAAATAAATAAAATAAAAATAAGTCAAAAAATCCAAGAACTGACATGTGACACTCCCTTTAACGGCATCTAACCAGACTTAACAGAAAGGACACATTTGAGACTTTTTAACATAAAAAGGAGATCAAATTGAGAGTTTTAAAAATATGGGTACCGAATTGAGATTTTGACTCCAAAATGGGGACCAAAGCATAATTAAACCTAATAATTATTATATATTTTAATATTCAAATATTTACATAAAAATAATTTAATATATATTAATATAATTATTTAATTATTTCTTTAGATTATAATTTTTTAAAATGACATCTATTAATTATATATAACTATAAAAATATTTTATATATATATATATATATATATATATATATATAAATTTTTCAGATAAATATAATAGTTAATATATTATTCAATTAATAAAATTATAAATGAAATTAATAAAAAAAATAACCGTGCATATAAAAAGTGAATTATTATTGTTATTATTATTATTATTAAATATTTAGTATTAGTAGCATTAATTAATATTAATATTATTATCATTACTACTATTTGAAATAATATTATAATTATTATTGTTATTATTATCTGAATTAATATTAGTAGTAATATTATTTGTTTTAATAAATTTTTAGTATTATTATATATTATTGTTATTATTAATATTATGAGTATTAATGAATATTTATTATTGTTATTATTGTTAATGAATAATTAGTATTAGTAGTATTAATTTATAGTAATATTATTATTATTATTTGAATTAATATTAGTATTAATGATTATTTAGTATTATTTTTATTATTTTATCATTATGATTATTATTCTATATAATAATTATTATTATTATTCTATATTATTACTATATTTATTATTTTGTATTATTATTATTAGTACTATTATTCTTCTATTATTATTATTATTATTATTATTATTATTATTATTATTATTATTATTATTTTGTACGAGATCATAATGTAAATTATGTCTATATTTTACTTTACCAATAATCTACGCACAAATATTTTATTTTAATATGACATATAATTCAAAAGTTTTATTATAAATTTTAATATTATTTTATTATACATCACTAATTTACTAATTTACTGTCATGTCAATTTTATAATTTCACATAAAATATATCCCAATGATTCAAAAAAAAAAAAATCTGACATGTGACATCTACCGTTCTTTGATATTAAATATTTAAATACAGTTGTCCAAAAAGGTCAAATTGACCAAAATTGATAAAAATTAATTGAACATAAAAAGAAAATGATGATCAAATTGAAAAAACAAATAGGGACCAAACATTATACAATAATATTTTTTTACTTCATATAACAAATACTATATTACTACTACTATTATTATTAATACTAGTGTAAACACAGGCGCTATCGCGCCTGCATGTACGCATTTTTCGAATTATATTTATAATTGATGATATTGTAATGTTATTAAGTTAATGAACAAAATAAAAGTATATTTATAAAAATTAAAGTGAAATGTATGGAGAAAATATGAAAAAAATAATTGTTGATGAATAGTATGAGAAAAAAGAAAAAGAAGATAAATAAATAGTTTTATAAAAACTTGTAAAATTAACCGTTAATTTTTAAAAATTTAATAAATAATTAAATTGTAAAGGGTAAAATTGAAATTATGAAATGTGGACACAAAAGAGGGAATCCCCTTTATATATAGTTATAGATGATTATTATTATTATTAGTATTTGTATTACCATTATCCAAATATTATTATTAATAGTAGTATTGTCAATATTATTATTAATGAATATGGTTTTAATAAAAATGTCAAATCACAATATATTTCATATTATATATATATATATAATATTACCTTTGTTTATAATATTTAAAGTTTAATTTTCTTTTTAATTTTATATGTTTTTTTAAATATTATTTTAAGTTGTTTGTATCCGTGAGATCCAGGAAATTCATAAAATTAATAATTAATAGAATATAAGGAATGAGGGGTTGAGACTACCTTAGGAGAGTTCTTTGATAAATCCTAAGCAAGAAACAATGGGAACCTAAGTGGTTTAGAGCACTTAATTATGTTGAAGGGACTTGGGTTCAAGTCTCGAGTATGTCATTAGTAGGTTTATTTAATTTTGTTTTATTTTGCAATTATATTGTGAATATGAAAGCATGATTTAGGTTCATACGAATGGGTAAATTAAAATGAATAATGTGATTCATTTCTTGGTTTGCATGTGGTTGAGGGGTTGGAAGCATGTGGGTTCGAGCCTTGGGTTGGAGAAAATGGACCCTCTATATTTTTTTATTTAATTTGGGCTGAACTGGTGAGAGAGAAGGGAGTGTGATAGCCAAGGAACATATTTAATTTGGGCTGAATTGGTGAGAGAGAAGGGAGTGTGATAGCCAAGAGGAACATATTTAATTTGGGCTGAACTGGTGAGAGAGAAGGGAGTGTGATAGCCAAGAGGAACAGAGAGGGGACTGAAATTTTCGTGGTCTAGAGGTAGAGAGTGAGGGAATGATTCTATGGCTTGATAGTTGCGTTTCTATCATTTTCACGTGAATTTTGTAAATTCTGGACATCTGCCCAGAAACCGCCTGGCGGCTAAGAATGCTCCGCCAGGCGACACATCCATCTTTGATCCATTTTTTGGGCTCTGTGACGAACCGCCAGGCGATGTGCACTCGAGTTGTGTGATTTTGTTGCGTTTTGATATTTTTGGGATATGGTTGGACTACTGTGTTTATATAATATAGATGATATGTTCATTGATGTGTTTGGCTGATGATGAACTGGTGTATGGGAATCTTATAGATATGGGGTTGGGTACAAACGGATGATCTCTATGTGTTATGTGCAATTGCTATCTGTGATGTATGAGAATCGGCAATATGTTAATAAGAAGCCTCAATTAGTTTGTATAAAATTGAACAGTGTTTGTTAATGTATGAATACATGTGGTCGAATTGTGATGAGAAATTGAATTGGGAAAAATTTAGGGATAATAGATTTCTGCAGAGGTGAGGGAACCTGAATGGTTCTGGAATCATTGGTGCGCCGCCCGACGGTATCTAATATACCGCCAGGCGATCCCGAGCTGCCAGCAGCGATTTGGCACGTTCAGCGGGTTGGGGTGCGTAGTGGGGAATCAAAGATTAAAGTATGGGTGTTGGGGAATGATTGTTAGTATAAAATGTGGGTACTTGTGTGATGTAAGAGTTATCAAATGGGTTGGGTTGATGCATGAGCTATATTAGGTGGACTTGAGAAAATTGAACGAGTATTCTAGCAGGACAGCTTCGGTACGATTGTATGCGTGTTCAGATTGCTGGTATGAAATCGTGCTTATATGAAATTTCTGATATACATAATTGTTAAGGTGTCAAATTAGTTTGAGATGGAGCATATGAAGGTTGGTGGTGAGTGCCGTTATAAACTATGTGTTGGAAATATTATGATATGAAAATAGTGTTCTTGGCCGTGCTCATCTTCTCCGCCTGAGCCACAATCATGTAACATGTAGCTCCAGCCTCAATTTCCCTCACCGCTTGATTAGACGAGATAAGCTCCAACCCTGCCGTATCTGAAAACACTATCCTGCGCTGTCCGCAACCAGTCCATGCCCAGAATCACATCCAGACCCTCCATCGGCAGACAAATGAAACTCAGCTTGAACCTACGGCCTGCCACCTCCATGGGGCATCCCACATATACAGAAGTGGTGGATACCTCTCCAGATGTTGGTGTCGCGACTATCAATTCGCACTCCAGCTCTCGCATATCAAGTCCGAGCCTCCCCACGCATTCATTAGACACGAATGAATGGGTGGCCCTTGAGTCAAATAACACCACCACCTCGTGGTCACACAACAAACACATGAACTACAATAAATTACCTGACTGTGTTGCCTCTATAGTCATCAAGGCGAACACACGCCCTGGTGCTCTAGGCCGATCTCCTACAGGTTTCTTGGCTGGCGCGTCTCCAGCTGGTTTTCTGTTAGGACACTAACGTGCAAAGTGCCATGTCTACTCACACACGTAGCACTTACCAGTGCCACTACCTCCACCTGTACTGCTGGCAGGTCTAGTACAGTCTCTCCTCAAGTGCTCTCCGCCACAGTTATAGCACTATAACCTCCTGGGGGTAGTCAATGGCCTGCTATAAGGTTTCTTCTGCTGACGAGTGTCTGTCACAACCTTTTGTGACCGTGCTGCTCGGCTGGGCCCCATCTCCAGCTGCTCAACTGTTTTGGCCTGCTCGACCAAAACCGGGAACTCTCTGATTCTGAGAGGTACCAAGAATCTGCGCAGCTCATGTTTTAGTCCCCCCTCGAACTTCCTAGACCTCCACTCCTCAGTGATCACTGGAGTGTAGAAACGTGCAAGATACTCGAACCTCTCAATGTATGCCTCCACAATCATGGTTCCCTGCTACAACGTGAGGAACTCTGCTTCCCGCTCATGCCTCGCACTGTTTGGGAAATATTTCTCTAGGAACCTCGTCCTGAAGGTAGCCCAGGTCACCTGCTCCTCACGGGTCTGCATCAACTACTGCATCCCTTGCCACAAGTACTCCGCGTCTGCCACCAGGAGAAATGTGACAAACAACAGCTTCTGCTCATCCATGCATTCCAACACCCGACAGATCTTCTCACACTCCCACATCCAGGCATCTGCCTCATCAGGAGTGGCCTTGCCAGAGAACTTGGTCGGCCGGTGTTTCATGAAATCCTCCATAGATACCGGCCTGGTAGGTGCCACTACAGCTTTGGGTGGCGCTGCTATTGGCTGCATCGTGTCCACCATACGATGGATCGCCTGAGCTATGTCGTCAGCTCCAACGGTGTTCCTCCTCCTCCTGTTAGCCATAGCTTGTGCGTGCCACATATTATAGTTGTTCACACACACAGCTCAAATTAGGATTTCATATCAAAAAATAAAATAATAACACAGAGAGTAAGTCACGCAAGTGTAACACGGTATGCTCACTCCCCATAGACCCCAAAAATCATTTTGAAAACCATTGCTCTGATACCAAATGTAACATCCCGTCAGGATATTACGGATTTATGAAAGAAAATAAATAAAATAAAATAATCAGCGCATTTAATAATACCTCATTTTCCCAAAGCGAGGGAAAATTTAAAATTTATTAAATGATCGAATAAAGTTTATAAACCTCCATTACAAAAAACCAAAATACCAATGTTATAAAATCACCCATCAAGGTTTACAACTGTTTTCAAGAGCAATAAATAAAACATAAGAGTTTCCCAAGTCGAACCCCTCTCCGCGACTAAGCTCCACCTGAGCCACCTGCATCATCAACATCTGCTCCTGTGTACCGCATACACGATCATCACCAAACACACACAGATAGGGTGAGCTTAGTAGATAAATCATATATATAATGCTACAAACATATATATATATATATATATATATATATATATATATATATATATCAACATGCATACGTATCACAGTAGTGAACTTAACATCCCATATTGCCCTATACTTTTATTCCTACTATCTGACCCCAGTCGGTTTATTCGTGTTCTACATCATCTAAGGATTACTTTCAAGGTGACTTGCTGCCATACCTATCAGCCACAACTGATAGAGCACGTGCGGGAAACCATACTACGGATCATACATCGTAACGCCAGGTAGAGTTCCCATATATGAACATAGTCTGTACCGTCCCAAGACTACCAAACTCGTCAGCCAACAACTGAGGAGGGCAATCTATCTGGACCCATCCGTACTGGCCACAACCAGCACACTCACACCGGTAACACTCGCCAACCCGAGCCACAACTCAAGGGTTCTTCGTGTTCATCCGCCATCCCGAGCCACAACTCAAGGAGATGCTATTCCGAGCCACAACTCAAGGAATACCACGTGCTTAACCCCTATCTCGAGCCACAACTCAAGGGATATGTTCTGAGCCACAACTCAAGAAACACCAACAACCCCACCTGTAAAGCACCACTAGACGCCTTGTAGATCACAAATACACAATCAAAGTTTCAAAGCTGCAGCAGTGCTATTCGCCTGGCGGGGGACACGTGCCGCTAGGCGCTGCCAGCTTCCAGACCGCTTGGCGGGTGTCGCATACCGCCAGGCGCACAACACCTTTAAATTTCTCTCGCAATAGCGACTGCTTGGCGGAACTGCCTCTGCCGCCAGGCGACCAAGCCTCGAGATCCCTCTGTGATTCCGCTACCGCTTAGCGGTCCAGCCCCCCACCACCAGGCGCTACCTCTTCAGACCCTACCACTGTTTTCACTACCGCCTGGCGGAATACCTCTCACCGCCAGGCGCCTCCCGTTATACAGATCCCCTATACTACTGCTACCCGCCTGGCGGGTTGGACCCCACCGCCAGGCGCCATATCAGAACCTCGTCGTGTACTGATTTATCTACACTCCACTTTGTTGTTAGTCTCCATACTTGCATTTGTACTATCCAAAACACTCATTTTAATTGAATATGAAAACACCAAAATTGGTTTATATCAGTATGAGCCATCTCATCCTATCTTGCCTGTGTATTACAATAACTAAGATTATTTAGAAATCCGCCAACAACCAAATATCACACAATCTGACCACAACATTTATTTCCGCAATCTGACCACAACATGGTTAATTCTCCCATTAAGCTCATAGAACGCCCCCTTATTTTTGGTACCCAATCTGACCAAAAAGCACTCAACCCACTACAGGTATATTTCAGTCCTAAAACTCATCTGTCAAAGTTCTCTTCTCACGGTCCACCCTATAATTACCCCATTTCATTAACCATACTTGAGTCTCCACTCTCCTAATTATGTAATCCATCTCGTAACCAAATTTCTTCACGCCAAAGCCTATTACACCCACTGCACGAATTTCCCCACATCCAGTCCGAACCAGTCCCACCAAGAACTCCAGCCTGCACCTGTTGTAACGCTGCCGCCTGGCGGTAACTGGTCCCCCCGCCAAGCGGTGTATCAGACCAGAGAACCATTATGCTCTCTTTTGCCCTTGCTAACCTTCCCAACCACTACCTATCATCCATCTCAATACAATCTCTCCCATTTCGGCACAACAAATCCAATAATTTTAGCCCTCCAATTCACTACCATTGTACCCCACAAGGATCACAACTATTACACCCCAAGAGTAACCCGCTTTCATCCCTTGACGTTAAATCACTGTTTCATTCACTTGTACCTACTAATGCGTAAAATCCACACCATACAATATCGAATTCATCTATTATTAACCATAAATAGCTTTCCCACCGATCAGATGTAGCCTAGAATTCCAGAAAACCCCAAAACAGGAAAAATGGCCCCGCGCCGCCTGGCGGTTCACCCAGCCCCGCCAGGCGCTTCATCCGCAAACCCAAAAATTAGTGTAAATCCCAAGCGTCACCTGGCGGCCGGGAGTGTGCCGCCAGGCGGTTCCCTTCCCAGAACCCCAAAATAGCACATAACAGATGAGTTGCCTGGCGGTGGTTCATCACCCGCCAGGCGGTTTCTGGAAATTTCCCAGAAACGCAGTATTTCAAGATTACAACAGTATATAGGCACCACAAATTATCATACATCACATCATAATATTGTTTGAAGCAAAAACAGCAGAGTCCAGCTCCCCTAACCTGGAATTCCTTTGCTTAAATTGACTTGTATGAGATACTCCAACGATCACCACGTCTCCCCCTTCTTGGTGTGCTCACTCAACTTCACCAGAACCTCACTCAATCCTCACTAATCTCTCTGATTCTCGTGCCCTAACTCAGGTTACTATTCTAGCTTGCCAAAACCTTCACTATGACCACTTTTTACCCTTTTAAACTTGGCTTTTAGTAGAGTTTAATTACCCAAAACGAAAATTTACCTATTGGTACTGTTAATTACCTTTTAATTGACCTTTATGATCTGTTTTTTAGCTACCCAAGGCTGCCTCTCAACTATCTAGGGTTTTTCCCAACCTTTCATATTCAATTCAAAGCCAAAAATGCTAAAAATAAAGTTTTTAGTATGATTCTCCAAGGTTTGAACCCATAACCGTGCACTTACCAAATCAATATCACACCATCATGCCAATTCATGTTTCATGCTTAACAAATCCAATTCAGACATCATATCATACCAGAACATGATTTCATAAATTAAATAATAAAACAATAGCACAAAAATTAGCATACATAGGACTCGAACCCAAGTCCTCATACACAATTAAAGTACTCTCAACCACTTGAGCTAATACTTTTCCACGTCATACCAACCATAATTTAATGTCATAATTATTTCCTCTCCCGCATTTATCAATTAATTATTTATTTAATTAATTAAATCCTACGGGTCTTACATAAAGAGGTGAGGTAATGATAATAATGACATTCAGATTATAGTATCGCATGTGCAAGTTTGGGGACTGATCCTTGTATGTTTAACTTCCAATATACACGAATGAGTACTTAAATGGGTCGATGCTTGTTAACTTGATGATTTGATGACTGTAGTATTGTAAATGCTTGTAATTAGTGATCTGGATGTGAGATTAAATGGTTGAATGTGTATGAAAATCCTTGAAAGTGTTTAAACCAGTAGGGGAGTGTCTTTACTGGTGTGGCGCCTGACGGTAGGAGAAGCTCCGCCAGACGATGAGCCACGAAACAAAGAGCATCGTGAGGAATGGCGCCCGACAGGAAGGGGAACACCGCCAGGCGGTCTGGAGCTGTTCGCTTAGCGGGTCAAAGGGCAGCGCCAGGCGGGAGCGCAATGACAAGGGTCCTTTACAGATGGATTTGCATGGACGTTTTCTTTTCTAGATAGCTTGGTCAAGGATATGTTGGATTGGTTACGAGCGGGGAGGTTCGTAACGGAGTTGTGAGATGCGTGATTGATGCGGGTGGGGAGGTCCGTAACTTTTATACTCTTGTGTGGGGATACGAGCGGGTAGGTTCGTATGTTTCGTGCTCACACTTGAGGTTACTATGAACGGGGGGGTTCATAGTAGGTGTTCACGCATGTTGGACTACGAGCGGGCAGGTTCGTAGTGTTGGACTACGGGCGGGGAGGTCCGTAGAGTTGGACCATGAGCGGGTAGGTTCGTGGGAGCATGATAATCCCTAAGGACCAAGGTTGTGGTTGAATCTTTCTCATATAGGTTATGATATTGGAAGTATATTGTGATAACAAGATCACAAAACTAAAATTAACTAAGTTAGATTGGGCGAGAGCCAATTCTTATTATCTTATTGTTTATATTGTTTTTCTTTTTCAGCTCACCCTTTCTTGTTTGTGTGTTTGTGTTTGGCGATGATCACGTGACTTGTTACGTGGGAGCAGATGTGACTTCAAGTGAGAATGCTAAAGCATAGAGACAGAGCAGGGGCTTACGATGGGAGATTTTTCCATATCTTTATTTCATGCATTTTGGAATAGACTTTATGATGTTTTCTTTATTATGAACTTGTAATAAATATGAAGTACTATGATTGGGTTATCGCAATAAAAGTTTATAATTTTTCCGCACTTGGGAACTTTATATAATGTTGGATTTCCAAAAGAAAATTCATGATTTATACTGTATCTAGTAATATCCATATGGGGTGTTACATTTGGTATCAGAGCATATGATTTCAAAATGATTTTTGGGCCTTGGGAAGTGAGCTTAACGCGATTGTGAGATTAGGGTAAATTGATTGCATTGTAGAGTTGTTGAGATATGTGTTATTGCATGGTGTGTATTGATTAATGCATTTTTTCGAGATAAATTATAATGGTGTATGATACCTATGTTCCAGAAACTAGGAAATGGTTGGTGGAAGAGGTAGAAGAATTGGTGCCAATAACTCAGCTGATGAAATTGCCTATGATATTCACCGATTAGTTGACGCTATGCAGCCGCAACAGGTAGTGCTACCACAACCGGCACCCCGACCTGTCAGCATGGATGATTTCATGAGGCACAAACCAGCTAAGTTCAATGGCAAGGCCACTCCTGATGACGCAGATACATGGATCAGGGAGTGTGAAAAGATATTCCGTGTACTGGGCTGCTCAGATGAACAAAAATTGGCCTATGCCACCTTTCTCTTGGTGAGTGATGCAGAATACTGGTGGGTTGGAATGCAGCAACAAATGGGGACCAGAGAGGAGGAAGTGAGTTGGGAGAATTTCAAAAAGAGATTCCTAGAAAAATATTTTCCAGATAGTGCTAAGCATGAGAGGGAGGCTGAGTTCTTGACCTTACAACAGGGTAATATGACTTTGCAGGCTTACGTTAACCGATTTGAATATCTGGCGAGGTTTTACACCCAGAATATCACAGAGGAATGGCGTTGTCAAAAATTTGAGAGGGGTCTACGACATGAACTGCTCAGGGTTCTGGTGCCACTCAGGATCCGAGAATTTCCCCTCTTGGTGGAACAAGCAAAAAGTGTGGAACAGTTAGAGATGGGGCCTAGTCAAGTAGTCAGACCGTAGAGGAATGTTGTGGAGGCTAGACACCAAAAGAAGCCTTATAATCGACCTCAGACGTCGTCACAAGGGTTGAAGTGTTTCTAGTGTGGGGGAGCACATTTAAAAAGAGACTGCCCCAGACTTGCTCGTAAAGCAAGGAGTAGTGGAGGAGGACGAAAGTGTTTTGTGTGTGATCAACCCGGCCACTTTGCGGACAGGTGCCCTCATAAGAAGACGGTCGTAGAGCCACGACCATAGTTGCCCTCTATAGAGAGGCCAAGAGTAGTAGGGAGAGTGTTTGTGCTGACTAGCGCCGAGGCAAACCGAGCAGGTAATCTTATACTAGATACATGTGTAATGATGGGTCAGAATGTATGGGTGCTTTTTGATTTGGGAGCTTCACATTCTTTTATTTCCAATGCATGTGTGAGGAGGTTGGGATTAGAGGTTCATGACTTGGGGCTCGAGCTAGTAGTCTCGACACTGACGTTTGGGCAAGTTACAACCAGTACTAGTTGTGATGGATGCTCGATCGAAGTGGCGGGCTGTAGGTTCAAGGTGAACCTCATCTGCTTGCCGTTGGAGGATTTGGATGTGATATTGGGGATGGACTAGCTGTCCAATCACCATGTGGTAATGGATTATGGACGGTGCAGATTGATATTCCCAGAAACTAAAGGGGTAAAATTGATTTCATCTCAAGAAGCTATGAAAGAACTGGGAGAGGGAGCTACCTGTTTCATGATGATAGCTCAGTCAGAGAAAAAGAGTAGTGAAGAGCAGATCCGTAACATATCTGTGGTGGCTGATTTTGCGGATGTGTTTCCTGACGAAGTTCCTGGATTTCCCCCAAGCAGGGATGTGGATTTCACTATCGACCTCATCCTTGGGGCAGGTCCAGGGTCTGTCGCTCCTTATAGAATGGCACCAGCTGAATTAACAGAACTCAAAAAGTAGATAGAAGTTCTGTTAGGGAAGAAATTCATCAGGCCAAGTGCATCTCCATGGGGAGCCCCAGTACTACTGGTTAAGAAGAAAGATGGGAGTTCCAGATTATGCGTCGACTACCGTTAGTTAAATAAACTGACAATTAAGAACAAGTACCCATTACCGCTGATAGATTATCTATTAGATCAGCTGCGAGGAGTTAGGGTGTTCTCAAAGATTGACTTGAGATCTGGGTATCATCAGATTTTGGTCAAGCCAGAGGACGTAAAAAAGACGACATTCCGATCTCATTATGGACATTACGAATATATCGTGATGCCGTTTGGAGTGACAAATGCTCCAGCGGTGTTCATGGATTATATGAATTGCATATTCCGACAGTGTTTGGATAAGTTTGTTGTTGTGTTTATCAATGACATCCTAATTTACTCCAAAGATTAGGATGAACACGCTGTGCACTTGAGGGTGGTGCTAGAAATTGTAAGACCCGGGAAAAATTAAATAATTAATTAAATAGTTATTTAATTAAATGCGGGTGAATAGAATCTTTAAGGTAATAAATGCAGAATGTGTGATGTGGAAAAGTACTAGCTCAAATGGTTGAGAGTACTTGATTTGTGTGAGAGGACTTGGGTTCAAATCCTATGTATGCTATTTTTGTGTGTTATTAAATTAGCATTATTTTTATGTGTATTAAACATGTTGTGGAGTTTTATAATAATTGAATTGTATTGTTTAGTATGAGATATGATATGAATTGGTTGAATGGTTTGGCATTGAAACTCTAGAGGGACCTCTAGTGTGTGCCAATTGCATGGGTGTGGGTTCAAACCTTAGAGGGACTCAAATGAAACTCTATTTTTGCCATTTTTAGGTTTGTCTTGAATTTGAAAGGTTAAAGGAAACCCTAGTAAACTTAGCAGCCAAGGATGGCTGAAAAGACAGAAGGTATTATGCAATTGAAGGGTAATCAACACTGTCATTAAACCTTAATTTCGTTTTTAACCATCAAGCATTATTAAACCTCCATTATAAGGCTCATTAGTGGTAAAAAGGGGGGTTTGGTTAGCTGGAATTAGAGGAGGTGCGTTGAGGACCAAGAGTTCAGAGAGGGACAAGTTTCTAGAGTGATAGGCGAGTTGAGTTAGGAGGGTAATTTGGGAGGAAGCCATTGGTGAACATTGGAGTTTTAAAGAAGTCAAATTTTGAGCAAGGAAAGCGTTAATCCAGGTTAGGGGAGCTGTTTATGTTGGTTTTATTTTGGATATGATAAACTATGCCATGTGTGAATGGAATTGCATTGTGTTTTTTGCGTTTTATGATGTTTTTCGTAGTTTTCTGGATTTTTCCCAGAAACCGCCTGGCAGTGTTGAAGGACCGCCAGGCGACTCATACGTTCAGGACCCAAAAACTGGGTTTTCTTCATGCACCGCCTGGCGGCAAGGTGTTACCCGCTAGGCGATATAAACTGGTTTGTCCAGTTCTTGCAGGTTTTGGGTGTTTCTGCGATGTTGGACGTCTGGGTTAATTTATATGATGCGTGTATGATTGAGCTGTTGTGTGATTACCTGTAATCGCGAAATTGGTGGAAGATTTCACGAATTTTCATGTGAGTTGGTATTTTAGGTTTCGCTTGGGTTTGGGAATGAATTGTCATAAGCGATGGTACTGAGGCGCATTGATTTGGGAATGACCTGTCAGTAAAGCAACAGGTTCGACTTGGTTGGTGCCTTGCCATGGGGCGCATTGATTTAGGGTTCTTATTGTAAATATTTTGAGAGGGGATGGATTTTATTACCTAGGATATTTAAATAATAAACAGAAGATCAAATATGTGCATGAGGTGTTTCTTACATGTTGGTAGCTGTTATGTTAGTTGGGTGTCCAAGTATATGTAAAATACTGATCAGATTGGGGTGGAATGAATAAAAGAGTGTAAGAGTTTTAGAAACCGGGGTATATTGAGTATGAGACCCAGTTTAAGGTAATTAAAAGGGAAAAGGATGGGTGTAAGAATTAATTGGGTATATGGCAATACTTTGAGTATGGAATATTCACAGAATAACTTGTATGATGATAAGTGGTAGGGATGCTATTGTTATTTGTGGCTTGTTAGGTTTGAGAGTCAAATAAGGTATGCTATGACATGATAATAATTGAGTTGGGCATGAATTAATTGAACTAAGTATGTTTTAGTTTTGGTGATATGTCTTAAATACTATAAGTGGTGTGTGGAATTAGTATTGCAAGTTGAGGTATTCAGACTTGTAAAAAGTGCCAAGAACCAGTAGCATTTCGCTACCGGTATGGCGCCTGGCGACAGGGTTGTGTCCGCCAGGCGGTGACGAAGAATTACGGGTTCTGTTTTGTCAGCGGTGCCTGGCGGTGGGAGTGTGACCGCCGGGCGGTTTTCTGTCTGTGTCCGCCTAGTAGTGTCTAGGCGGTGACAGGCGGTGTTTGTGGCTGTAAAATTTGGGTTTTACTTTGATTAGTGGACTTGAAGGACTAAGTTCACCTCTTTTATGCTTGGGCTTGACGGACTAAGTCCAATAGGGGTCTGGGATGTGCTGGAGTGGTTGAACGCATGATGGGCATGGAACTAGTTGAGTTTCCGTCGGCTACTATTGGGCGAGGAGTCCTTAGTATGGTGATTGCATGCGATGGACGCACGATGGGCAAGGAACTGTGATGTTCCTGTCGGCTACTATTGGGCGAGGAGTCCATAGTATGGTGATTGCGTGCGTGCCAGGGTCCAAGTTGAGTAAGCTTGGATGTTGTACTACAGGCGAGGAGTCTGTGGGGATGGACTATGAGCAGGATTGGCTCGTAGGGTTGGACCACGAAAGGGATAGTTTCGTGGAAGCACAGTAAAAGTCCCAGGACCTAGTTTCATGCATATGACTCATGAAGGAATATAAGATCAGGGGTGGATAATTTGTAATTAACATATATCATCAAATTTTTATTGGGATGGGTATCATATTTAATTTGTTTTTATATGCATAGCTCACCCTATCTGTGTGTGTGGCGATGATCGGATGATTTATTATCCGGGAGCAGATAATTTGACAGGTGAGCCAGGAGACGTTTGAGACTGGAGTGCGGGATCTTATGGGCTTTTGAAGACTTGAGTTTTGATGTATTTTTTTTAGTTTTGAATATTAGCCATTTTGGGCTTTTATAAGTTGTAATAACTTTGAATTGCGAACGTTTATAATGTCTTGAACTTTGCGATTTTAATTTTCCCGCGTTTTGGGAACATGTGTTTATAAATGAGGAAATTACCTATGTCGTCATATTTATTTCATTTTATTTAATTGTTTACGTCATTTTCAAAGTAATATTCCTTAGGGATGTTATAGAAATACTCAGGGAACATCAGTTGTATTGAAAATTATCCAAATGTGAGTTCTGGATGAGTGAAGTCCAATTTCTTGGGCATATAATCTCGGCTCATGGTATCGCAGTCGACCCTACAAAGATAGAAGTTGTGTTGAAATGGGAACGGCCGCAAATGGTGACAGAAGTGAGAAGTTTTCTAGGGTTGGGCGGGTACTACCAGCGGTTTATAGAAGGGTTCTCCAAAATGGTAAGTCCCTTAACGCAACTCACGCGAAAGGACAAACCCTTCTCATGGACAGAACAATGTGAGGCATGCTTTGAAGAGATGAAGAAGAGACTGACCACGGCTCCGGTATTAGCCATTCCTGATACAACTCAAGGATTTGAAGTGTACTATGATGCGTCATACCAAGGGTTAGGATGTGTATTAATGTAAGAGAAAAGGGCGGTAGCGTATGCTTCTCGACAGTTGAAGATCCACGAGAAGAATTATCCCATCCATGATCTGGAACTGGCTGCGGTAGTTTTTGCTCTTAAGACTTGGAGACATTACTTATATGGCTCCCAATTCCAAGTCTTTAATGATCATAAGAGTTTAAGGTATTTATTTGATCAGAAAGAACTTAACATGAGAAAAAGGAGGTGGATGGAGTACCTTAAAGATTACAATTTCGAGCTCCTCTATCATCCAGGCAAGGCTAATGTGGTAGCCGATTCCTTGAGCAAGAAGCGGGTACATATGTCTTCGCTGATGGTGAAAGAATTGGAACTGACAGAGAAATTACGCGATATGAATTTGGGATTACAACTGGATTCTGATCATATCTGGTGCAGTATGTTAACGGTTACAAACACCTTTCTAGAGGAGATTCGAGAAGGGCAGGTGCATGATGCCGAGTTACAACAGATTGTTGGATGGTTGGGTACAGAGAAAGGGAAGGAATTCAAGATGGGGGTTGATGGTATCTTACAATTCCGTGATCAGGTTTGTGTGCCTGGAAATTGGAGGATGAGGAGGAGGGTTCTGGATGAGGGACATAAGAGCCGCCTCAGTATCCATCCGGGTATGACGAAAATTTACAAGGACCTCAAGGAGTTATTCTGGTGGCCTGGGATGAAAACAGATGTGGCGGACTTTGTGGCAGCCTGTTTGGTGTGTCAGAAGGCTAAAATTGAACACCAAAGGCCAGGAGGTACCCTAGAACCGCTGGAGATACCCAGTGGAAGTGGGATGGTATCTCTATGGATTTTGTGACTCACCTGCCTCGATCTGTAAAAGGGTATGATGCCATTTGGGTGATAGTTGACAGACTTACCAAGTGTGCGCACTTCTTGCCAATCAATCTGAGGATGTCGATGGATAAACTTGCAGAGCTATACATTCAGGAGATCGTAAGATTACATGGAGTTCCAACAAGTATAGTGTCAGATCGTGATCCTAGATTCACCTCACGGTTCTGGCAATGTTTACAAGCAGCACTAGGAACTCAACTGAGAATGAGTTCTGCATATCATCCTCAAACGAATGGTCAATCGAAAAGAACAATTCAGTCACTAGAAGATCTGCTTCAGGCGTGTGTATTGGATCACTTAGGTGGTTGGAGTGAAGTACTCCCCTTGGTGGAATTCACATACAATAATAGTTATCACTCAAGCATTGGAATGGCGCCTTACGAGGCATTATATGGAAGAAGATGCAGAACCCCACTATGTTGGTATAAGGATGGAGAGTCAGTGACGATTGGGCCGAAGTTGATACAACAAACGACGGAGAAGGTCAAACTGATTCAGGATAGGATGCGTGCGACTCAGAGTAGACAAAAGTCGTATGCAGATAAAAAGGAGGAGGCTGTTAGAGTTTCAAGCGGAGGATCATGTGTTCCTATGGGTCACCCCGACTATAGGCATTGGGAGGGCAATCAAATCCAGGAAATTAACGCCGAAGTTTATAGGGCCATATCAGATTAACAGGAGGATCGGGCCGATAGCATATGAAATTGCGTTGCCACCACATCTAGCAAATTTTCACAATATGTTTCACGTGTCCCAGTTACGGAAATACATTGTAGATCCCACTCATGTGCTAGAGACAGATGATGTCCAGTTCAAGGATGATCTGACATTGGATGTGAGACCAGTAAGGATAGTGGACTCTTAGGTCAAGAAACTGAGAGGGAAGGAGATCCAGACGGTAAAGGTTCTTTGGGATGAGGCAACACAAGAAGCAACGTGGGAAATGGAGGAACTCATGAAGGAATCATATCCATATTTATTTCCTAGTAAGTAAAATTTTTTAGGACGAAAATTCTTTTGAGTTGGGAGTAATGTGAGATCCAGGAAATTCATAAAATTAATAATTAATAGAATATAAGGAATGAGTGGTTGAGACTACCTTAGGAGAGGTCTTTGATAAATCCTAGACAAGAAACAATGGGAACCTAAGTGGTTTAGAGCACTTAATTATGTTGAAGGGACTTGGGTTCAAGTCCCGAGCATGTCATTAGTAGATTTATTTAATTTTGTTTTAATTTGCAATTATATTGTGAATATGAAAGCATGATTTAGGTTCACACGAATGGGTAAATTGACATGAATAATGTGATTGGTTTGTTGGTTTGCATGTGGTTGAGGGGTTGGAAGCATGTGGGTTCGAGTCTTGGGTTGGAGAAAATGGACCTTTTATATTTTTTTTGTGTTTTGTTAAGTAATGGAAAATCTATAAAAACTATAGAAATTCCTTAGGAAATCAGAGAGGCGTTAGTTAGGTGCAGTAATCAAGAGTAAATGGCCATTAAAATTAAAAATATAAATTAATTTTGTTTTTTTTTATTTTTTTATTTAATTTGGGCTGAACTGGTGAGAGAGAAGGGAGTGTGATAACCAAGAGGAATAGAGAGGGGACTGGAATTTTCGTGGTCTAGAGATGGAGAGTGAGGGTTGAAGGGAGTTGAAGAAGATACCCTTAGAGGAGGCTTTGGACAACAAGCACAAATCATTAAATTGTAATTGGAGCAAGGAAAAATCGGGTAAGGGGAGCTGTTCATGATTGTTATTTGTATTTTTACAGTTCTGGAATGATTCTATGGCTTGATAGTTGCGTTTCTATCATTTTCATGTGAATTTTGTAAATTCTGGACATCTGCCCAGAAACCGCCTAACGGCTACGAATGCTCCGCCAGGCGACACATCCATCTCTGATCCATTTTCTGGGCTCTGTGACGAACCACCTGGCGGCAATAGTGAATCGCCAGGCAACGTGCACTGGAGTTGTGTGATTTTGTTGCGTTTTGATGATTTTGGGATATGGTTGGACTACTGTGTTTATATAATATAGATGATATGTTCATTGATGTGTTTGGGTGATGATGAACTAGTGTGTGGGAATCTGATAGATATGGGGTTGGGTACAAACGCATGATCTCTATAGGTTATGTGCGATTGCTATTTGTGATGTATGAGAATCGGCAATATGTTAATAAGAAGCCTCAATCAGTTTGTATAAAATTGAACAATGTGTGTTAATGCATGAATACATGTGGTCGAATTGTGATGAGAAATTGAATTGGGAAAAATTTAGGGATAATAGATTTCTGCAGAGGTGAGGGAACCTGAATGGTTCTAGAATCACTGGTGCGCCGCCCGGCGGTATCTGATATACCACCAGGGGATCCCGAGCTGCCAGCACCGGTTTGGCATGTTCAGCGGGTTGGGGTGTGCAGTGGGGAATCAAGGATTAAAGTATGGGTGTTGGGGAATGATTGTTAGTATAAAATGTGGGTACTTGTGTGATGTAAGAGTTATCAAATGGGTTGGGTTGATGCATGAGCTATATTAGGTGGACTTGAGAAAATTGAACGAGTATTCTAGCAGGACAGCTTCAGTACGATTGTATGCGTGTTCAGATTGCTGGTATGAAATCGTGCTTATATGAAATGTCTGATATACATAATTGTTAAGGTGTCAAATTAGTTTGAGATGGAGCATATGAAGGTTGGTGGTGAGTGTCGTTATAAACTATGTGTTCGAAATATTATGATATGAAAATAGTGTTCTTGTAAAGAGGTGAGGTAATGATAATAATGGCATTCAGATCATAGTATCGCATGTGCAAGTTTGGGGACTGATCCTTGTATGTTTAACTTCCAATATACACGAATGAGTACTTAAATGGGTCGATACTTGTTAACTTGATGATTTGATGACTGTAGTATTGTAAATGCTTGTAATTAGTGATCTGGATGTGAGATTAAATGGTTGAATGTGTATGAAAATCCTTGAAAGTGTTTAAACCAGTAGAGGAGTGTCTTTATTGGTGTGGCGCCTGGCGGTAGGAGAAGCTCCGCCAGGCGATGAGCCACGAAACAGAGAGCATCGTGAGGAATGGCGCCCGACGGCAAGGGGAACACCGTCAGGCGGTCTGGAGCTGTTCGCCTAGCGATTCATAGGGCAGTGCCAGGCGGGAGCGCAGTGACAGGGGTCCTTTGCAGATGGATTTGCATGGGTGTTTTCTTTTCTTGATAGCTTGGTCAAGGATATGCTGGATTGGTTACGAGCGGAGAGGTTTGTAACGGAGTTGTGAGATGCGTCATTGATGCGGGCGGGGAGGTCCGTAACTTTTGTACTCTTGTGTGGGGATACGAGCGGGTAGGTTCGTATGTTCCGTGCTCACACTTGAGGCTACTATAAGCGGGGAGGTTCATAGTAGGTG
Organism: Vigna unguiculata; assembly: GCF_037176805.1. Classification (NCBI taxonomy): domain Eukaryota; kingdom Viridiplantae; phylum Streptophyta; class Magnoliopsida; order Fabales; family Fabaceae; genus Vigna; species Vigna unguiculata. Next base: position 3,511,974 of record NC_140793.1, read on the forward strand.
TTCACGCATGTTGGACTACGAGCGGGCAGGTTCGTAGAGTTGGACTACGGGCGGGGAGGTCCGTAGAGTTGGACCATGAGCGGGTAGGTTCGTGGGAGCATTATAATCCCTAAGGACCAAGGTTGTGGTTGAATCTTTCTCATATAGGTTATGAGATTGGAAGTATATTGTGATAACAAGATCACTAAACTAAAATTAACTAAGTTAGATTAGGCGAGGGCCAATTCTTATTATCTTATTGTTTATATTGTTTTTCTTTTTCAGTTCACCCTTTCTTGTTTGTGTGTTTGTGTTTGGCGATGATCACGTGACTTGTTACGTGGGAGCAGATGTGACTTCAGGTGAGAATGTTGAAGCATAGAGATGGAGCGGGGGCTTACGATGGGAGATTTTTCCATATCTTTATTTCATGCATTTTGCAATAGACTTTTTGATGTTTTCTTTATTATGAACTTGTAATAAAGATGAAGTACTATGATATGGTTATCGCGATAAAAGTTTATAATTTTCCCGCGCTTGGGAACTTTATATAATGTTGGATTTCCAAAATGATTTATGTTGTATCTAGTAATATCCATCTAGGGTGTTATAGTATCTATATGTGTTTCTATTCATAAATCTTAAGTTCAAACTCCACATTATATTTATTTTTTAGGGATTCATAATGTATCATGTATCTACATAAGCATTTCATTTAGATGGTATAAATTTTAATTATACAAAAATATTATTTTACTTCACATAACTAATATTATATTACTATTATTATTATTATTATTTTTATTATTATTATTATTATTATTATTATTATTATTATTATTATTATTAATATGATTGTTATTAATGAAGATTAGTATTCATAATAATAATAATAATAATAATAATAATAATAATAATAATAATATTATTATTATTATTATTATTATTATTATTATTATTATTATTATTATTATTATTGGTTTGAACGGATCCATAATGTATCCTATAATCTACATTTTATTTTAGTAATAACATGTCTATACACATTTTCTTTTAATTTATTATATAACTCAAAAGTTTAATTATAAATTTTAATTATACAACAATTTTTTTTTACTATACCTAACTAAAAATATATTATTATTATTATTAATATGATTAGTATTAAGAATTATTTATTATTATTATTATTATTTTCATCATCATTATTATTACTATTATTAGTATTATTATTTTGATCATTGTGTATGGAATTCATGATACACAATGTCTTGACTATTCTACTACTACTACTATTATTATTATTATTATTATTATTATTATTATTATTATTATTATTATTATTATTATTGTTGGAATAAATATACTATTATTTATATTATTATTATTATTAATGAATATTTATCATTATTATTATTCTTAGTAGAAATAATAATAATAATAATAAAATTATTATTAATATAATTATTATTGTTTTGTACGGGATCTCTAACCCATAATATAACTAATTTTGTTTTAGCTATATACAAATTTCATGTTATAATTAAGGTATGTATGATCTATTATATTAATTTTAAGAAATAGATATTAAGATAATACTACTTATTTATAATTAAATTTTTATTATTATAAAAATATTCACAAAATTCAAAATATTATATTTATAATCAAATACAATTATAGTACTTATTAAGATTATATAAATTATTTTTTTAAAATATAGTAAAAATTAATTATTTTTCTTAAGAAAAAAAAGACCCGTGTAGATACTAGTTTACACTAAAGCAAACCACACATTCGACTTTTGTGAATCCACATAGGCCTTTTTTTTCTTCCTCTATTAGCTAAGTTTTATTTTTTTTTATTTTTATTTTTTAAGAAATTTTCTAGTTTGAACATGTGTAAAAAATTTCATTTGGGTGTTTCTTTAATTTGTAGTATTTATAGATTTTCTAAGTATCATCGTACAAGAATTATGTTGGATAATAAAACAAACTTGTTAAAATAATGGAAATTTGACTCTAAGGTACACTAAGATGAACTTGTTAAATGTATTATTAAACATGATCTTCGTTATATGTTGAGAACGATAAGGGTAAGGAGGTAAACCAAATTTACAATCTCTATATTCTCTATATTGAATATCTAATCCAAACTAGAGATGGCAAATAAACCCGTCTCCGTGGGTATTGCCCGAACCCGTCCTCGTTTTGACGGGGAATCCCCGCATTGACTGGGTATGGGTATGGATATGGGGAATCCTCGACTTTTTCAGTTGGGTATGGGGATATACATATACCCGCCATAATACCCGTCCCCGTCATATCTCTATTCTCGTTTAAATTATTAAAATATTCACAATTAATCAACTCACCCCTATATATATATATATATATATATATATATATATATATATATATATTCTATTTTTTATTTCTTTTAATTATTTCATTTGTCATGAACCTCATTCTCATCTCCAATATATTTTTTATCTTATCATAACCTTTATGTAATTATGTTAAAATGATGTATGTTAATAAAAAAAAATTATGCCTCACATTTGAATATTTATATTACTTTTAATATTTTTATTTATTATAAATTTTCCTTTCACATGAGAATGTTTATACTCTCAATTTAAGGTAATATAAAAAAAATTCTTTACTTATTATTATTATTAATTTTTGTTTAATTTGAAGAACTCTTTTGTTTCATTAAAATAATTATTGTTATTTTTCAACCATTAGGTATATATGTTGATATTTGAAAAGTTTTCTTAGTTCTCTAAGATATTTTTCGTCTTATCATACCTTAGCTATACATTTGATTTCCTTTGTGTGATTTTTTTCGATAGTCTCTCAAATTATTTCTAAAACACACATTTGTTAGTTTTTTAATATTTTTATTTATTGTTTTTATTTTCATCATGTAGAATAATATTTCGTTATATTCTATCTAATTATTTTTTATTTTATAACTCATTATTAATCATAATGTAATTTTTTCACTTTAAATTCTATTTGAAGTGGTTAAAATTATATATATATATATATATATATATATATATATATATATATAATGATATTTAGGAATAATATATGATAATTCACTACAAGAAAAACATGAAATGGTGACTGATTTAGTCAGTAACCCATATCAGTCACTATTTTTCGTCATTGGTGGTAGTAGTTGATTTATTATCTGAATCAATGACTAAATTAGTGACCGATTCAATGATCGAAACGGTACTTGATTTAGTGACCAATTTAATTACTAATTTATTTGTAATTTAATGATAAATTTTTTGGTCACTAATGATATTTCTATTTAATTTTAACCACTTCAAACATAATTTAATAATTAGTTCTCTAAGGTATTTTTCATTTTATCATACCTTAATTATACATTTGATTTCTCTTGTGCGATTTCTTTTGATAGTCTCTCAAATTATTTCTAAAACACACATTTGTTAGTTTTTTAATATTTTTATTTATTGTTTATTTTCATCATGTAGAATAATATTTCGATATATTCTATCTAATTATTTGTTATTTTATAACTCACTATTAATCATACTGTAATTTTTTCCACTTTAATTGTATAAATAACTTTTATTTACTACAATATAAAAATTTAATGTAATTTCTATGAATATTTTTTGTCACTATCCAACATATAATGAAGTTCAAAAGATACAAAATCTATGTCAAAATTTTATTATTATGTTTATTATTTGTTCTTTGTGTCATTTTGATCAAGTGATGTATTATAACTTTTATTAGTGTATAAAAAAGAGATTCATTATAATTTAAAAAATTGAAGTAAACAAACATTTAAAATATATTTTAATTTGAATATTTGTTTTCCTTTTATTATTATGTTTATTATTTGTTCTTTGTGTCATTTTGATCAAGTGATATATTATAACTTTTATTAGTGTATAAAAAATAGATTCATTAGAATTTAAAAAATTGAAGTAAACAAACATTTAAAATATATTTTAATTTGAATATTTGTTTTCCTTTTATATTTTTTTGAAATATTTTTTAATTTTATCAACTAAGTCCATCAATGTTGTAGTTTGCAAATTTAATAAATGTTTTGGTTCACATGAAATTTTATTTGGTATTCTAATATAAAATGTAAACAATTATAATTTATTTTAAGGTATTTGACATCGAAGAAAATCCTCCTAATATTGAATATTTCATAATATTATGTTTTCTTTACCGTAATTTTTTTTCTTTTATAAAAATTAATATTGAAGTAGTTAGAACGCGGGTACGGATATGGGTACGAGATTATACCCGTTACCTGGTGGGGATGGGGATGGGAAAAAAGTTTGATACCCGTTGGGTTTGGGTATGGGGATGGGGATGAGTTTTTTATGCGGGGATGGGTATGGGATAGCGAAACCCGTCCCCGCCCCGCCCCGTTGCCATCTCTAATCCAAACCATTACATCAACTTCATTTGTAGTAACTATTGCATAAGACATGAAATCCTCTTATCAAATGACAAAAAGGTAATTGAATTTTAATAATATATTTATCACAAATTATAAATGCAAAAAAATTAAATAAGTACAATTTTTTTTATTTAGAAAACTAGTTAATGAGATAATATATCTGAAGTGGTCAATAATAAAGATTAATTATATGTTAATTATATATATATATATATATATATATATATATATATATATATATATATATATATATATATATATATATATTACATAAACATTTAACTAATTAGGTGGTATCTTTTCTAGTAAACACATGCTGAAGTATTGTAAATGTTTAGTTGTCTTGAAAGTGTTTAGGTGTTATTTTGTGGTGATTTAATTAAGGTGGTCAATGTCACATTGATATCCACTCTTCTCTACATTTTATGGATCTTTACTTTGTTTAATTACATATCCCATAAATGTGGAAAGTATCAATCAAGTTGTGTCAAGTAAGATGTAAATGTTTTAAATAAGATATCTTGTTAAACATTAAGCTTTGAACTATTTAAACAACAATAATACATTATGATTTCTTTTAACAAAAAAAATTGTAATTCTTTTTACTTCTTAATTAATAAAAAAAATCCATTAACTTGTTGACCTATCATAAATTTAGACTAGATAAAAAGAATTATTATAACCTAGTTTTAAAACATAGTTCTAAGGGACAAATATTTATGAATGTTGCCTCGAACCAAGTTTAACTCATCGCTTTTATCTTTTAAACTCATTGAGCTTGTGCTTGTTTTAGGGTTTTACTATTCATTCAAAAAGAAAAGTGAATGTTGATTATGTTTATTTGTAATAGTGAGAGTGAATTTGCGAGCGATGATTTGCAGTGAGGATATAAGTATGATCCTCACTACATTGAAGAGAGATGCTAAGAAAGATACGTCAACAACTACGAAATAACACCCCAACCCTCATTTTTAACTCTATATTTTCACCTTTTACTTTCACTATGTCGTGCACTGACCATCCCCTTTTGCATGCATTCATTACGCAAGTCTGCATGAAAGGAATCTTAGCATAGATTACTACCATATGTCTTGAGTTCTTATTGCAAAGTGTTCTTACTAACTGGAACTGGAATATCTCGCAATATATACCATGCAATACAATTCAATTGGATCTTTAAGGATTGTTTTTTTTCGTCCATATGTGTTTGTTTAGTACTTATAGGGTCGAGTACTTGCAAAAGCACTTTGACACTTAAGTTAGGTCTAGCAAATTGTGAAATGGTGAATGAAATCAATGAATGAAAAATGTGGTCATTATTAGTGACTAAATTTTGTCACCAAATATTATTTAATTATTATTATATTATATTTTATTTTATGTTGTAATTTTACTTTTCAATGTTCCTCTCATTTTTTAAACTTCCCCAAAATTTCTCAATGTAAAACTATTTCCCATTTGTAACAATGTTCCTCTCATTTGTAACAACTAATAGGTGTTATCTTTTGTAGTAAACACATGCTAAAGTATTGTAAATGTTTAGTTTTATTGAAAATGTTTAGTTGTTATTTTGTGGTGCTTTCATTGAGGTGATCAATGTCACATTGATATCCACCCTTATCTATATTTTAAGGATCTTTACTTGCTTTAATTACACATCTTATAAATGTGGAAAATATAAATAAAATAGTTTCAAGTAAAAGGTAAATGTTTTATATAATATATCATGTTATTAAATATTAAACTTTGGACTATTTGAACAACAACAATACATTATGATTTTTTTTAACACAAAAATATCCATTAACATATGGACCTAACATAAATTTAGTCTAGATAAAAAAATTATTATAACCTTGTTTTAAAACATTGAGGGACAAATATTTTAATTTTACCCATATATCCAAGTTAAGTTGGATTTGATTTCTTGTTTAGAGAGTCCAATTTATGAATGTTGCGTTGGACCAAGTTTAACTCATGTTTTATCTTTTTAACTCATTGTGCTTGTGTTTTTTTCGAGGTTTTTACTATTCATGAAAAAGAAAAGTGAATGCTGATTATGTTTATTTCTAATAATGAAAGTGGATTTGGGAGCAATGATTTGCAAAGAGGATATGAGTATGGTCCTCGCTACACTGAAGGGAGAAGCTGAGAAAGACACGTCAACAACTACGGAATAACACCACAACCCTCTTTTTTAACTCTATATTTTCACCTTTTTCTTTCATTCTGTTGTGCACTCACATTCACCTTTTGCTTTCACTATGGCATGCATTTAATACGCGAGTCTACATGAAAGGAATCTTTGCAAAGATTACTGCCATCTGTCTTGACTGCTCATTTGCAAAGTGTTCTTGTTAATTGGGACTAGACTATCTCGCAATATGGACTTGCTATCTACCCTGTAATACGATTCAAATGGATGTTTAATAATTGCTTTTACTCCTCCTTATAACATCTTGGACGAATATTACTTAATAAAAAATAATTTAAATTAAATTATCCTTTAATATTCTTTTTCAAAAGCGTGATAAATTTGAACATTTATTAAACACGCGTAAATTTAAAAATCTATAATTCAACTTAATTATTACAAATTCCAAAGTTGAACCAGAATTATGACCAATACATGATAAAAGAAATAATTTTTTTTAAATCATTCCCCGCAGCTAGCCCTCACTCCGGCTCTATGCATTAATGATGAAGGATCGTGTCGGATTTAGGGTGAAAAACGTCTCGAATGAATTTGGGTACGAACCCTAAAACAAAAAGGGGGAAATGGAGGACGTCGATTAGAGATTTTTGCGGAACGAGAGGAAATCACGCGACTTGGAGGAGATTCCAAGATAAGTGAGGAAGATCCGCCACTTTGAATCGGAGATTCAAAGATAAGGATCGGTGGTTCTGAGGAGAACCTCGAGACTTGAGAGAAAACTCAAATTTTCATATAACTCAAATCTCAATACAAATGTGTCTCACAAGGGCTTATATATTATGGGCCGAAACACCAAAAGACCCAACACAACAAAAGGTTCGATAAAGCCTAAACAAAAACATTATAGAAATTATAAAAGAGTTAATATTCTACGATCTGAAGCTAATCCGAGATCTCTTTGAAGGTCTTGGGCATGATTCCCTCAACTGCTCTGAAATCCCTATGACGATCTTGAACCACGCCTCCATCATTGCCTCCAGGTTAGAGAAAATTTGACCTAGAATTTTAGTTCTTTATTACCTACAACCAAACACATAAACATAAGTGCTGAAAGCACACAAAACCAGAATAGTCTAAAGACAGAAATAAAATGCTATATAAAAAAATGAAATTGGAATCATGGGAGAAGTCAATCTTTTATTATCAAGGTACTTGGAGATTGTCCTCCAAGATCAAAGATAAACTTGCAGAACACATCAAAGAGTTTCAACACAACTATACTATCCATAGTGAAACAAAAAGGAAAACAACCCCTAGTAATTAGAATAGAAAAAGAGTGTCCCTGAAATCCCTTAGGATTTTCATGATAGGACAAACACACAAGCAGATGATTAAAGTCGGGTTCATGTTTTGCCCATGTTGTTGTTGCCTTTTCTATCATCTTTTCTTCACCCTACTGCTTATGCCATTGCTTCTTAATGTATAAGTCTTCCGTAGGCATTAAGACAAAAGGGGAGGGGTTAGTAAGTGTTCCCAATGAAAATACAACATGATGATGTGAACGGGAACAACAATTTAATGCATTATCATCCCCCTTTAAGGATTTCATCTCAACCATGCATGTCAGGGGTATGAGGAAAGACTCCTTCTCGTGTTTCTCTCTTTGTTCTTCTTCTTCCTTTTCTTGTCACTCTTTCTTCTTTTTATCTCTTAGCTCGTTCTCTTTTATTTCTATTAGCGATTTCTTCCTTTGTTCCCTCTCCAAATTTTCTACTTGTCTTGCTTTTTCCAACATTTCCTTTAGTGTTCTTTCCGCATTCTCTCTCTCTCTCTCTCTCCCTTTGTGCTTGTTGTCCTTGTTTGACTTCGAGCTTTTTTCTAACACTCCTCTTCACCTCTTTCAAGTATACAATGTAATCTTGGAGTTCCTGAAGAATCATGTACTTGGCATTCCAATTAGGACATTGATAATTTTCATGTCCATAACCTTCACACTTGTTGTACCTAATAGCACTTGTTTTGTCTTTTGGCAATGATCGTCTATCTTCATGTTGCTCCCTTCTAAGATTCCCAAGTTTGCTATTCAACCTGATAATTCTAGACATAATGAAGTTGATATCTTCTATCAAGGTCGAAAGTGTATGGAACATTCTGGAGTGCTCAAAATTCCTAATTCCTACAGTAAAAGAGAGGGAACAAGAACTAACACAAAACACAGTAAATGGTTAACAAAATAAATGTAGATAAAGTTATCAAATGGGCCTCACCATTCCTTACGTGTTTACACTCAATTCCACTTGTGTTTCACTCTCAAAGTGTATTCACTCGCTCTCAAGTTCCTGTTCAGTTCTTCAAAGAACCTCCAATCATCCCATCAAGAATTCAATATCAAAGTGAAAGATGTAACGGATCTAAGCTCAACTCCGGAGGCCAAGGAAAGAAACTCTAAGACAAAACCAAGGAAATTTGAAAACAAACTAAAAAGCACCAAAATCAAGAAATGGCTAAACCAAAAAGGAGTAAATATGGGACAAAACTAGGACTATGACAACGAGAAAAGCACTTTTAAAGACAAGAGTAATCTAAACATTGTGTTTAGAATTACCACTGGAAATGTGAAACAAAATACTTAAGTTAAATTGTGACGATTAATTCAAACTCCCACAAGCAATACTTCCAACAATTAAGCTCAAGGTACATTGTTCCACAACACGAGAATATAAGGAAATATCAAACTCAAAGGAATATGATAGACAAAAGACTCAAGCAAAGCAAAGGTGAACAAATAATGACTCTAAATGGTAAGAATAGGTAAAGCTAAATGCAAAATCATATCAAAAAATCAACCAGAGACATGACTAAAGCACCACAATTTTGCACCGAGCAACACCCAAAACAACACCAAATATCACCTCAATTCACGCCCACACATGTTGTCCAAACAAGAGAGTTTCATGCCAAAAATAGTCATCAAACCACCTTTAATATCTCCAAAGACAACACCAATTAAATAACGACAAGGCTGCCACTTGGACCGTTTAGAAATGTTTTAAGTTAATGAATTGGCTATTGCACAGGACGTTCAGTTGGACCACAATCTTCAATGGTTGGCACCAAAGTTCACCAAGTACGTTGTTGTCAATCACTACGGGTTGTAACTGGCATGGCTTAAGCGAGTGAGGCATGGCTTAAGCGAAGGAGGCTTGCGGGATGGGAGGCTTTCGTAAAACATAACTCTGCTGCAATAAAAGTCTTGCCCAATTTCACTTCGGGATCACCAATACAAACATGTAGCATTCACCGAACCAACACCATTTACAGCTCTAGCTGTGTATATGTTGCTATAGAGTCATAACACCACGTGCCACTCAAAATTCTACTGCACCAACACGTTTCCAAAAGCAAAGAAATAAAACACTGCAACCAATGTTTGTCGCCAAACTAAATCACCTAAACACAATGGATATCTTCAATTGCATAAGCCATACCACATGGAAATTCCAATTGAATGCTGTCAATTTCATACATCCATGTTCATTGACCAGCTGCTCCATTTGTGCCAATAATGAATTGAAGAATTTGACTTTGAACCAGCTTCTAGATTGATTTGTGGACTGCTACCACCGCTTAGACTAAAATTAATTTGCACTTGAGCCAACTTTCTGCACCACAAATTCAATGCTCCACCAGCCTTGAAGAGCTGTTGCTGTGGTGAACTTCTTTAACTGCCACACATGGATCAATATCTTGCTGTCCACCAAACTTAAAAGGTTGGATTGTCTACTGTAGCGACCTAAAATTTTGCATACCACCGCTTGAAATAAATAGATATTGCTACCAAATGAAATTCTTCCAGCAAAATTTTAACTGCACTGAATGTACTAAGCAAGCTACAAAACTCAAATAAATCAATATTCGTTGCTGCACTAACACGTTCCACCGAATGAATTTAAATATGGCTACCAATTTTTGCTGCATCGAAAGCTAATTGCACTGAATGAAAAAGAAAAGTTACTGAATTTTTTTTAGCAAGCACACTGCTCATTCACCTATTTAGGGCTGTCACACCTACTTTATTCTGCACCAATGAAAGCAGCATCCATTTCCCAATATGCACCGCTTGGAACACTCTAAATTGTGCATTGAAAGAAGTCCAAGCTACTTCACCAAAGTTGCCACCGAATGGATTAGACTATTTTTTTTTTTTTGGCTTTATTGAATTGCCACCGCTTGCACCATGAGACTTGCAATGGTTGGCATTGTTGTGGTCAAAAGTTTCCTTGCATTGAATGGTTGTGGTAGTGTGGCATTTCCACCAAAGATTAGGTGCTTTTGCGACGTGTCAGTTTAGCTCCAACACGTTCCACTTGAAAAACTCAACTGCTTCCACCATGTCCAAGATTCAAACCTGGCCTGCTATATTGAACCCGCAAAGCACTAGCCAATTTGAGTGTGCTGCCACCGATGAAAGAAAGCTGATGAACAAACACTGCTGCATCGCTTGAAGCAACTCCTATTGCAGCTTTGCCACTTAAACAAACTAACGTTTAAGAAAAGCCAGATGCTTAACACATCTTCACTACAAACAACCACTTCAATAAACTGATTTGATACAAGAAGAAGCTTAGCACATCTTCTCCACGTGTTTCTCTCAGCTAAATTTGGTGTATTGATGTTCACTCAATTCTTTTCTTTGAAAACCAAAATGCATCTCTCCACTTGGCCAATCTCCACAACGCTTGTCACAACCAACCTCAAATTTACAATTTATCTTCACTGAATCAATTTCACAAACACTTGGTATGCATCGAATTCCACTAACTAATTTGTCTCCAATCGCCACATATTTAGACAAAACACCTTAAGCATGAAGTGGCTTCCAATTCTACACAAAACAAACACCAACTAGCATTAAGTAGTTAATTATATTCGCACCTCAATCACCCTCCTCAAACTACACTTTCACGGTTATAATTTTCCATTGGGGAAATTTCTCAATCAAGTGGTATGCAACCACTCCAAAGGTAATTTTGTAGCAGCACCAAAAAATGATCAACATCCAAAGGAATCTAGACAGCAACCACCACGTACGCTAACGGAAACAACACAACCCACCACCAATTGAACAACTCAAATGCAGCCTCAAGTGCTCAAAGTCGTCCACACAAGCATCGTGAGTAGAAGAAAAGACTAAGCAAGTGGACGAAAACACCAAAGGTAAATTCAAGCGCCCAGGTGCTTCAGTGAATGAGAAAGAGCGCACACGTTCAGTGGCGGAGCACTGTTGGTGCAGGGAGAGGCCATGGCCCCCCTAAAGTTTTAATATTTTTTTTAATATTATATATATTTTAATTTTTTATATATTAAAAAATATATTATAATTAAATCAAATATTTTATTTCTTTTATAAACATAATAATTAATGTTAAAAAATAATAAAATATAAAATTAAACACAATAAAAAATAAAGAATAAAAAGATTTATCAAGATATTTTTTTATTTTTTTATTTATTATGATTTGAGTTTCTCATAAATTGTTCTCATATTCCATTCTCACATGTTTTTTCTTGTTTTCGAAGAGAAAAAGATCTATTATTTTTGCTCTTATTTATCCTCTGTCCTTTTCCTTCCATTCTCATGGAAGTAATGAAGAAGGTAATTCTTTGGTCTCAATTGATAGTGAAATATTAGTTTAATAATTTATTTAATGATTCTCTTTTATATTAATTGTTTATTTCATGAATATAGAAAAAAAAGTTGTACTGTGTTTTTTTTATGACCGAATCTTAATTGTGGTTCCATTATATGTTTTGAGTTTCTCACAAATTGTTCTCATATCTCATTCTCAGTTGTTTTCTTTTATTTTTGAAGAGAAAAAAATCTATCATTTTTTCTCTTATTTCTCCTCTGCTCTCTTCCATACTTGAGGGAAAAAAAAGAAGGTAATTCTTTGGTCTCAATTGATAGTGAAATATTAGTTTAATAATTTATTTAATGAGTATGTTTTATATTAATTTTTTATTTTATGAACATAGAAGAAAAAATAGTATACTGTGTGTTTTTTTATAACTGAATTTTAGTTGTAGTTCCATTATATGTCTTGAATTTCTCACAAATTGTTCTCACCTATCTTCTTTTGTTTCCGAAGAGAAAAAGATCTATTATTTTTGCTCTCATCTTTAAGTGGTTTTCTTCCATTCTTGAAGAAATAAAGAAGAAGGTAATTCTCTCTTGTCTCACTTGATAGTAAAATATTAGTTTAATCAGCTTCTTGTATATTAATTTTTTATTTTATGAAAATAGAAAAAAAATATTGTACTTTGTGTTTTTAATAACTGGATTTTAAGTGTGGTTTGATTATTATTGAATTTTCTTTTGACAATTTTTTAGATATGTGTGATTTTTTTTAGTTATTATTATACTAAATTATGTATTTAATTTTATTTTATTAGTGACAATAATTAAATATATAAATTTTTGATGTATTATTTTGGCTCCCCCAACAATTCTCGTTAAGATCCGCCACTGCACACGTTGAATGCAAGATAACACCAGAACCCAACACGCGAAACAAATAAGAGAACAAAAAAAATCTGAGACCAATCTCAGAAGAACAATTAACTTAGCTCTGATTACCAAATGATGAAGGATCGTGTCGGATTTAGGGTGAAAAACATCTCGAACGAATTTGGGTACGGACCCTAAAACGAAAAGGGGGAAATAGAGGACGTCGATTGGGGATTTTTGCGGAATGGGAGGAAATCACGCCCCTTGGAGGAGGTTCCAAGATAAGTGAGGAAGATCCGCCACTCTAAATCGGAGATTCAAAGATAAGGATTGGTGGTTTTGAGGAAAACCTCGAGACTTGAGAGAAAACTCAAATTTTCATATAACTCAAATCTCAATACAAATGTTCCTCACAATGGCTTATATACTATGGGCCAAAACACCAAAAGGTCCAACACAACAAAATGTCCGATAAAGCCCAAACAAAAATATTATAGAAATTATAAAAGAGTTCCTATTCTACGATCTGAAGCTAATCTGAGATCTCTTTGAAGGTCTTGGGCATGATTCCATCAACTGCTCTGAAATCCTTATGACAATCATGAACCACGCCTCCATCAATTAACACCGTCACCTGCAACATCATTTGCTCCCGTGTAGCAAGTTACACGATCATCGCCAAACACAAGCTGAAAGAGTGAACTCAATATAATTAACTTGCATAAATAATTATATCATAGAACCTTCACCCAAAGCATTTGAACTATTCCAAAAACCCCTTCTGAGAACTTTTATCCTTATGCACTAACAATCATGGCCTCCACCATCTTCATCCAGATTCTACACACTTTGACAATAACCTTAAGACGACACATGCTGCCACGAGCCTACCACTCGTGGTCCAACCTCTACCAGCTTCCCACTCGCAGACCAACATGCGTGGAAATATAATGTTACGAACCACTATCTGTAACAACCAGGTGGAGCTAAACAATATGAACCACTGTTCGTATTCGCATATGATTCCCAACATCATCGGCCTACCACCCGTGAGTGACAATCAAGTGGAGCTAGCCAATATGAGCCTCTCACTTGTATGCTCACACATGATTTCTAGCATCATTAGCCTACCAGCCATGATCGCCGCCTGTTTATAATCCATTATGAGCCACCACTCGTAAATGGGTCTCAACATGTCTTATACACAAAGTCAATATCATTAAGTCGTGTAAAACTCTCAATATCATCAACCTGGCCTATATAAGATCAGTACATACTCAATCTTGGTCTTAGGGATTCCAATGCTTCCACAAACCTGCCCACTCGTGATTCAACTCTAAGAACCTCCCTGCTCGTAGTCCAACTCTATGAACTGCCCCACTCATAGTCCAACACGCGTGACCACCTACAATAAACCTCCCCGCTCATAACAACCTCAAGTGTGAGCACAAAACATATGAACATCCCCGCTCGTATCCCCACATAGGAGTAGATCAAATACGAACCTTCCCGTCCGTATTAATCATGCGTTTCCAACTCCATTACGAACCTCCTACTTGTAAAAGGATCCAAGCATAATTCCAGACCAAGACCATCACACCAATTCATGCAAAATGCACCACAAAAGTCCACTGACCCTGCATTATCGCATGGCGTAGCCTAAGTGCCGCTAGGCAAAGTCACGTTGTAGACTACCTAGCGGTTATTTAGTATCACTAGGCAGCAACTCTCAGGTTTGGCATTTGCCTGACGGTATAAATGTGTCATCAGGTGCCACTCCCTTAACAACTTCCCTGGTTAACCCTTATTGCCTGGCGATTTTCCCCGTGCCGCCAGGCGCTATATAAGTGTTGAGAAAACATTGGTTTTGCACCTTGGAACATGTCCTAATGAACCTAACACCCAAAAACATACCATTCTAGTTCATTTAGATACATATTCATTTATCTCAACATGACCCAAATGCTATATATTGCACCTCCTACGCATTAACATATTTTTACACTCACATGTATTCACCAATTACGACCATACTAATGCTTAAACCATACAATATTAATCATGCTTTTTAGGAACATAAACCAAGAACCAATAATGCCATTCAACTCATGCAAGGTCATAAGAGTATCTCAAACAAATCCCAGAATTATTCCCTTTAACCCAATCTCTCATGCCAACCTAAGCTTTAACATCAACACAAGGCATTAGTCTCATGGTAGTTTACTTAGGTCCATTTTATCTTATTTTATGCATTAGAGTTAAACCCAAAACTAGAATACTAATTACATAGCATGACATACAATGTACTCGCACACATCATACTTCCCAATCACATATGTATATTCATGCATATTCAAAATTTAGACAAGCCACCACTTGAATTCATCAATCATATTTCTTGTCCATAAAATTGAAACATAGTAACCCAATATTGCATGCACTCATACCAGATCTAAAACTCATATTAGCCAACACCTACAAAAATCCCTTTTATCCAATTATTCATGTTCACCCAAAATTTAACATAATCTTTTAGCCATAATTTCATGCATAATCATCCAATCATATTCCTATTTAATCCAAACCATCATAATATCACACATTGCACAACTGGACATCAAACAATCGACAATCAATATATATTCCCATTTTCAACCCAAAATAACCCCACTACTCCTTTTTACTCATCAAATAACCAAGGTATAACTGATTAGTTGCATATCCTAACAATTTGTAGCGAGAAACATTCAATTCGAGAAAAACAAATCAACAGAACCAACCCTGGATGCCTCTGAACCGCACAAAACGCAAAAATGGTTGAATGCAGGTCGCGCCGCCTGGCAGTTCATAACTGTCGCCAGGAAATTTATGGGCGAAACCTAGAAATTAATGCAATTTGTATGTGTCGCCTGACGGGCCAAGAACACCGCCAGGCGATTTCTAGGCAGAAACCTAGTAAACGCAAATTTCAATCCAAAACAGAAGTGGTAGGTATCCATATTCCAATATCAT
This sequence comes from Vigna unguiculata, assembly GCF_037176805.1. Taxonomy (NCBI): domain Eukaryota; kingdom Viridiplantae; phylum Streptophyta; class Magnoliopsida; order Fabales; family Fabaceae; genus Vigna; species Vigna unguiculata. The sequence goes on from NC_140793.1 coordinate 3,528,095, forward strand.
TAAGACAACAAATAATTTATAATTTTAAGCATGTAGGTGCAATTTCCCTTACCTGGAATTCCTGCTTCAATTGCACTCATAACGATCCTCCTGGCCCAAAGTTGATCTACCCTTTGCTTTTCCCACTTGACACTCTTTCTAACCTCTTCACTCTCTCTTTGGCTTAGTTTTCAATGCTTTCACACTTTCCTTTTGCAGTTGTAGGAAACCCTTCCTTCTACATTTCATTTTTCAGCCCTAAAATAATTTATTAAAATAGAAATACGAAAATAAAAATAAATTGCCATTGATAGGCATTACATTATGGTTTTAAGCTCATAAATGGTCCTAACCTCCCCTAAAAAAATGCATAAATGGCTTAATGCAAGTCGTGCCGCCTAGCGGTTCATAACTACTGTCAGACGATTTTTGGGCGAAACACAGAAATTAGTGCAATTTGTATGTGTCGCCTGGCGGGCCAAGAACACCGCCATGCGGTTTCTAGGCAAAAACCCAATAAACGCAAATTTCAATCCAAAACAGAAGTGATAGGCACCCATATTCCAATATCATTAAGACAACACATAATTTATAATTTTAAAAATTTTTGTGCAACTCCTTTTACATGGAATTCCTACTCCAATAGCGCTCCTAACGATCCTTTTTGCCCAGAAGTCGATCTACCCTTTGCTTTTCCCACTTGGCACTCTTTCTAACCTCCTCACTATCTCTTTGGATTAATTTTCAATTCTCTCACACTTTCCTTTTGCAATTGTACGAAACCCTTCCCATTCCCACTAACTCTCCTTCTACATATCATTTTTTAGCCTTAAAATAATTTATTAAAATAAAGTTATGAAAATAAAAATAAATTGCCATTTATAGGCATTACATGGTGGTTTTTAGCTCATCAGAATCCTAACCTCTACCTCTCTAGCTTCTCTGAAGACAACTAGGGTTATTCCCACTAACTCTCCTTCTACATTTCATTTTTTAGCCTTAAAATAATTTATTAAAATAAAAATAAATTGCCATTAATAGGCATTACATGGTGGTTTTTAGCTCATCATTTTTTGAGCCCTCTTCCAACATAGCAAAAATAAGTCCAACGTAAAAGTAATTATTTAGCACTAACCAAGTTCGAACCCTCAACCACATGTTTACCAAGCAAATGCATAACCAACAAGCCAATTCATGTTTCTTGGCATTTCATGCACACAAGGCTTTATCATTTCGTATCCAAAAACTATGCATGTATGCAAAACAATTAAATAATAAAATTAACACACTAATGGCATACACAAGACTTAAACCCAAATCCCTTCAATGTAAACAAGTCTCTCAACGACTTCAGCTAGTATTGTTCCTTATTATAAATCTCTGCATTAATTACTATAAAGATCACTTTAATTACATTTATACTAAATAAATATTTATTTATTTAATTTTTCTGGGTCCTACACTCTTGATGAGTCTATTTAGTCCTTACGGGGTCAAGTACTTGTAAACGCACTCTAACACTTTAAGTTAGGTCTAGAAATTTGTGGAATAGTGAATGAAATCAGTAATTGAAAAATGCGGTCACTATTAGAGATGGCAAATAAACTCGTCCCCGTGGGTATTGCCCGAACCCGTCCCCGTTTTGACGGGGAATCCCCGCATTGACTGGGTATGGGTATGGGTACGGGGAATTCCCGACTTTTTCAATTGGGTATGGGGATGTACATATCCCCACCATAATACCCGTCCCCGCCATATCTCTGTCTCCGTTTAAATTATTAAAATATTCACAATTAATTAACCCTATATATATATATATATATACTTTCTATTTTTTATTTCTTCTAATTATTTGGTTTGTCATGAAACTCATTCGTATCTCCCATATATTTTTTATCTTTTTATAACCTTTATGTAATTATGTTAAAAAGATGTATGTTAATTAAAAAACTTTTATGCCTCACATTTGAATGTTTCTATTATTTTTAATATTTTTATTTATTATATATTTTCCTTTCACATGAGAATGTTTATACTCTCAATTTAAGGTAATATAAAAACAATTCTTTACTTATTATTATTAATTTTTGTTTAATTTGAAGAACTTTTTTGTTTCGTTAAAATAATTTTTGTTATTTTTCAACCATTGAGTATATATGATGATATTTGAAATTTTTTCTTAGATCTCTAAGGTATTTTTCATCTTATCATACTCTTAATTATACATTTGATTTCCTTTGTGTGATTTCTTTCAATAGTTTCTCAAATTATTTCTAAGACACACATTTGCTAATTTTTTAATACTATTATTTATTGTTTATTTTCATCATGCTAAATAATATTTCGATATATTCTATCCAATTATTTTTTATTTTCTAACTCATTATTAATCATACTGTAAGTTTTTCACTTTAATTGTATAAATAACTTTTATTTACTACAATATAAAAATTTAAGGTAATTGCTATGAATATTTTTTTGTCACTATCCAACATATATTGGAGTTCAAAAGATACAAAATCTATGTTAAAATTTTATTATGTTTATTATTTGTTCTTTGTGTCATTTTGATCAAGTGATGTATTATAACTTTTATTAGTGTAAAAAAAAAGATTCATTAAAATTTAAAAAATTGAAGTAAACAAACATTTAAAATATATTTTAATTTGAATATTTGTTTTCCTTTTATTATTTTTTAAATATTTTTTTATTTTATCAACTAAGTTTCATTAATGTTTGTAGTTTGCAAATTTAATAAATGTTTTGGTTCTCATGAAATTTTATTTGGTATTCTAATCTAAAATGTAAACAATTATAATTTATTTCAAAGTATTTGATATGGAAGAAACAATCATCCTCCTGATATTGAATATTTGATAATATTATTTTTTCTTTACTGTAATTTTTTTTCTTTTATAAAAATTAATATTGAAGTAGTTAGAACACGGGTACGGGTATGAGTACGAGATTATACCCATTACTTGGTGGGGATGGGGATGGAACAAAAGTTTGATACCCATTGGGTTTGGGTATGGGTATGGGGATGGGGATGAATTTTTTTTGCAGGGATGGGTATGGGATAGCGAAACTCGTCCCCGCCCCGTTGCCATCCCTAGTCACTATTGGTGACTAAATTTTGTCACTAAATTGTTGACTATATTTTTACTTTAATTTATCAAACTCCCCCCAAAATTTCTCATTGTAAAATTTTTTCTCATTTTTGTTTCCTATCGTAAAACTTTTTCCCATTTCTATTTGTGTAACAAGCACTACACAATCTTGGTTTGTTTGCAAAGAAAGATTGATTGTTGTATTGATGAGTGTATCTTATTCTACTCAAATGGGGATAAATAATTAACATAATGCAAGTTTTGTCACAAACCTCGTTACAAGAAAAAAAAAAGTGGGTTGGGTAAACATAAACATGTTCCTATGAAAATAATGCATTATTTACCACTCATTCTTAGGCTTAGGGGATTATATGCATAAATGAGTTTTGCTCCATCTATGAGGTGACATTATGAAAATAGAAAAAAGGAAGGATGTTTGTGTCATCCATCAAATGGAGCAGCATGGAAATAGTATGATGAAACATTTCTTGATTTTTCACTTGAACTAGGAAATGTAAGATTGGGGTTATGCGATGATTGTATCACACCATATGTTCAATTAGGAAACCCATATTCTTGTTGGCCAGTGATTGTAACTCCTTATACTTTACCACCAGAATTGTCCATGACTATTCCATATTATAGTCTTTTAAATTTGATTATCCCTTGGCCAAAAAATCCAAAGGAAGAAATAGATTTATATTTGCAACCATTGATAAATGAGTTAAAACTATTATGGAATGAAGGTGTGTTAACATATGACATATCAAGCAAACAAAACTTTACCATGAAAATGCATTAATATGGACTAGGAATGATTTCCCTACATATGATATGTTGCCAGGTTGGAGTATACATTAGGAAGATTGGCATGTCCATATTGCATGAATCACAAAGTTTTTAGTTGGACAATGGTTGTAAATTTTTCTTGGTTTGATTGTCATCATTAATTTTTTCCAATGGATCAAGCATGTAGAAGAAATAAGAAGGCATTTTTGAAGAATTGAGTTGAATATTCTCAACCTCCTTTGATGTTGTATGGGGTTGATGTGTGGAAACAAGTTGCTTGTTTTCCCAGAGTAACTAAGGACAATTTTCCTGTTATGGTTGTGGTATAGCTCACAATTGGATAAAACAAAACATTTTCTGGGAATTGCCATATTGGAATTCCAACCTAAGGCATAATCTTGATGTGGTGCATATTGAAAAAAAAACTGGTTGACAATGTCTTTAATACAATGATGGATATCAAAGATAAGACCAACAGTGATATGAAGGTAAGAATGGATTTAAAAAGATGTGAAGCCTAAAGCAAATATTCTAAGAATTACACCAAATACCAAATGGAAAAGTTGTGAAGCCTAAAGCAAAGTTTGTGTTATATAAGGAACTAAAAATTTTTGTGTATAAATGGATTACTAAGTTAAAAATGCCTGATGGTTATGCCTCAAATTTGTGTAGATGGGTGAAAATAGAACAAGGAAGAACGATTGGAATGAAATGTCATGATTGCCATGTATTTATAGAAGCATCTCAATCAACAGTTATTATAGGAGTATCTCCACCTGGTGAATTACAAATTTGGTGTAAAGTTGTTGGAATTAACAAAGGTAAGGTGTATAGGCTTGGATCTGAGTCAACCAAACAATTGGGAGACAATCCTATCATGATTCTACATTTTCATATGTACAAGGTATGACAGACGAGATTGATCAGTTAAAAAAATATGTTGTTCGAAGTTCAAACTGAGAGGGATGATTTTTGTGATAGAATATTCAACAATGAGAGATAAATTCAGCAAAATAATTAAATGTTGCAGCTCTTAATGGAGAGATAAAATTTCAACCTCCTCAAATGTGAATTGAGACTTCATTCTCCTTAGTTATAATTTATCTTTTCATTTACTAATTTGTATTATTTACATTGAATCTTTATGATGTAACAACATTATCAACACATTATTATATTGAAAAACATTTATGTAAATATAGTTGTGCCCTCCCGAATGAGAAAGATCTCTAATAAACTAATGTATTTAATAGGCCAACGAATCAAGCGAAAATTCAAGTCAGAAAACACGTTTCCATAGAGCCGAGGTCATTGCAAGAATCCAAAAGGATGTCTCCACAAAGCCGAGGTCATTGTAGGAATCCAGAAGGATGTCTCCATATAGCCGGAGTCATTGCAAGAATCCAGAAGGATGTCTCCATATATTCGAGGTCATTACAAGAATCCAGAAGGATGTCTCCCTAGGACTGACGCCACTAAGGGTAGCTGGTTGATGATTCAAGATTTGTGAGGATGTCACCCTAGGACCGACCTCACTGTAGGAAGCTAAGATTGAGAGGAGAATATTCGAGAATATAAAGCAAAATCTTGGAGAAAAATCTCATCTACATTTGATGAATATAAACCAGATTTTAGGAGATATTATTGTTGTTATTTACTAATTATCTTTTGATTAGATTATTTGAGAATATTTCATTATGTATATCAACAAAAATTGTACCCGACTAGCTTATAAATAAGAGTGTTACTTCCACGGTCAAGGGGGGGATTATTTTGGCCTAAGTGAGTTATTAGCTAAGGGTAAAATACTTCTTTCTTTTTGTCTTCGGTCTAAGGTTATTTTACACCTTTTTTTACCAGAACAATAGTCTAAAGATGAAATTGTGAAACATATCATATATATATATATATATATATATGTGTGTGTGTGTGTGTGTGTGTGTGTGTGTATTTGTATGACATTTATTAGGTTTATATTATTTAAACGAAATTGAAAGTTGAATAAGGAAACATTAGTGACTAGTTTAGTGACAAAATAAATATTTTAAAATCGGTTATAGATTTCAGTCACGAATCTCGATCACAAGTACGGTCACAAATTTGGTCACTGGTTTTGGTCACTAATTTAGGTCACAGATTTTGGTCACTACTTTTGGCCACTAATTTGGTCACTGATTTCGATCACTGATTTCAATCACTGATTTCGATCATCGACATGGTTACTGATTTTAGTCACAAATTTGGTCACTATGGATCAGTGACTAACATAGTAATGATTGATTTTTTTTTTCTCACTATTTTTATCAATGACCAATTTTAGTCATTTAATGACTGAATTTTTGATCACTATTTGTGGTTTTTCTAGTAGTGGGATTCAAGAGGTAATAAATGTTGTTTTGAACTATCTCTATAAATGACTTGAGTTGCCTTATTTATAATGTTTCTTGTGGGCTTTCACCCTATCGTGGGCTTGTACTTGGCCTAATTATTATTTTGAACATTTGACACTTACAATCTTATCAAAGACGAACTCAGCAATAGCTTGGTACAATATGCATATGGTTGCCTTATCCTTCATGTGTGCTGTTTTCAAAAGCATTCAACTAAGAATTCGACCAATTTGTGGTGTTTGTTGGCACTTCGTGACTATTTTCCACCACCTCCCAATTGTCTTAGGAACCAAGAAAGACCTTCATTTGGATACTCCAATTGTCATAGTTGATCACCTTTGTCAACTTAGGCAGAGACACATTGTTTGTAAGATTGGCTATCTCACTTTCATTTTCAAAATCAAACACTTAAGCTCTATGTAGCTCCTTTTTTTTTTTCACTCAAACACTTAAGCTAACTGACATTTGATACCACTTTGTAAACAACAAACTCTCTTGTGAGAAAACTTGATTCACCTTTTGTTGTTAGTTTTGGGGTTAAATATGTTTTTGGTCTTTTAACTTTCAGTGAAAATTAGAAATAGTCCCTTTTTGAAACTTTGGATTAATTTAGTCTCCAAACTTTAGAAATGTGTATATTTAGTCATTTTATATTACAAAAAATCGTATAAATTGTTACGATTTTAATATGATAGTTATTTAAAACCGTCACTTTTTACATAATAATTTGATAGTTTTTGAATTGCCACATCTTACATGTAAAATATGGCAGTTTTAACCACCATTTTTTTTAACCGTATTTTATATATGAAATCTGACAATTTTAACCGCCTTTTTTTAAATTAATTAAATTAAAAAGATAATTTAACAATTTAACTTTAAAAGAAGTTCTTTTCGCTCTCGTGATATTGAAAAAACTCATAACACTATCTCTTCCCTCCCCATTTTTTTAGAGTGCAAAAGCGTGACTAGTTCCCTCTTCGATTTGAGACTGAGAAAAGTACAAAATATTCAAAACCAAATTAATTCAACACAATTAGTTTCAATTTAATTTTGGGTTTAAGGTAAAAGTAGCGATGCACGAACGCATCTCTCGACTATGTGGAAGCATTCGATAGGAAAGCAACATGGAATCGGACGATGATGATTGCGCCACCGTCATCTAGGTGGTTTGAGAGTGTCTGCGATCTATTTGAAGAATTGCTGCTTCAAATTCAAATGATGCAATTCGGTGTAGCTTATCCATGTGTGAAACTTGCACCCGCAAGCGCAACCAAGAGAAGTGGCTCTGTTTGGTTGAGAAGGAAGAATGGAGGCGCAAAATGCTTGGTGGCGACGGCGGCCCAATGGGAAGTGAAGAGTGAGAGCAAAACGAACCGTTTCCAGTGGAGGTATCGATAACCCTAATGGAGTTGGCTAAGGTGGGGACACTATGTACGTTAACCGAAGAGGGTTTGCCACGAGGCATTGTGGTTCGATTCGTCGTTGAACATGAACATGGCACCCTCTTGGTTCTTCTTCAATTCCAGTGACAACACTAACATCCCTTCTTCTCTTCATGTTCAAGTACCTCATTTTCCCTCTCTTTCTTTGTGTGTCTCAGTACTAATTTAACTCAACTTGGGTTTATGTGATGACGCTCAATATCTCTTCTCCGACTAAAGTCAAGTCCTTTTTTTTTCTCTGATTCCTTCAAGTCTAATTGTCTCACAACAAAATTCCCATTTTATTCTTCTATTCCTCTATTCATTTAAATCACGTTTCCTTCCTTGTCTCTTTTGGGAATTGTCAAAGTTAACGAATTTATGGAGAAACTCCCCCTATTGAATTATTGATTTCTTTCCTTTCCATAAATTATGCTATTTTCTGGTCATATACTGTTATGAGTGACTTTGTTGATGTAACAGAGATGTTTTGTTTTGTGGAATGACAATATGTTGTTTTTTTTTGAAAGGCGATATTTGTTTGTTGTGCTATGTTTTGATGTCAATTGGTTTTTGGATAAATTGAATTTGCTTGTGATCCTTATATGTTTGTTTGAAGATGAAGATGATGACGTCTTTGTGATTCTTGTGTGGTTCTATGATGGGTGTGGATGGTGAAGGTTCAAGTTGTGTGTTCTATATGGGTGCCCCTTTGCTTTGTGCGTGTTGTGTGTTTTGGAGGTTTTGGTTGGTGTAATGAATAGAGGTAAAGAAATTGAATATGAAGAGTGTGATGTGGGCGAAATTGAATCTATGACTTTGAACGATGAAGGAAATGATGAAATGCAAGTGCTGAAAGTGTGATGAATCCTCTGTAAAGGAAAGAAAATTGAAGGGGAAAGTAGATAAATAGGTGAGTGTGATGGAGAGTTTAGGAAAATGAGTTTGCCACTTTGCCAAACTTTAAAGTCAATGACAACAATTCTTTGATCAAACATTACACAGATGGGTGACAATTCTCTTGTTCTACAGATGATAGAAAAATTAATAATTGATCAGATAGTAAGTTGACACATTTTATTGAGTTTTCTTATGTTGAGATTTTTTCTGTCTACTTTTCTGGTGCTTCCTAAGCTCATTTATAAACTTTTATTCTAATATTGATTTTGTACCACAATCGAAAAAAGCCTTCTTTCGGTGATAGTGGCTCTCTCTTAAGAATGCTTGTTACAAAGGATTCAAAATCCATTAGATTTTCTGAATAAAGTGTTGCTGCTTTGGGCCATCATCTTTAGAATATTTGAGTTCAATTTGGTACCTATATTTTTGGTTTGTTCAATTTAGTATCCCAATTATCTAAAGAGATTCAATTTTGTCCTCTCCGTTAAGTTAGAGTTAACATCGTGTCCGTACAGGACACGTGTCAAGCCATGGAATTTTTAATTTTTTTAAAAAAAATTATTTTTTTTTCAAAAAATTTAAAAACTGCCACGTGTTAGTTTATCATCATGCTACGTGGCAGCTTACAATCATGACATGTGGCAGTAGTAATAGTTGTTTTCAATTTAGTACCCCAATTTTAGTACCTCAATTTTTTAAAATGATTTAATTTCGTCCTCTCCCATTTGAGACCAAATTAGTAAAATTTGAGACCAAATTAGTAAATAAACTTAATTACAACTTATATATACATGTTACAATAACTTTTTCTAATATATACATCAAATCATTTCACCTAAGTACTTAAATTATTTTATTTTTTACATTTAACCTTTGTAATTTTTTACATATCAAATTTTTTACACGTGTAAAAAATAAAATAATTTGAATATTTAGGTGTAGTGATTTAATGTATAAATTCAAAACAATTATTTTAACATGTATATATAAGTTATAATTAAACTTAGTAACTAATTTGATTTCAAATTGGAATGGACGAAATTAGATCATTTTAAAAAATTGGAGTACTAAATTGAACCAAAAATTTAAATTCGATACTAAATTGAAAACAACTATGACCATTATCACGTGTCATGATCATAAGCTGCCATGTGACACGATGATAAACTGATACGTGACAATTTTTAAATTTTTTGAAAAAAAAATATTTTTTTTTAAAAAAAATAATTTTTAAAAAAAATAAAAATTCCATGGTTTGACATTTGTCCTGTATGGACACGGTATTAGCTCTAATTTAACGGAGATGACCAAATTGAATCTTGTTAGATCATTTGGGTACTAAATTGAACAAACCAAAAGTATGGATACCAAATTGAACTTTACCAAAAAGTTGGGTACCAAATCAATAATTATACCTTATATTTTTATTTAATTTTGGATAATAGTATTATTATATTATGTTTTTCCAATGGGCTGAAAAGTTAGGCTAATTAAACCCATTTGTGTACGATTGAACATCGAAGTGAAATTATTTTATTATGCTATAAACCCATTTGAACATCGAAGTTACTAATTGAAATTTTCTATTCAATTTGTAATATTAAATTTAATTTATTTTGCAAAATTTAGGGATAATACGACATAATGAAATAAATATACTTGGTGTGTTTGTACTGTTAAAGGATATATGAGTTATGCTAGAGAATCCTTCAATTATAAAATAATTAGATTCCAAAGGTGTAACAGGTTGGATAAAATTTGATCTACATTTAATGTTGCATGACATGTGGTCAAGTACGCGTAGAAAATATCATATAATATATTATTAAATGTAACTTAGTTTCTCGGTTTACATATTTTGATCTTGGTTTCTTGGTTCATGCGGCCTTTATTTTAATAATTCCTTGTTTTTTTCATGTTTAATCTTTATTTTACACTTTGTTTCTTTGCATGCTTAGGTTGTATGGAAAGTGAGCTTGTAACGATCAAGAATCAAATGCAAAGTTGCTTGTCTCTATTGTTTTTAGAGAAGAAGTTCGGAACATCTTGTTGCAATGATTATTGGTTTGATACATCTTCTATAAGGTATAACATAGAAAAGAATATTACTTATTTATTGTATTGTTATCTAATTCATAAACTTATATTTTCATTCTTTAATCATTGTAGGCACTATATGTTGGGAGTGGCGTGTCATTTCCAAATAATGTAATCAAAGCAAGTGGTGAAAGAAAAATATTTTAAGATTAGGATAAAACCTTTAATTGTATTGCATGAATTACATGTAATCTTGTCTTCTTTTTCTTTTATACGTGAATATATTACTTTGATGTAATTTTGTTATGTTTAATGAAATATAATATTTGTAATTTTTTTAGTATTCATTATCTATTTATCTCTCTCTCTCTCTCTCTCTCTCTCTATATATATATATATATATATATATATATATATATATATATATATATTATATTTTAATTATTAAAAGAAGTTTTAAATTATGAAATTATAAATATATATTGATAATAATAAATTAAAAAATATTTGAATTATGACATTTGATAATAGTGACAATCATAAATGTTACAATATAATGCGAATTGTGGCATTTTTTAAGTGTCATGATTTTCAATATATTTAATTTTTATTTAAAAAATTACGACGGTTTTAACTGTCGCAATTTACCTAAGGAAACCGTCACATTATATAATGTAAAAAATAGTGGTTGTTGCGGTGGTTTGCTTCAAACCGTCACATACGATTTGCTTCAAAGTGACACATTATACTTGGTGATGACACGAATTGTGATAGTTTTCAAAATCGTCGCGGACATAAATTGTGGCGATTAAAACCATCGCATTTTACAAAAATAATTGCAATTTACACTATTTTTTGTAGTGTTAACTAAATTTTTTTAGGTTTATTTGACGTTTCAAACATTTTTCATGATAGTATTTGAGTTGTTTACATCGTTTAACTCATTTTTGCTTCAATTTCAACTAAGAAACGCATTTAAAACATCAAATAAACTTAACAAAATTTTGTTAACATGACTACATTTACCTAGTTTTTAGAGATGAGAGACTAAATTGGTCCAAAGTTTCGAAGAGGGACTAATTCCTATTTTTACTAAAGTTAAGAGACCAAAAACAAATTAACCCTTATTTTTATACAATGAACAATAAAATTTATAGACTCACATTTTCTGACCGTTGTACTCAAAATATACAAAAAACTACTATAAAGAGTAATAAATGACTAACCCATTAACTATCCATAAGTCTCCAACGATTAATACATTAGCTACCCGTAAGACTCCAACAACTAATTCATTTAAGTTAATTCTAAAATCCAACATTATATTGTCTTGACCGGATGACCGAGGACTACTAAACTTAACCTATCATCTTAGGTTTGCGTAGAAGATCCACGAGTTTGGACATGTACCCAAAGTTTGTTAAAATCTAGAAGTTAATTAACACAAACTATATGTCACATAATATTGAAAGGTTTACCATGCAATTTTGATAACTAGGTCAACTTTTCCAAATATATCCTCAAACTCACTAATAAAAAGCAGAACTCTTCGTCAATTGATCTGCTATAATTCAACTAACATTATGTCCTTTACAAAATGAAAATGAGTAGCAAAGTTCATAGTCACATTATCATTTCCATTATGACACTTCGAACGACTAATAACTTTTTCTCCAACATTCCACCTTAGTTTTCTTACAAGTCAAATATAATGCTACAAATTTATATCTCTCTTCAAATTAGCTTACAAAAAATGATTGTTTCTTTAAATTTTGATACACCTTTATTGTGTTTGGATGTAACAAATAGGTTCAAACAAAGTTTTAGTCTATAAATAAAGAATATGTTTCGAAGAAATTATAAGCACTTAGAAAAATATAGATATATTTTTACAAACTAAATTAAGTTATACACAAAATTAAAAATAAAAGTATTAAAATCTATATGAAAATAGTTCTTACAAGTCAAATTATATGTACAATAAGTTATGTTCACGTTTAAAAGTATTTTATTTTATTCTTTCTCTCCGATGTTTATGACGAACATGGTTGGCATAAAAAGGAAGTAACATCTTTACTCTTTCTTTTCATCTCATATTTGAAGATGAAAAAGGTGATAAGAGAGAGAGAGAGCATTCTGAGTACTGTCGACGGCATAATGTGTGACATATTTTGGATTCTTCTTCAATGAAACTTAACTCATCTTTTCTCGTCTACACAAAATGAATACCGTTATATGTCTACATCAAGACCTGCTAGACGAGTGTGTTCAATAGTTATTTTATTTATTAAATTAGAGTATATTAAATATCTGAATATTACAACAACAAAAAATTAATTTAAACATTATCCGTTAATTTGCTTGATACAATACTAGTTAATACGCATCTAATTTGAAACATTTTAAAAGTTAATGTCTATGAAATAATCTTATTTATAGAATAGTTGTTTATATATATATATATATATATATATATATATATATATATATAATAATTTACATAAACATAACAAATGATTGATGGTGTTTAAGTTATTAACACAAATAAGATGTGAAAATTCATGAACTTATTTGAATCAGAATAAACAATTTGATATTATTACACGTTTCATAAAAAATCAAGGAAAAAATGTTTTGACACTCTCGAAAAAAATTACTCTCGTCTTACACAACTCACTTTAATAATATAATAATATATATTAAGATTTTAAATTAAAAAATAAAGCTAAACATACTTAAAATATTATTATTTAAGATTGTGAAGTGAATGTTTTTATTATGGTTGTAAAAATAATACCATCCAAAATTTAATCAAACAAAACCAACTTTGTAAGCAACCGTGTTTAAAATAACTTCCTCCCGGTATGGACTTAAATGAACTTCTATGAAATCAAGGCTTCAGTTTCAACACACAAATTTTCTGTTGAATTTTTCTTTTTTTCCTATCATTATATTAAAAAAATATTAAATATTTTAAAATTGTTGAAGTACAACACGAAAAACAATAAAGAAATCAAATTCTTATATTTACTTGCATTATTAACATAGTAAATGCAGCTATAGGTAAATTCTTACATTGTTCGATATGTTCTATATCTATTTTCATTACAGAAAATTCATGACGAATAATCGATTAATAACTGTTTTATAGTATAATGCAGTTAAATTAAACTAAGAAAAAAAAAAAACAAAGTGAGAGCTGAAAAGAGTAATTATTGGATAAATATATACAGTAGTTATGTAATAATAATGCTTCTCTAACACTAAACAGTTGCATATACATAGAATAATAATATCATAAACAAGGCACAACATATATTAATTGACCATCGAAAGAGTGATGAAGAAAAAAAAAACATTTATATACATCTAGATTTACATATAGATATATAGATGCACATAATCTGAAAATTATTTTGATTTTCAAAGGTGGTTGGTGTCTTGTGGGCACAGAGTTAGAGACTCTTATTACTGGCACATGTGGTGATGAAGGTTGTGCACAGAAATTGTGATTCTTTGTCTTTTCTAATTTAGTCTTCAACCTTTTATAGAAACCTTAATATTCTCACTTTTTCCCTATTGTGGCAAGTTTCAGACTTCACTTTAGACCCAGGAATAATAGTGGTTTAGTTTGCAACAACTCCTTCTTTCCACATTCATGAAATGACACCAGAAACCCTAATCTTTTGAGAGTATTACCACAATACCCATCAAAAGATCGCTGCCTTATTCATCTTTTGCTTGAAACTGCTGCATGCAATTTAAGAAATGAATTTAGATGAATGAGGTTAAGGTTAATTAGAACTAGGGTATGCCTCTCAAGTCTCATGTGCACCAGTAAAATTTTCACACACACACAACAAAAATTCAAACTTGTATTCTTAGCAAGAAGATTGATGAATTGTTATTATAAAGTTGCATGTATGTATGTATGCACATATTTGTGTGCCTTAGCCACGCATTCATTATATCACCAACACAAAATGACAATACTACCCTTGCCTCTCCTCTGCATTATGTTGTCATATACAAAATTGCGTTGTGGCAGTTTCGGACATCCATGGTTGGCTCTCAGAAGTTGCCTTCACATTTGGTGTTATATATTAATAGCAAGCTAGTGTGATTTTTCTCAAACTCTAATTCCACTAGTAAAGAAAGTTTTCTGAGGTATCAAGTTGTTGATTTCAACACTTCTTCTACTTCTTCCTCTTCCACCATCTCTCTCTTTCTCACCTTCTTATCAGCATTTTCTTTAATGCCCTCTTTCTTTTACTTTACAAGTAACCCTAATAAAGAATTTTCTGCATTTTTCAATCATATAGCCACTCACAGATTATTATATGCTGTATTAAATTACTTATTTGTTGTTATTAGTAAGTAATATAGACATAGATGTCATCGTTTTGTTTTGTTTTTTCTGTTAAAATCGTTGCTTGTTTTCTGTTGAAATTGGAAGGTAAAAGAACTCAAAGGGTTGGTTTACATACACACACATATATTTGGTTTAACTTGTTTCTTTATGTGGTAATGAGTGTAGGGATTCAAGGAAAAACTAAGGGTAGAAGGAAATTGAGGTCGGGTTTATGAGACATGGGACGTGGAAAGATTGAGATAAAGAGGATCGAGAACACCACCACAAGGCAAGTAACCTTTTCCAAAAGAAGAGGTGGCCTCATCAAGAAGACAAAGGAGCTTTCTGTGCTCTGTGATGCACAGATCGGGATCATCATCTTCTCCAGCACTGGGAAGATGTGGCAATGGTGCACTGAACCCTTCAGGTGCATGCCTACTACACCTTCATTTCCTTTTCTCTCAGATCCCTTGCCTTCTGAACTTTGTTTCAACTTCTCAAGTAAAATAAGGGTTTGTAAATTTGTAAATGGATACACTTTTCTGTGTTAGTTTTTAGCATTTTGCTGACTAAGTGTTTCTTTTCTGCTTCTAAACTTTGATTCCATTTCTTCTTAATTGTTTCTAAAACTTTTATTCTGTTCCAGAAGATAAGGGTTTCTAGATATTTGTAGCTATATAAATATATATATGTACAGTTTTCTTTTGCTAGTTCTTCCAAAATGGCTTCCATATCTGTGGTAGTTTTCATCATCTTGTTGATTAATTTCTCTCTTCAAATATACTAATTAGTTCTGTGGGGTGTTAAGTGGTTCTGTGTTATTTGTTTGTGTGTCATGTGAGAGGAGGTTTTAGGTCAATATCATCTTAATTTCATTCTCAAAAGTAAGGTTGACCCACTTGAGTGCCTTGGACTTGAAGTGCAGTTTCATGTCTGACATGGTGATTACAGATCTGATCAGTTCATACAATGATGTGTTTTCTCAGTGTGGCATGTGCTGGGTTATAGATTTCGTTTTCAACCACATATATATTTGTGATCTTCTACATTAAACTCTCTCTTCAAGCCTCTAACTTTATCATGTCTGAACTATGCATTCATTTTTTCTGGCTAAAAACCAATCATATTAATCAAATTCATCTCTTTTTCCTGCATCCATGTTCAATCTTATTCATCTCCAACTAACCCTCTAGTACTTTTACATTTTTTTATTAATAATTAAAACAGTCACACCAAACTCAGAGGTAACTAAAACTCTTTGATAATTTATATTTTCTCACCTAAATAGTTGAAAGTACCATATCCAGTGCACATGATAGATTTCTAATTTATAATAAGTGGGTTGAAACTTCATTTTGTAGGAGTAAATCACGCTTAAAATCTACTTAATGTTAGTTATAATGCTGATTATCATGATTTAATCTGATTTTATTTTCTGAAAAATATGAGCTTGTATTCATCATGGATTTATTTTATTACTGTATTAAACATGAAAACTCTGTGATCAGGATGGAGCAGATCATAGAGAAGTACCAGAGATCAACTGGAGCTCGCATTGCAGAACGTGACCATCCCCGTGTATGAGGCTAAAGTGCTAAACTTTCGTTCATATCCTGATAAAATCAAAGAACAAAAAAAGTGATTTTGGTCTTTGTATTATGAATCGAATTAAGGTTTCTATATTTGCAAATAGGGTAAATTTTGGTACATATAAAAAGCTAAAATCACATGTGTTTATTTAAAGTTTGAAAAATAAATTTAAGAATATACAAGAATAAAAGTGAAATACTAAAAGTATACATGATTGCAGGAAGAATTTATCCATGACATGGCAATGCTGAGGCAAGAAACTCTCCGTCTTGAACTGGGAATTCAAAGGTATCTCGGTGAGGACATGGGGTGTTTGCAATATGAAGATTTGACTAAACTTGAACAAGAATTGGAGAATTCTGTGGCAAAGGTTCGAAATCGTCAGGTATATGTGTACATGCACTGTTCTGATAATTATTCAATTTAATTTCTTGTCTATTACATTTTCAAAAGGTGTTAAAAATTTGAAGTATAATAAGATATTTTGTGTGACTAAAAAGATGCATTTAATGGAGTGTTTTTAGTGCTACTTCTTACCAGTAGTTTACTTGAGGTCTATAACAGTTCTTGAATGGTGAAATCTTACCCTTAATTTGTGACAATGAAAATGTTTGATGAAAATTACGAAAATTATTTGATTTATGTTAAATTAAACAAACTTAACCTGATTAAATTTATTAAAATATAAACCTGTTGTTTAGTTCATTGCTTTCTTGGTCATGAAAATTATTTCAAATGTCAGAACATGTGTTATCCCTGTGGAGTGTCTCTATATAATCACAAGTGGCTAAGGTGTTCAATATCATGTGGATTAATTAGTGTCATGTTTTCTTTGTGTAAGTTCTTACACATTATTATACTCGTTTTTTTTTGTTACTCATTGATTTTAACAAAATTATACAGCTTTTATAAATTGCATGCCTCAAAATGCACTTAACAGTAGAGTTAAAACAATTAAAACATGAACAATTCTTCGTATAATATGGCCAATCACTTTTTCATGGTTCCATCTTTGTCACCAATTGTCTGACATGACTATATATATCCATGCAGAATGAACTCTTGCAACAACAAATGGAGAATCTGAGAAGGAAGGTATGACCCTCTTTCACATTTATCATATACACTATACAAACCCTACCCATTAATTTTCTGTAGACACAAAACAACCAACATTATATATATTTATTAATTCTACCTTCTTAATTATAATTCAGGAAAGGATGTTGGAAGAGGAAAACAATAATTTGTCCAATTGGGTAAGAATGTATACTTACAAATCTAATATATATTATAAATGTTTGTAAAAGTGTTTTTGATGCTGTTTGTAATCAAAATTGAAGTTTTTTTTTTTTTTTTTTTACATAAGTTTTATTTAGGACTTATAGTTTATACTTAGATAATTAAAAAAAATAAGCCTTTTAGAATAGAAATAAAATACATTTTTCTATAAAATAAACATATATACAAGGTAAAAATACATTTTTACAAAAAATATATAACAAAGTTTCTAGAGATTAACTTAAGCATAATTAATTTTAACTTTAAGAAAACACATTCTATTTTTCTCCATGTTGACATCTTTGAAAAAGCTGTCCTTATTATCTGACATAATAAGGAAATTAGTAATAATATTACAGTAACGTTGTTAACAAAAAAGTTGGGAAGATTCAGGAACACAGAGCAGTGTTGGAGTTTGAGAAGGCTACAGTGGAAGCAAGCAAACCAATGCATATGAACATGATGGACGAGTTTCCATTCTTTGAAGAAGAACCTGCTGGTAGCATCCTTCAACTTGCTTCTCCTGTGCTTCCACACTTTCACCCTTATCTTCAGCTTGCACAACCCAATATCAAGCCTCAGTGAGGGTATGTTATATATATATATATATATATATATATATATATATATATATATATATATATATATATATATATATATATATATATATATCTTTATGTTCTTACTTATCACTTACAAATATCAGAAAATATTTGAAGTGTTTCAACCATTTTACAGAAATGAGGTCCCTTTTATGACTTAAGGATTATTAGGATGATGATGAGAGACACTGACTGAAGAAAAAAAAAAGAAATAACGTAAACAACTGAAGGGATACTCCTTATTAAGACTTCTTCTCATAATCTACATTTTAAAAAGACTTTCTTTTCCTTCTTTTGTGTGTTAAAGTGTTTATGACAACAAATGTCTAATCTAAACCTGCATAAACATGTGTATGTATTGTCTTAGTAGACAACATTAAATAGACATATTTTTGTTGTTGACAGTTTCAAAACATGATTATGTTTTTCTAGCTGTGTAGTTTCTCGAAGAAACTATGAACTTTTGTTGGTTTGTTTAAAGTTTTTACGTCACTAATTTAGAAAATGTAAGTTTCAGAGTCTAACATTTTCATGCCTAGTGACATAAGAACAAATATCATTTATTTTTATGAATCTACATCACACGTTTTCTTCTCTTTACCATGTAAAAGAGTAAGATTGTTGTAGTTTTAATTGTTTAATGGAAGCTGTTTATTCTCATCTTACCCTATTCTATCTATATTTTTTTTTTTATCTTTTAAAGATATTTTAGTTTTGAATTAAAATAGATTTAAATGTTAATGTTTCACCAAACATTGATCTGACTAAATTCTCAGTCACAGTGTTTTCAGAAATACCATTTCTTCTGGTATGGTTGAATCCACACAAATGAAATTCAATTAATGTGAATAATTTTTGTAAGAAGAACTAATGTGAATAATGTTGATCTGTAGTGTCTTCATGTGTGTTTGTATTATTTTTCAGAGTTTAAATTCAATTTTTTCATATGCATCACATCTATCATTTTTCTTTTATTTTCTTCTCCTTCTCTTTCTTAGTATATATTATATTAGTTATAGATGTTGAAGAATATGATATGGGTGGCTTGTGATACCTTGCAGACTAATGAAAGATGGAGTAATTTCTTGAGGGAATGAAGAAGCTAATTAATGTCATCCTTGTAATGATAGACACATTTGAAGTCTCCTTCATTAGGAATCATGCTTTGGAATTGACAGTAATAATTAACTTGTTACCTTTTTTATTTTTTATTTTCAATTAATTAAGTATGTACACCAAATTTAATTAATTTTAGTTGTTATGAGAGTATGTGTTTATGGTACAACAGATATACTAGATAGAAATTTATGGAAGAAAGTGTTTTTTTTATAACTCCTAATATAATATAAGAAATGTTTAAAGAATATAACACAACTAAAATACTAATACCAATATATTATTTTATTACTTAATATTTCAAAAGGATTAGGAAAAATAAGAATTTTTAATGAAATAAATATTTTTTTTATAGTTTTATTGAATACTTTAAACACCTTTTATGTTGGTTATTGATAATATGATTTATAATATATTATCTTATTATTTATTATTTCATACTTAACAAATGGAACATCAGTGTAAAAAAAAAAAATTAATGAATGTCAAATACGTTTAATAGATGTTTTAGTAATGTATAGACTTTAAGCAACCTTTTATGTAGGTTAATTGAAAAGGTTTTCTTTTCAATATATTCAGATAATTAATTAACTTAGTATTTGAGCAAACAAAAAGGTATCTAAGTGGCATGATATGAAATTGAAATATAATGTATATTATTATTAATTATTTTAATTGGAATATATATTTTTTATAGTTTAAAAATAAAATAAACACTTTAATTATATTTTTTATACTTAAGTGGTATTTAAGTTTTATTAATTATTTTAATTGGAACATGAAGTTCAAAACACTTTAACTATATTTTTTCTCAAATATATAATTATGTATTTTTTATAGTTTAAAAATAAAATAAACATTATATAATATTTTAGCAGAATATAATTTATATGGTAATGTTTTCACGTTATATATAATCTTGATATGAATTTTTTCAATTTCATCCAACTATTTTGAATGTTCTTTAATTTGTTTTTTTTTTATCTGTAAACAAGTGACTGTAATTCGTTTTTGTTAAACTCACGGTGATGACCTTACTATATTGAATGACATGTGATATTTATCGTTCATGTTATATGTCACTTTTCTTATAACAAGTTAATTTTGAGTAACGACATTGATGTAATGTAATAATAATAAAAATCTTCAATTAAAAAAGAGTTTGGAGAAGAAATTCCAGAAAAACAAATTCAATAATATAAACAGATTCAAACATGTAAAAATATCTTAAAAATAGACATATGTTAGAACAAATTATTTGAATATTACAATAAAATTAACCTTTTTATTAGATAACCAAGGTGCATATGTATAAATTGGAATCCCACACCACCAATTACCTCCAATTAGAATACATATGTAAGACCTAGCTTATTATCCTATAGAATAATTTCTATAAAAAGTCTTATAAAATTTATATTTTAACTAATATTTGTATTCACATAAGATTATATTTGTAAGAAAGACATATATTATTAGATGGAATTCTTAACAAGTATGAATTCTAGAAGGAAACAAGAAATAAAAATTTATACCTTAAATCCATTCCCTGCGCCCTTTTATGCGGGCCTGAAAGTGTGAAGTAACTGCGACCCTCATTCAGCTTCTTTAGGTTTTGTATTCCGAAAAGCTTTAATTTTTTCATTTTTTTTAGAATGTAATTCAAAAATAGAATGCAATTACTTTTTATTTATTTATTTAAAAAATAGCATAAAACTTTTAAATCAAAATCTCATTTACAGTGCCACCTAATTGAGTAAAAGTTTTTTTAAGAAAGACATGTAACTTTTTTTTGGATGACTCATCAGTGAAAAAAGAATTATTTAATTGTAGGTGATCACTTATTGGCTATAAGTATTCCAAAGATTTTGAAATTTCAACTTTTATCTTTAAAGTATTATTTTTTCTTGGTGAAATATAATTGTAATCCCCTCAAATTTTGATTTTGGCTTCCTAACCTAACCTCTGCATCCTTCTTACTCGACCTTATGATGTTGAACTAATCACCTATTTACCTTTTCCAATTAAAAATAGAACACAATTAATTTGAACACTATACGTAAAAAAAAAAAAAATGTCTTTTTCAAGGTATAAACATGTTGTTGCAAGTCATTTTCTTTCTTTACCTTCTATGTCTATGTAAGTTAGAAAATTATAAAGGTTAAAAGACATGTCTCGGTGCAAAGAGAGCATTTACTAAGTTATTTACAAATCATCCATCAACAAGATTCATATCCAAAATAGAATTTTACCTCTCTTTTTTATAACCCTTAACAATTATTAGGTCTCGGCAGAAAATCAGCTTCTTGCAAATAAAAACAATCGAGTTGAATATAAATACAATTAGATTTGAATGACGGATTAGAACTTAATGTATATTAGACTCGATTCAAATTGATGTTATAATACTTATAAATTCATAAATATATTTTAAATTTTAGTTTTAATATGATATTTTTTATTTTGTTAAAATATAATGTAAATTACATAAAATAATAATTTATTATAACAATCATTATTAAAATAATAATGTTACTTTTTTATTTAATAATTCATAATATTTATTTCATTATTCAAAACAATTAATTTTATTTTTTAAAAATTGACTTATTATATACTCGCAAGCTAAATAACGTAACTTAATTAACGTATAACCCCACAATTCATATCTTAACTTTAATAAATTAAATAATATAAACTTTAAAATAAGTTAAATAACTGACCGATGCGCAGGCTTAATTGGATAAACTTTTATTGGTTTAGAACAAGTGAGGTAATTTTTTTTTTTTTCATTTCAATCATTATATAAGTTAAACTTTGAATAAAGAAAAATATAAATTGAATTTTAAGATCTAAGTTGTGGGTGCGAAATGTACAAGAAAAAAAGAAGTAAATGAAGAAAAAGAAAGGACTGAATAAGCACATGATTGCAAGAGCATGTTATGCAACATCATGTACTTTACAACAATAGCTTTTTTCTTCATATTGTTTCCAATGATGATGACATCCATCTAAACTTTTGTGCCAAATAAGCCATGGAGTAAATTTGATTGCATGCCTCTCTGAGGACATGAAGGAAAATCAAAAGAAAAATGCCTCCAAAAGCAGCAACTCTCAACACAACTCTTTCTGGTGGTGAGTTCAGAGTTAGGTAAACACAATCCACAGTGATCAAGATCCAGCAAAACTTTTCCATCAACTCTTTGATAAACAGCAATTTCCCTGCATAATTTTCTGCTGAGATTTTACATACAATCCTCAAACACAACACCCCCACAACAAAAAATGTGGTCATGGACCAACCCCTGTACCTCACAAGTTTCCCTCCCACAACCAAGGCCTCTTTCCTGCACACACAAGAGGCACACTCACCTGAAAATGTTGAGGACATGAGTGCATCAAAACCTGTGTAATAAGGCAGCACAACAGAATCCAGATACAAGCTTGCATGCAAAATGCCAGACACTGTTGATGCCACAAAGAATGTGTACTTGAAGTCCTTATCAGCTGCACTGTCAAAGGACAATGCAGAGATGAGAACCATGAGAAGAATTGCAGGACCAAGGCAAGAGAGTGGGAATACTGTGTTGATTTGAGGACCCTTTGCAAAGGCCAAGATTATAATTGGAAGGGACACTGGCCCAGATGGCAAAAGGAATCTTTTTGACTGACTCAGAAAGATTCTCCCTCTTCCAGAACTCATGTCCATAATCACTGTCACAAGGGTCATTAAATAAGAAGCTGCTGCGAAGAGAAGCACCAAGACATCAACAAGAAGAGGGTAGTTTGAAGGGTGTGTTTTGTCACAGAAATAGTGGTAAGGGCAGTTGACAGTGTCCAAGGTTTCCTCCACTTGCCAACTGATGCACTTGAAGAATGTGGCATGAACTTGTTCTTGGTCCCATCCAGGTTGGAATGTTGGGTATTCTGGGAGCCAGAGCAACATGTTCATTATATGGTTCTGTTGGTAAATTAAATTTTCATGTTATAAATAAGAACCTTTTGGATAATTTTTTTGGTTGGTTGGGGTACTCAACTTCAGGTTGAAGTGGATGAAGAAAGACCAACTAATCAAAATTCTATCTTGTAATAAATTTGGTAGAGCATTTATTCACTTTCTTTTTGCAATTTCCTCTGTCAATTGCCTTTCAGAGAGGAATTCAGTTCCTATCTGATGCATACCAAGTGTTGAATGCAAGCAAATTTTGTGAGGGTGTTGTTGAATTTTTAAGTGAAGAAATTGGTGTTAAGATTAAGGCAACGTGACTCCAAAGGGAAAGGGATTTTGTTTGGTGAGTGATGAACATTTTGTTGATTGCATGATGTGCTGCCAAACTGATAGTATCTGCTATGTACAAACAAAAACTGGTATACCAACAGCACCTCATATGGAGCATTATGCAGAATTTGTACCTCGTGAATTATGTTCCCTGTTTCTTTGTTAGTTGTGTGAAGCGGATTAAAGTTAATAATGGAATTTAGTATTTTTACTCATCTTAGAAAAATGCAATTTCGTACCTAATCGGTTCCGAAGATCATTGCCAGAAGAATCCCATGTCAATTAATGCTTTCACCTTCTTCTTTAAGACAAGGTTAACTTGTCCTTTTCATTGCAACCAAAGTTAAATTAAATTAGAAAGATCTTCACCAAAAGAAGAAAGAGTTTAACAATTCACTCCTGCAACTTTTCCGTACAATCAAGTAAATCATTTTTTGTCACCTTAACGGGCTTGTTTTTTTGAGAATGGAACGTGGGATTAGTAGAGTAGCTCATATTACTTTTATTGTACCGCATTGTGATGTCTTAATAAAAAGGAGAATTTTATTTTAAATTTTTATCTTATTTTTAATGTAAAATTTTCAATACATTTTTTATTGTATTGAAAAAAATATACATATTGAACATTGAATTATATATTTTGGATGATTATGATATCATTGTTAAAAGGTGAACTTTGAGTCTAATTTAATTATACAAGACTAATTAGATTGTATAATGAAATAAATGTGATATCATTTTCGTTCACAGAAAAATTTAGAAATTTGAATCTTTTTATTTTTGTGCCAAATTGGCAGAAGCTACGTTATTTGCATGAATCATACATCAGAGTGATACTTGAGCAAGTGGATATGACAATTTGTTTTAATTGGAATTGTTTAGGTGGTGGGTTTGCATTTCCATTCATCAATTGCAATTCTTTAGGTGACGGGCTTAAACTCAAAATACACTCATAACCTTCTTATACTTTGAAACCAATATTATCTTACAATCATATATATAAATTTGTTTACCACTTATTAATATCAAATATATTTTTTACCATGTTTTCTTTTAAGATATATAAATAGTGTTAGAATTTTTTTTATTTATCTTAGTGATCGATTTGAAAAGAATTAGTAAAATAGTATAAAAAATCTTTGAAACTATTTTCATGAAAAATCCAATCACTAATCAATTTTTAAATTACAAATCATGAGTGTTAGAAAAATTCAAATATGAATTTAAGAAAAAAGAAACGTAAAAACAAGAGGTTGAACTCATAAAAAACTTTTGGATTGATATATTAATATCACAATATCTTATATAAGTTTCCTTTTATTTTATTAATATTAGATCTCAACAATAAATTTGTTTAAAAGACCTAACAATAACTATAATAGATATTTTACTTATTCAAAAAGTATAATTAATTATATTTTAAATTTAATTTGGTAAGAATTATGATAGTGACTTTTTAATATATTGGAATTTATGTGAATTTTTGAAATATATGATAAATGTGTAATTTTAGGATAAATATCAAAATTTTGGAATGGTACCATATTAGTCATTTGATCAACTAAGTTTGCTTATTTGATATTGACTTGTGACAGGTTAAGATAAAAACTATAACTATTTTTAGAATTCTGGTAATTATAATTTGGAGACCAATAATCGCAGGATTGAAATACTTAGAGACCTGATGAACATGATTAGAACTAGTATACTTATCCGTGTAATACACATTCTTTTGAAATAAATTAAAATTTAAAATATTACTGTGAAAATACATAATTTATTTATTATGAGTAACGAATAAAAAAAATCATGTTAGGCTAAAATCATACTTTTAAAATATTTAATACATCAAAAGCAATTTAAAAAAAAAAATAACCATTATCATTACCGTTAGCATAGGTCCATGTTTTAGGCTCATTTACTTGGCTCTTAGGGTTAGTTTTGTGTGTATAACACACCTCTTGTAGCATTTCACATACACTCAATAATACACCATCTCCTTCTCCATATATTTCTTTGTTTTCTATATGGTATCAAGAGCCCAAAACGATTTATGGTTTGATTGAGAAGAGATTTTTACAGTGGTTCCATTTTCCTTAGCCATAAGCCTTATGCCTTGAGCCATAAGCCTCTTTCTCAAATATTTTATGAATGAGAAGAGATTCTTGCAGTAGTTCCTCCTTTCTAAAGGCCTAAGCCCTAAGCCTTTTTTGCAAATTTCCAAGTTTCACCTTATTGCAATTTTGTTTTCTGCTTCGAGTTGTTTTTGGAGGTTCAACACATGTTCTTTATGCCACCATTTTAAGGTATTTGCATTCCTCTAATAGTAGGTTTGTATTCTGTTTTGTTTGTTGCTTCCGCGGTGTGGTTCACATTTTTGTTTTGTATTCAATTTGTTATGGCAACTTTTAAAGATGATTCTCTTCAGTCTAGTAGTATGTAATTGAATGATAAAAATTATTCCTACTAGATTTATGTTATGACAAACTTTCTTCGTGAAAAGTCCATATGTGGGGTTATATTTCAGGTGCTAAGTCAAAACCAATTGACACCAAAGTCGATGATTATGCTATTACTTTAGAGGTATGAGGAGTTGACAACTCTAAAATTATCATTTGGGTCAATAATTCTGTCACACATTTAATTGGCGCTCAATTGACAAAATATGATATTGCAAAAGAGGTATCAGATCACTTATTATTAGAGGAAATTAGACTTGCTTCCCAACCACAGACCAACATAGCCTTGCAATCTCAAGGTATGTCATCACCAAATATATCCTCTAACAAATGGATCATTGACTCAGGTGCCACTAATCATATGTCACATCATTTGTCTTATTTTGTTTTGTTATCACCTGACTCATCCATGTCGATTGTAACTATTAACGATGATTCAGTTACATTATCTAGTATTGGTACCATTGCCACACCATCTTTGTCTTTGTTTAATGTTTACTACGTACCTGGTCTTGCTATGAATCATGCTTTTGTTGGGAAAATATATGATTCTGGATATAATGTGTGTTTCTCTCCATGTGCATGTTTTGTACAGGATCGCACATCACAAAAAGTAATTGAGATAGGTTGTAGGTAAGATGCACTCTATGTTTTGAATCAGGTCAAGGAATCAATAGTTACAGCCTCTAGTGTGGATTTATCTTTGTTTCGTTTGTCTTCTTCTTCACCTTTTTATTTGTGGCATTCTCGTTTGGGTCATGTTTCTACATCTCGTTTAAAGTTTTTAGCATCTACAAGAATCTTGGGTACTTTAGACAGTCATGATATTTCTGATTGTAGTGGTGTTAAATTGGCAAAATTTCTAGTTTACCTTTTAATAAATGTATTTATTCTTTTCTTGCTCCTTTTTTATCTTATGCATTCTGATGTGTGTGGATTTATCTTCGTTTCATTTGTCTTCTTCTTTACCTTTTTATTTGTGACATTCTCGTTTGGGTCATGTTTTTGCATCTCGTTTAAAGTTTTTAACGTTTACAAGAGTCTTGGGTACTTTGGAAAGTCATGATATTTCTTATTATAGTAGTGTTAAATTGGCAAAATTTTCAAGTTTACATTTTAATAAATGTATTTCTTCTTCTCTTGCTCCTTTTGATCTTGTGCATTCTGATGTGTGGAGACCTTCTACTGTATCCACCAAAGGAGGTTCTAGATATTATGTCTCTTTCATTGATGATTTTACTTGTTTCATTTGGATCTATCTTATGAAACGCTAGTATGATTTTCTTACAATTTTCAAAAATTTTAATGCTCTTGTAAATACCCAACACTCTACTACCATAAATTTTTTTTTTTGTGACTTTGGGGTGAATACACTCCTAATGATTTTACCACTTTACTTGCCTATAATGGAATTATACATCAGACCTCTTGCACTAACACTCCTTAACAAAATGGTGTTGCTGAAAGAAAACATCGTCATCTTGTTGAGACTAGAAGATCATTCTTGTTATTTGTAGATGGTCCAAGTGTCTTCTAGGGGGAAGCTATTCTTATAGCAACTCATGTTGTGAATCAAATCCCGACTTCACATAATTTTGGTTTGTCCCCTTTTGAAAAATTGTATGGTCATGCACTCTGTTTCGCGTGTTTTTGGATGTACATGTTTTATTCTAAAACCACATGTTAAGCATATTGAATTATCAGCTAAGTTTGCATTGTGTGTCTTTTTGGGATATGGTCTTAGTCATAAGGGATATGGTTGTTTTGATCTAGTTAGTAAAAAATTGTATGTCTCACGTCATGTTGTATTTTTAGAACATGTTCCATTCTTTTCTATTCCAACTAGCTCACATTATTTGACTACATCTTATGTCATTAAAATTGATCCTTTTGATATTGATGACACTACACCTACTTCTGTACCAACTCCAGAATCTATCTTATCACCAATTGCAGACACCGCACCAAAGGTCGTATTTGTTGATTCCCCTACTATGTCTGCTCAATCATCTCCTGAGGTTTTGGTTTCTCTATCACCTTTTGACTCGTTAATCGTAAGTCTACTCAACTTCCAGATTTTGTTTATTCCTCTTATTCTGGTTCATCTTCTGCTTTTATTGCATCTATTCATTGTCTTCATGAGCCTTCATCCTATAGAGAGGTTGTTTGTGATCCACTTTGGCAGAATCTTATAGCTGAAGAACTTACTGTTCTACATCAGAGTCATACATGGGATCTAGTTCCCTTACCACCAGGAAAACGTCCTATTGGATCTCGTTGGGTATACAAAATAAAGACAAAAGCAGATGGTTCAACTGAAAGGTATAAAGCTACATTTGTTGCTAAAGGATATACTCAAGAGTATGACATGGATTATGAGGAAACATTTGCTCCTGTGGAAAAGATGACTATTGTTTGTA
Source organism: Vigna unguiculata (assembly GCF_037176805.1). NCBI lineage: Eukaryota > Viridiplantae > Streptophyta > Magnoliopsida > Fabales > Fabaceae > Vigna > Vigna unguiculata. The sequence goes on from NC_140793.1 coordinate 3,556,822, forward strand.
CCTTAATTGTTGTCGCTTCTATTTTTCAATGGAAGATTTTTCAAATGGATGTGAAGAATGCCTTTTTAAATGAGGATCTACATGAGGAAGTCTACATGATTCCACCACTAGGTATCTCTCGAAAATCCGGTGAAGTTTGCAAACTTCAAAAATTCCTTTATGGTCTTAAACAAGCACCTCTACAATAATTGTGTCTCTTAGTTTTGTTGCTAGTAGTCATGATTTTGCATTATTTGTTAGAAAAAATAATGCAAGACGTATTTTTCTATCCTTTATAAGTTGATGATATGATTATTACTAGTGATGATTTGGATGGAATTGTATCTTTAAAAATTGCATTATCCTATCGTTTTGTTATGAAAGATTTGAGTGTATTGCATTACTTTTTGGGTATTGAGGTTACTTCTTCTCCCAAAGGTTATCTTCTGTCTGAGTCCAAGTATATTGCTGACTATTTGAGCGTGCTCGGCTTATTGACAACAAGATTGTTGATACTCCTCTTGAGACAAGTGTACAATATTCCTTATTTGATGGTGTTCCTTTGACTGATTCTACTTTATATCGAACTATTGTTGGGAGTCTGGTTCATCTTACTGTGTCTTGTCCAAACATTGCACATGTTGTTCATGTTGTTAGTTAGTTTGTTTTAGCTTCCACAATAGTTCATTGGGGTGTTGTTCATCGTATTTTCAAGTATCTTCGGGGCACTCAGTTTCAGTCTCTTTTTCTTTCTTCTACGTCGTCTTTAGACTTGCGTGCCTATTGTGATGCGAATTGGAATGGTGATCCTAATGATCAGAAATCCACTATTTGGTGGTGTATTTTTCTTGCTGATTCACTTATATCATGGAAGAGTAAGAAACAAGATGCTACATATTGATTGTCCATAGAAGCTAAGTATCGCACTACAAAAAAACATGTAAGTAGCGACAATTATTTTTGTATTTTACGTCATTTTTAACTGTCGTAATTTACTTGAGCGACGTTTTCCTAAAATGTCGTAATTCTTGCCGTCACAAAGTATAATATGGCGGTTTAAGATGAACCGCCGCAGCAACCGTCATTTTATACTATGTATACAATGACGATTTAAAGAGGTAAATAACGTCAATTAAAACTGACGTAATATTTTTAATAGAAAACAAATTCAATGAAAAAACGACACTTAAAACTGACATTATTATCATTATATTATGATATTTTTAATTGTCACTATTATAATTAATTCTTAAATAAATTATATCATTATCAAGTGTCATAATTTTAATATTTAATTATTTAATTATTTATTATTTTTCACCTGCATTTATACTTTCATAATTTAATAAAATTTATTTTTATGATGTTTAAAATATATAAAAAATTATAAAACTATTAAAAAAGAAATTAATAGACTAAATTATTTTATTATCAACATAACATAATTACACCAAAGTACCAAAATATTCAATCATCCAAAAAATCAAAGACAACATTAAAATTTTATAAGGCAATTATAAAACTTGCACACCTAATTTTATATTGCTTTGCTTCCACCACTTGATCTTAGTATATTGTGTGGAGATGGCACACCACTTCCAACATTCGGTGCCTACAATAAAGAAAGAATATGAGTAAGTGAAATTCAAATAAATTAAGTGATCCCTGCAAGGGGAAAGTTGTTCTATCCTCAAAACAATAAAATGAAATAGTTAACTAAAATAATTAGTAAAATAAAAGAGAATATATATATTAGCCCCAAGAATGTTTTCTTGATCATTATTAGCTTTTTTTAGATAAGAAGACAAATGAATCAACCAGATTTTTGCTTCAACATATTAGATTAATGATAAGGGACACTTGTGGTTAATGTGTTAAGCAGTTTAGGTGATTGGAAATCCCTGTTGTACGCTAAATGATGCAGTCATATGTTAAGCAACTAAAAGCCATGTACCAAAATAGTCTATAAGCAATGTTTAAAATTATGAACAAAGAAACAACTTAAAAAAAAATAATCAGCTTCCAGAAACATGTGGGATACAAGAAAATACAAGCATGTCAAACATGTGCCATAGTTACGTAATAGACACTAATAAATACTAAGAAATATTTTGGATCATTATCACTCATACATTCTTTATAACTTCAAGCATGCTGAATTATTTAAAAACTCATTAACAATAACTCATTTTCAATTCAAGCATGATATAAGATAAAGAATCAATGGCATGCCATGTTGTAGGTAATAAGATCAGAAACCATCTAAGTGTGTGGGGTATTCGTAGAGTGTATTATGAGAGTGTGGGTTTTTCAATGTAGTTAAGAGTGTTATGTTTGTACCCCTGTATTTCCAGAAAAGTGTTAATTTTCAATAATAAGAATATTTATGATACGAACAGGATGCTTCCAGCTTCTGAATTTTGGATAGGTAGAATAACTTTATCCACTAACCTCGATTCAACGGCCTGTAGAAAAAATATATATAAACATATCATCATAGGATCCATTGAATAAGACATCATATGGAGACATAGACAAGGTTTAAATAAACAAGGAATGGGAGGGAGGTCTCAAAGTCATCACATGGCACTGTCTCACACTTTGGATATGCTTTCAAAGATGTTTCCCCAATATATGCTCATATAAGGCTCTGCATATAAAATAATTCACTACTTAGAAGTGGTAGTGATGCTATGAATCTTTTATATGAAAGAAACTACCAAGCATCATACCTTATAATCAACACACAACGTCAGTGTTCTTCTCTACAAGAGCCTTGGACATACCAAAAATCTTAAATAAACCAAAAGCACACACTATGGAAGTGCACAAAATTTCCCAGATAAGAAAGCTTAGGTTCAACACAACATAAACCTTCTGAACTGATTTCTTGAAGCAAGTTTTACGCTCGTCAATATGATCTTTCAAGAAATTATTCCAACATAGTTCAAGACTCAAATTATTCCAAGAAAAAAGTCAGTCATAATTATTAAAAGCAGTAAAATAATCAAGTAATGAAATTAGTTCCCAAAACACTCTACTAAAATATTAAAAACGAATATGCACCCTTACAAGAAACATAAACGTAACATAGGATCAATAAAATGTGCTTGGAAACTCACCTCCTCCAGTAAAGAAACTCACACTTACACAAACTCACCTCCTCCCTCGCCGATCTCCTCCCTCGCCGATCTCCTCCCAATCCTTGTGTTTCTCGCTGCTGTTGTCATCTTTGAAGAGGTTTTCGTTGACCTCGACGTCATCACCGACGAGTTTAGGTGAGATAGGAGCGACGACGGAGGGGGAGAAATGGTGGTGTGGCACATAAGGAGGGGTCAAGCGGGATGATACTCGATGAAATCGATGGAGGTGAAGGTGACATGGGGGAACTGGAATAAGGGTTTGCCAACGGTGAAGGTGCTCTGGTATTTTGTGCTCTTGAAGGGATTAGGGTTTTAAGGGGGACTAGGGTTTTGAGAGTGTATAAGCTATTTCCACCAACAGGTAGAAGGAATGAAAGGGGGAGGGAGAGCAGAAGACTGAAACGAAAGAGTGAGAATAGAGGGAAAAGATCATTGGAAAAAAAATAGAGGGATAAATTAAAGAATCCAAGAAAAAGTGTTTATAACATTATTAAAAAAATTGTAGTTAAAACTGCCGTATTTTATATGCAAAATATGACGGTTCTAAAAATGACAATTAAGACTGTTACATTTTACATGTAAAATGTGACGGTTCAAAAAATATCGTATTATTAAGTAAAAAACGACGGTTTTAAATAACTGTCATATTAAAATCGTCATTATTTACACAATTTTTTGTAGTGTCGTGCCATAGCTTTGACTACCTGTGAGGTTATTTGGTTATTTTGGTTACTTGCAAATATAGGTGTCTATTTGAAAGATCTTTATGCCTCTACATTGTATTGGTTATTTGACATTTTGAATGTGTTTCATGACATTTGAAATGTGAAATTAACTTAACAAATTTTAGTTAAAAGGACTAAACCCACACATTTCTAAAGTTTAGGAACTAAATTGGGCCAAAGTTTCGAAGAGGGACTAATTCCAATTTTGACAAAAAGTTAAAGGACCAAAACATATTTAACCAATATTCAATATTAAAAGAAATGTTGTTTCTTCAATATCAAATATTTAGAAATAAATTATATTATAATTATATACAATGAGTATTTTAATAATTTAAATGGGGATGGGTATTATGACAGTTATGAAGATGGGGATGGGGCATATATGTTGATCCTCATCCCCATCCCCATACCCAATTGAAAAATTCGGGTATTCCCCATACCCATACCTAGTAAATGCAGGGATTCCCTATCAAAGCAGGGACAAGTTCGGGCAATACCCATGGGACGAGTTTATTTGCATCTATATCCATCATCAACTTATGTAGGCTATATGGTAAATGGATAGGCAAAAAATCTGACTCCATTTAAACTATAAGTTTTTAACTTGACCTAACTTATTTTGTAGGCATTTTAGGCTGGTTCTAATTAAACTTATTTTGATAATTCTCACTAGTGCAACAAAGACTTTATATAACGATTAAGAAAGACTTTTTATGTTAGTTGTAAAACTAGTATAAATACAATTTGCTTATAAAGTTTTCACTTTTTATGTTGGCTTTAGAACAATTGGCATAAAAAATTTTATGTCTCTTCTTCATTCTATCATCACATCATATTCAGATCTACTCTCCTTTACTTTCCAAATTTTTCATGAAACCCTAATTCCACTATTGCTGGTTACTTTCAAACCCTTAACAATGGTGCAAGATCGCAAACATTACATCATAAGCAACATGTTTTACCCTAACCTCATGTTCATCGCTGATGTCATTCAATCCCTACTCCATTTCCTCTACCTCTTCATTCACATCCACAAGATTTGCATTCTCACTACCCCTTTCTTCACCTCCAATACCACTTTTGTCGCGAACTTCTTCGCTAAGAAGGTCTAGGATTTCGTCCTAGATATATCAAACATAATAAAGACATTATTACACAAGCATTGATCTCAATAAGAATGAAGAAAATCCTAAATGAGAGGAAATCATCCAATTACCAAACGAGAGAGTTCCGAGAGTAAGAGCAAAAGCAACAGAGAAAGCAATAGTAGGAGCACTACGAGAGCGACAACCAAATGGTCACCAAAACGACGAGGTAAGGAGTAGACGACGATGCAATGCAGTAATAAGGAAAACTAGGAGTATGGTCCAGAGAAGATGAAAGTGTGATTACAATACGAGAATGTTAGGGAGAAGAAGGAAATTAAACATATTATGTTGGTTATATTAAAGAATTAACCTAATATTTTTATTTTAAATTTAAAAGAATATAATTTCCCATTTTCTATGTCAGTTTTAGGTATAACCGACATATAAAGCCTTTTACTTTAGTACAAAAGTGTCATCGCTCTCACTTTCTATGTCAGTGCTAGGTATAACCTACATAAAAAGTCTTATCATATTTACAATTATTCCAAGTAGAGGAAGCTAATAACTTGTATTTGTCCGGTCTTTTTTAGTTCAAATGTGTTTGCAATTTTTGAAATGTTGTAGATTAGAGTTGGTATTCTCAAGGTTGAAATAATACATTTACTAGTAATATAGTCCACTCTGCATATGTTAATTTTAATGTAAATTTGGGGTGGGTTTGACTAGTCATTATTATCTTGATTATCTAACTACAAAATTTGGGTGCTAAAGAAGGTTTATGGTCATGATTAAAATACATTGGAACAACTAAAATTTAACTACTTACATTATTGCATTTGTTATATTAAGTTGTTCTTTTGTTTTTTGCATTCATTACTTGAGCATTGCTCTATTGACACTCAAGAATGGTCATCATTGCATGGACATTTCATTACCACTTAAGTACCACATTAAATCGATCATGCAACAATTCTCCAACACAAGTCATAAATTAGGTTTTAGTGAAAGATGTTAAAATAATTATTTCTCATTTGAAACTCTCATCACTCAAGCAATAAGTGATTGTTTAAGCATTGTTGCAAAAATGCTATATTATATCGATTGTTTAAGATATATTACATCGGTTTCAAAATCAATGTAGATCCATTCAATGTAATAAATTAAACATATTTACGTAAGTTAACTTACAACCAATTTAAAATTAAAAAAAAATGGTTCGTCCAATGAAGTTTGTCCATGAAGTTGTCTCATCTCAAAATGCACAAAATAGTTGAAATCACTAAAGACAATGCTATTTTGTTGTTCGGATTCCCCGAAATGGTGGTGAAGTGCAAGAAAACGTGAAGAGTTGTTGGAAGCATGGAGGTTAGGGCTCACCAACACTAGAGGTGCGGAGGTTAGAGATCTATTCCAAGAGCCATCAGATCTACAATGACGTGTCATTGAATGTGCAACGACAACCACCAAATATGCAATGTCGAGACACTAGATCTAAGATGACGAGCCCTCAAATTTGTAAAGGTACGCCACCGAATCTACAACGGCAAGCCAACATGAGCCACGAGATCTACAATGATGCATCAACGAAGCTCGAGTAGGAATGACAATTGGCTTGAGAACGAACATTAGCCACTACTGTTGATTGAAGTGTGTGGTAGGGAGCCACTACAGCCCAAACAAAATGGAGAGCTAAGAGCCAAACGAAGCCACTACATCCCAAATAGAATGGAGAACCAATAGACACCAAATTGAAAAACAAGAGCTCCATTGGAGTACATGTGTGCAGCAAGGAGAGGGTGCAAAAAATTATAGCCAAAACAAAAGTGGTAAGATGAAAAAATGGACTTGATTACACCAGTTCCTACTTATAACTGATGAATAGCCTCCCGCTTCCCAATATTACATCAGTTCTCCATTTAACCGATGTAGTATATGTCCCCTATATTACAAAAATGTCACTACCTCCATAATTACATCAGCTTGGAAGAAAGCAATGTAAAATATTGATGTAAAATCATTAATTTGCACTAGTGTGATAAAGAGTCATATATTTGAAATGAATTTGTGAAGTTTGTATTGTGGTGCAATAAATTACATCACTAAGTGATGATATGATGCTTAAATAGTGATAATTGGGAGTGACTCTCTCCATTAAGAGCTAGACACTCAAATGCTCGTTTGAACCAATTCTTTCTCTTCCTAATCTCTTATTGATTAAGTGACATGAAGTATCACTCAAGCAATAAATTCACAACTTGAGGAAGGAGTCTTGTCTAATTTTATGAAAACAGATCACTCAAGAAAGTTTAGTATGTTGATCAAACAAGTGATAAACTCAATCGATGAAATATATTTCAAATATATAATTTCATATTCTTCAAAAGTAAGCAAAAATTGTAACATCCCATTTAATAAATAAACTTAATTAAATGAAAACGTCACGAAGAATAATATAAAGGGCAAAGTCATAGAGTTTATGTGTCAGTCCTTACAATTATCCAAAAGTTACTAGGAAAGAAACCAAGGCACACCACGATGTCATTAACAAAACAGAATAAGAATTTAACGGTAACCAAAATATACGCTCAAGGAGTAAGTTAATACATAGTCCACAGTCCTAAAAGAAAACTCGGAGTAAGGGGATCCGACCCAAGATAAGCTACGCAGTAGAGTTTCCATCACCCTAATGACCACGAGGGGTTCCCACATCTGCTCACATCAATAAATTGATGATCATCGCAAAAGGAGAAAACCACACACAAAACACACAAGCAAACAGAAAGGGTAAGTTAGAGTGAAAAGGGTTTATCATACAATTGAGCATACAATTTAAAAGCCAAAGATACATAAATCAACCAACATGTGATAGTAGACAATGCAAGACTCTAAGACTTGATTATCCGGATACATATAATTAGTCAGATTCACTAGATCCTTGCACTTGTGGTGGCCTCTATTGCTCTGTAGAGCCATTGCCAACGGATTTCACCCTACCACGCACAAGGTTAGCCTTCAAACATCTAAGGCCATTATCCTGCCAAAGACTAGGGCCTCCTACTACTCTCACCACTTGAATTAGTACGCTCTACATGAGACTAACTAACTCTTTAGAGTTTCAGGATGCAATCCTTACTTAATTATATACTGAGGCACCACCACGAAACCTTCGTGGAATTACATCCTAAACCATGAGGAACCACCATGAGATTTGTAACATCCCTAAGGAATATTACTGATATTAAATAAATAAAAATTCGAAATCCAACAAGTGCTGCATTTAATATAAACTATTTCCCGAAACACGGGAAATTTAAAACTTTACAAAATTAAAATCCATAAATTTTCTCAAAGCTAAAAATGTAAACATCTATATACATATACAAAATTTATCCCCCTGCTAGCCCTCGCTCCGCGTCTAAGTGTCTCCTGGCCCACCTGTCACATCATCTGCTCCCAAATAACAAGTTATTCGATCATCGCCACACACACATAGAAAGGGTGAGCTATGCACAACATATATAAACAAAACATGAATATAATTATGTTTCCCAACCCAAAAATAATCATAACTAAATTCTCATATTGTTCAAATCACCCCACCATGACCTCATAATCCTTCATGAGTCATATGCATGAACTAGGTCTTGGGACTTCCCTATGCTCCCACGAAACTAACTCATTCGTGGTCCAACCCTATGAGCCTATCTCGCTCATAGTCCTGCCCTACAAACTCCTCGTCTGTAGTAAAACATCCAAGTCTCACACTTGGACCCTGGCACGCACGCAATCACCATACTATGAATTCCTCGCCCAATAGTAGCCGATGGGAACATAACAGTTCCTTGCCCATCGTGCGCCCGACACATGCAATCACCATACTAAGGACTCCTCGCCCATTAGTAGCCGACGGGAACTCAACCAGTTCCATGCCCATCATGTGTCCAACCACTGAGCACATCTCAGACCCCTTTTGGACTTAGTCCTTCAAGCCCAAACATCACACCACATGCATATACAATCTATCCTTATGATAAACAACCAAAACACACACTCACAAACACATGAAACTTAGTAACTCGCACAAACTCGCTTAAGTTAGGAACCTCTCGCCCAAGCTAAGCCCTCAGCTTCGCTTAGGCTAACTCACCTCACCTGAGCGACCGTAAAACATCAACAACATCAAGTTATCTCGCTTAGGCGAGATCCTCTCGCCTAGGCGACATCATCTCTCGCCCAAAAACACATTTCAAACTCGCCTGGGCTGAAATACACGCAAAACACCAAAACATGACCAAGACATCTCGCTTAGGCGAGCCACTCTCGCCTAGGCGAGAGAGCTCGTCGCCCAAACCCCAAAACCCCTCGCCTGGACAAGAAGTCGTGCTTAACACACGCACATTTCATCACTATCTCGCTTAGGCGAACCTCACTTGCCTGAGCAAGTGTATGAGTCACTTAAAACCAATGCTCATCGCTTGAGCGAGAACCTCGAGTGAGTAAGAACATGAGTCCCTGTAGGTCTCTCCTAGGCGAGTCCCACTCGCCTGAGCGAGAATTGCAGGTTCTACACTGTTTTACGCACACAAGCACCGCATCAACGACCCAAAACGCTCCCAAAACCCACCAATTCAATTGTCAAGATTACACTCACAAAACAACATGATACAATTGCCATACAGACTCCCATTCTCACACTTCATACCATAAAAATATACACAACACAAAATAGCCATCATGAGCAGCAATTCACATGAAATTCCCAATACAACAGTACCAAATACAAATCCCCTAATTCCTCTCATAAAGAACTCGAAATTTCATGGCAAAACAACATCACAAGCATACAATCTGACCAAAAGCATACAATTTCAGTTCAGCTCCCCTAACCTGGAATATGTGATCAAAAATTATGAAGACAAGACCCCTTGATTCACGATTTCCCCCTTGCTTCAGCCCTTGCACACCCAACTCAACCTCTCACTCTCCAATTTCGTTCTCCTCTCAAGCTGCCACAAAACAATTGCAGAAACCCTTCTTTTTACCTAAACTTTGCCTTTTATAGGTGTCTTAAAAAATGGGTTTTAAAAATAAAACGAAATTAGGCTTTATTATGGTTTTCCCGACCCTCTTAGTAGCCCCATTCTGCTAGGTTGTCTCTACTTTTCCACATTCATACCACCGTTGATAGTTAGCAAAAATAAAGCTTACTCTATGCCCATTAAGGTTTGAACCCGTGACCTCCCACTCACAAGAACAAAGCATACCCACTATGCTAAACCACATTTGGTGATAACCATTAAAATCTTATGATTATACTATCACTCACCATTCACAATTCAATTACCAAAACAAAATAATAAATACACCATATAACACACAATTGTCATACATAGGACTCGAACCCAAGTCCTCTCACACAATCAAAGTACTCTCAACCATTTGAGCTAGTACTTTTCCACGTCACATTAAACAACAATTAATGTCATAAAGACACCTTCTTCCCGCATTTATTGATTAATTAATTATTTAATTAATTAATTTTCCCGGGTCTTACAAGATCTCACCAAGAGATTCATGGAATTACGTCCTAAACCACAAGGCACCACCATGAGATCTCACCAAGAGATTCATGGAATTACGTCCTAAATCATACCATAATCATGTCTCACCAACCAAACATAGGATTATCATGCATACCAATCTCATGCCAATATACAACCAACCAACAAACAAATTCATGTTTTCCATTTCATATTCAACATGGTAAAATCTCATTCCCATTTAATCTCATACAATATACATAGCATCATACATCAGGCTTTTATGGTAAATCATTCTACAAGGCGGGCAAGTTCCTGCTAATCTCACCTGGGCGAGACACGCTTGCTTGGGCGAGAATATCAGCTCTCGCCACTGTTCACGCATGCAACAACCAAGCATTCATAATACAATCGACATTTATCAATATTCGAAGCAATCACAACAGCACCTAAGCACCTTAAACACAAAACTAAGCTAAAACATGCATATATGAAAGAAACACAAAAACCCTAGCTTCCCTTACCTTATCAAAAGCTATTGTGACTGGTTTTGGTACGAGCAGAAAAGCACCACAACTCCTAGAACAGTTTAGTGAGCTGAAAATAGTAACACCAGAGCAAAAACTTGGTTACCCAAAGGAACCCTAGCTGGAACCACGAAAACAAAGCTTAGAAAGGAGAAGGTACGGGTTGAGAACTAACTTACATGAGATGGAAATAGAGTTGAGCTAGCTTGAAGACGATTGAGATCCAAACCCTAGTAGAGCTCTGTTGAGGGAAAAAGGAAGTGAGCAAAGAACTGATTTTGCAAAATGGGCAAAATGGAAAATAAAGGGATAGGGCACCTTTGGGCTGGCCCTTAGGCCCAATAGATGAGGCTAGGCCCTTTAACTTTTAGGGTAGAAAAAAGGTTCTTACAAAACTCACTTCTTTGAAATAAAACCATTTTGATATAAATAGAAACTTTTATATAAGATAGAAAATTAAGAGTATCACCTATAACAATGCATGTCTTACAAACAATTATTCCTTGTATCAATTTAAGATTAATGATTATATTTTAGTTAGTCTAATTAAAGTGTTTAAATGAATGTAACAATTTACACGTGGAAAAACAAACACTACTTCTCATATTACATGAGATTTTTCTTGCAAATTTGTTAAGAAAATTTGAAAGAAAGGACTTTTTTCTACCATTTTTTCTAAGAATTTTAATTGGCAGATATACTCATAGGGTACACGGCCAAAGACCACAAATGAAATTTGCAAAATAGTCTACACGTCACTTCTTGCCTCTAGACTGGGAGGCTGATGTCCCAACCGTACCTGAGTACACGACCCCCAATAGACATGATGGCCGCCTACAATGCAAGGACGCCTCCATCTGGAACAACACGACCCTCAACAGACATGATGGCTGCAAGGACACCTCCATCTGGAACAACACGGCCCTTAGCAGACACGATGGCCGCCTACCACGCAAGGACACCTCCATCTGAAATAACACGGCCCTCAGTAGACACGATGGTCGCCTACCACGCAAGGACACCTCCACATGGAGAACGCAACCCTCAACAGACCTCAACCACCCATTTTATGCAAGCGCCTTCTTCTGGATAACACGGACTACAACCAAACCCCATGGCCGCTTGCCCTACGAAAGGCATCCCTCTAAAAGAAGACCACCCTCGACGCATCTCATGGCCGAATACCGAACACCGCCAACCCTCGGAGGACCCCCTGGTAAATTCCCTCCTTAACACTGGATCTTAGAATAGCCAGAAGAGAAATATTGGGCCCAAAGGCCCATCGCAGGTAGCACCCGCAGGTAAAAAGGTATAAATAGCACATTGTTCTATGCATTGATTACGCATTAAATTATTCTCTGAAACCCTGACATCACCAGTGCTGACTTAGGCATCGGAGTGTCTTTTGCAGGTCCCTTGCGCCGCCCTCAAGCCCCCTTAGAACAAGAGAAGATCGACCCGAAGTAAGACGCCTAAGACCCTTAATCGATTTGTGGACTACAAACCTCAGTTCCGTAAGAACAATTGGCGCCCACCGTGGGGCCGAAGAGTATTTCACAGATCCAAGGCAGTAACCCTAGAGCAAGATGGTATCCACGCGAAGCAAAACAACAGATGTCCCCCCCCTTGGTGCCAACTGTTGAAGTTGGAGACCCCGGTCCCGCCTCGGAGATATCATGCATCCTGAAAGCTCAAGCCAGGATGCAACAAGAGTTTGCAGAGTATAAAAAGAGAAATGCAGATGAAATGGAAGCACTGAGGGAGGAAAACTCCCGCCTTAGGCAAAAAATCGAAGCAGATAAGGCGGCTGGGGAACCATACCCCTCCCATTCGATGGTGGAGGTCCCCGCCCCACTCGAGAGTTGACGTCCCTCCCCACTCAAGACTTGATGTCCACCCTACTGAAGACGAAAGTGAATACAAACCCACCAGGCCCACTATGGGTTGTAACTATAGCTCCTTCGCCTCTAGAAGGAACCACCGCCACCCCTTCATAGACGGAATCACGGAGACACCTCTACCCCATAAATGGAAGGCACCAACCGTTACGTACGATGGGACCACAGATCCGGACGAGTTTGTGTCCATTTACACCAACCAAGTGAGCCTATACTCCACGGACGACGTTACGCTGTACAAGTCATTCTCAGTAGCCCTCAAGGGGTCACCTCTAGAATGGTTCATGAGTTCTACACCATCGACTCCTTCACCACTACCTTCACCACCCAATTTGATACGAGTCGCCGACATGACCTCACCACAATCGCCCTCCTCAACCTCAGACAAGAAGAGGGGGAACCCCTCCGGGTTTTCATTGATAGATTTGGTGCCATCGCCATGAAGATCAAAGACCTTACCCCTAACCTCATCCTAATGTACATGATGACCTCCCTCAGGCCAAGGCCTTTTGCCAACGAGCTGGCCATGCGCCCCCCTCTGAGTATGCAAGAGCTTCGAAAGAGAGAAACCATGTTTATAAGGGTTGAAGACATGCGACGATACCAGAGCAACGCCCAATCCCCCCCAATGCGAACAGAAATCAAGAAGACCAACAAGGAGCCCACCCCGTGCGACCATAGTCGCCCTTCAGAACGGAGACCAGCAAAGTTCTCAAATTATGCCCCCTTGAACGCACCCCGGTCCCGCATATTGATGAAGTCCTGCAAGCAAAACTCATTTCCCCACCCAGAAAATACCAGAACCCGCCCAACGCAGACCTAAGAAAATATTTTCACTACCATCGCAACAATGGCCACACCAACGATGAATGCGACACTCTACGCGACAAAATAGAAGAACTCGTCCGGATCGGACATCTTAAACACTACATAAGGGAAACAGGGGAAGGCCCATCAAGACCCCGGTATGATAGGAACGATAACAAGCGGACTGAGCGACGAAATGATCGAAGAACCGAATGCAGAGAATCGAGGAGAGAGCCAGCCAGAACACAGAACACAGAACAAAGGGAACCAACACAACCGCAACCACGACGACCAGACGACAAACCACCTCTGCACGGAACAATCAACACAATATCTGGGGGATTCACAGGAGGAGGAAGGTCTTCCTCCTCCAGGAAGCGACACCTGAGAGCCGTCCAACAAGTACACATAGTATCCGGCCGAACGCAAAGAAGAATGCCACCCATCACTTTCTCAGATTCAGATTTCCAAGGTATCGACCCCAACCAAGATGACCCCATGGTCATAACTATGGAAGTTGAGAACTTCGCAGTAAAAAAGGTTCTCATCGATCAGGGAAGCTCTGTAGATATCCTGTATTGGAAAACCTTCAACAAGATGCAAATACCTCTCGCCGACCTAACTCCTCACAACGAGCCCATATATGGATTCTCAAGTGAAAGAGTCCCCACCAAAGGGTACATCGACTCCACACAACGTTTGGAGAAGGGAGACAAACCAAAACGATTCCAATCCGTTATCTAGTCGTCGACGCCCACACATCCTACAACATCCTCCTTGGGCGACCATCCATCAAAACGCTAGGTGCCATCGTATCCACCCCGCACCTCGCCATTAAGTTTCCATCCCCGCAAGGCGACATCATCACAGTGCACGATGACCAACGCGCAGCCAGAGAATGCTACATGGCTAGCCTGAAACTCCCACACCCACCCTTGACAACCCACAACATTGAACAATCTCGAGCCCACACCACCCTGGCCAGTGACGACTTGGACCCCAGAATAAACTATGAAGCACGGCTCGAGCCCGTGGGAGAAACAAGACAACTCCAACTCGAACAGCAGGACCACTTCCTCCAGATTGGAACTTCCCTTCCTGAGGGAGAAGAGTGCCACATCGAGCAAGTGCTCAAGCAGAATTCCAACCTCTTCGCTTGGTCAGCAACTGATCTCCCCGGAGTTCACCCCAAAGTAGCCCCCCACCGGTTATCAGTCTTCCCAAATGCAAAACCCGTCTCCCAAAAAAAGAGGAAGCTTGGAGAATGCAGAAGGCAAGCAGCTATAGCAGAGGTCGACAAGCTAAAACAGGCTGGATTCGTTGGAGAAGTCGAGTACACGACCTGGCTAACCAACGTAGTGCTGGTCAAGAAATCCAACGGGAAGTGGCGCATGTGCGTAGATTACACGGACCTAAACAAGGCCTGTCCACGAGATGCCTACCCGCTACCCAGCATAGACAGACTAGTCGATGGAGCTGCGGGACATGCAATACTAAGCTTCATAGATGCCTACTCCGACTATAACTAGATACCCATGGCCGATGAAGACAAGATCAAATCCGCGTTCATAACAGAGGAGGCCAACCTTTACTACAAGGTCATGCCCTTTGGCCTCAAAAACGCCGGCACCATATACCAACGCTTGATGGATAGAGTATTCCAACCGCTCATGGGCAAGTCAGTAGAAGTATATGTCGACGACATCATTGTCAAGTCCCCAAACGCGAGACAACATTTCGCGGACCTAATAGAGGTCTTCAAAGCCTTGCGCACATACAACATCAGGCTCAACCCCGAAAAATGTACATTCGGAGTAGACGAAGGGAAATTCCTAGGCTTCATGCTCACACAGCAGGGGATCCAGGCCAACCCTGAAAAATGCCAAACCATCATTGATATGAGAAGCCCCACGAACATCAAAGAGGTACAACGGCTAGTGGGCAGACTAACCGCCATCTCATGCTTCCTCCCGAAATTGGCAGATAAAACCAAACCAATGATCCAACTCCTAAAAAAGTCGACCAAGTTCACCTGGGACGACACCTGCGAACAAAATTTCAATACCTTGAAGCAACTTCTCACCACCCCCCCCGATCCTGGCCAAACCGGACCTCTCCCTCCCCCTTATAATATACATAGCCGCATCAGCGAACACA
The DNA here is from genome assembly GCF_037176805.1 of Vigna unguiculata. Lineage (NCBI taxonomy): Eukaryota > Viridiplantae > Streptophyta > Magnoliopsida > Fabales > Fabaceae > Vigna > Vigna unguiculata. The sequence continues at coordinate 3,572,689 of NC_140793.1, forward strand.
GTTAGCTCCGCACTCGTCCAAGAGAAGGATAATACCCAACAACCCATATACTTTACCAGCCGCATCCTCCAAGACCCAGAAACACGATACCAAATGGTGGAAAAAGTAGCTCTTGCAATCATAACAGCAGCACGTCGCCTATGACCATATTTTCAATCACACACGATCATCATCAGAACGGACCACCCATACAAAAAATGTTGCAAAAACCAGATCTAGCAGGCCGGTTATCCTCTTGGGCCATCGAACTGTCAGAATTCACTATCCGATACGAGCCGTACAGACCCATCAAAGCGTAATGCCTAGCAGACTTTGCCAACGACCTACAAGAGCAAACCCGCCAAGACACCTGGTGGACCATGCACGTGGACGGCTCCTCGAACCCGCTGGGCGCCGGCGTAGGAGTGGTACTTGAAGGACCTGGCAATGTCCTTATAGAACAATCTTTGTGCTTCAGCTTCAAAACGTCCAACAACCAAGCCGAGTACGAGGCCATAATAGCCGACCTCAACCTGGCACAAGACGTCGGCGCCTGTAAGCTCTTGTGCAAGACAGACTCCAAGCTCATCGTAGGACACCTCAATGGTGAGTACCAAATCAAGGACCCCACGCTCGTGCAATACTACCACATGGTAATGTCCCTAACCGAACACTTCGACACATTCCAAACTCAACACGTCCCACGAAGCAACAATACCCGAGCAGACATCCTCTCCAAGCTTGCCAGTACCAAAAAGAAAGGGCGTTACAAATCACTTCTGTAACACACCCTAACCACACCTTCCATTGAGCAACATAACCAATGCTTAAACATCACCACCACCCTTTCATCAAATACTTGGAAGAAGGAGTTACCCCGGCAAACGAAGAAAAGGGGTGGACTCGGAGAGCGGCACAATACACCCTAATTGGGGGAGAACTATTTAGAAGAGGTTTCAGTAAACCCTTGCTCAAGTGCATAACCCGCGAAAAGGCCGACTATGTCATGCAAGAGATACACCAAGGCATCTGCGGCTACCACTCAGGCCCCAAAACCATGGCTGCTAGGATATTACGTGCCGGCTACTACTGGCCTACAATAGAAGAAGACTGCACCACATACGTCAAGAAGTGCATCCAATGCCAGAAGCACGGTCCTATAACACACATGCACCAAGAAGAACTACACCACGTCTCTTCACCATGGTCGTTCTTAAAATGGGGGATGGACATAATTGACCCTTTTGCACTAGGAAAGGGCCAAGTCAAGTTCCTTCTTGTCGCGGTCGACTACTTCTCCAAGTGGATCGAAGCAGAACCATTAGCCACCATAACAGCCAATCAAGTCCAGCGCTTCATCTGGAAGAACATCATCTACCGCTATGGCATCCCCCACACGATCATAACCGACAACGGTCGCCAATTCATAGACAAAGGCCTCGCCGACTTCTACCGCAATTTGAAGATCACCCATATAACAAGCTCCGTCGAACACCCGCAAACCAATGGCCAAGCTGAGGCCGCCAACAAGATCCTCCTAAGGCAACTGAAGAAACGGTTAGATGGGGCCATAGGCAAATGGCCAGACGAATTACTCGAAATACTTTGGGCATATAGATGCACCCCCTAGTCTTCAACCCATGAAGCACCGTACACTCTAGTGTACGAAACTGACGTCGTCATCCCAGTAGAAGTCGGGGAACCCTCCATGCGGCAACAACACCATGACACACAATCAAACGCCGACTGCATGAGCACACACCTCGACCTTCTGTACGAAACGAGAGAAAAGGCACGAATTTGGGATTTGGCAACCAAGTTGAGAGCAGCTAGAAGATACAACTCCAAGCTAAAACCGCGTTCTTTCCACAAAGGAGACCTTGTATGGAGAATGGCCAGCAAAGCCCTCAAGCACGAAGGCATGTTCTCGCCCAACTTGGAGGGCCCGTTCCGAGTACTTAAAGAAGTAGGCAATGGAGCCTACCGCTTGGAAAAACTATCCGGGAAGCCGCTTCCCAACACCTGGAACGTCTCGCATCTTAAATTCTATTTCAGTTAAAATTTTACTTGTAATCAGATGTACTCTTTCCTACCCTGGTATTTTTTCCCTAAGGAGGATTTTGGCCAGGAAGGTTTTAATGAGGCATCCACCCGTCAATGAAATGCAAGTTTATCATTATCTTGTCTACATTAACTCCCAGCCACTACTTTAAGTGTCGCTGGTCGAACAAGCTAATTCCTAGCCACTACTCTAAGTGACGCTAGTCGAACAATAAGCAAACATTCCTAGCCACTGCTCTAAGTGCCGCTAGTCGAACAATAAGTAAACATTCCCAGCCGTTAATCCAAATGCCGCTGGTCGAACAACATACATTCCCAGCCACTAACCTAAGTGCCACTGGTCGAACAACATAAAAGTTCCCAACCACCGCTCCAGGTGTCAATTGGTCGAGCAAATAACCCCCAACAAATTAAACAAGCATACACCGACGTACATTTTAATATAATAACTTAACCCCATATCTAACCAACAACACATTAAGGGCCGAAAACACAAACATCAGCTAAAACAGATCAAAGTAACAAACCAGAAATTACTTTCATTTTCATAAATCTTGAAGATTACTCAATGCATATTCATCACAATACAATAACAACCCAGCCCCTAAAAGGCTAAAAGGCACACTCGCCCCAAAAACAAGCCGGCAACAAACCAGCAGACCCAAACTACAATTCTCAGTCCCCATTTACATAAACAAAAAACAAAAAGTTTCGGCGTCCTCGCCCCTAATATCTACACTAAATTACTCTTCAGCGTCATTCACCTCCTCACCAACCACGGCTTCTTCTGCCCCATCAGCATCCTCATCGGCATCCTCTCCCTCCCCTGCCACCCCATCAATCATGGCTGGGGGAGTCGCCACCACGGTATCTTCATTCGCTATGGTAGCCACCTCCTGCTCAGCCTTGAGTCGGCTAATTTCTGCGACATCCAGCATGCGATTATCATACACATCCAGATTCAAATTAAAACGACAATCCGTCACAGAAACTTCCCGGTAGAGGAACTCGGCCTACCTAAGAGCCTTCTGAAAGCCATTTACATGCTCATTGTACACGGCCTGTTGAAGACCAAAAACTTCACTAGCGACTTCCTCGGCAGCAGCATCTTTGGCGACATTCACCCCATCCAACTCCACCTGCTTCGCCTTCAACTTTTTCTCTAATCCCACAACACTCCCCTTCAATCTCTTCACCTCAGCCTCCAACTTCGTCTTCTCATCCGCCCAAGCCACCTGTTCACGATCCCTCTGGACTTTTAACGCAGCAACCTCCTCGGCTAACTTTTTCTTATCACCAGCGGCCAACTCTTCCTGCAACATTGTAGCAACCCGCCAGCTCAAAACCATGTCGCGGGCCAAGTACTCACTCATGGCCCGCATAGTCAACCCCGGATCCACAGACTCCACAAAAGCCACCTCATCATCACTCAACTTCAGCTCCAAGCCTTTTCTCATTTGAATCTTGGCCTTCTCAAAACCTCCAAGGTCAGGATTGCTCGACCCACTAGACCCAACACCGCCGGTCTTCACGAGGGCCCTCAACCTCTTACGATCCTTCCCAACACTTTCGAGGGAGCCGGCCTCTTCGCAACGGGAGGCCGGTAGGTATCCATGACAGGACCCGCAAGATTCGGAGCTTGCGACTGTCCCTCACCCTTCGCAGCGTTCGCCATTTTGTCCCTAATCTTGGCGAACAAATCCACTTCTCCACCCACCTTCTTCGCATGATGAGCCATCACACCTGCACAAAACCAAAATTTTCAGATTAGTCCAACACAGAACCAACAACAATGTCAGAATATACCGCATAAGTCGTGGCCAGGATTATCTGTCAAATAACAACAAACAACCCACTTCCCCGGCACCCTAGTAGGCAGCGTCTCTAGCACCTCCACTACCCTCCGGCTATCCGCATCCAAGGCCTCTTTAGTCACCGCGTCCCTCCGAGCAGGTGCACCCTTCCAATAAAACGGAAATTTTGGCCGCTCCTCATCATCATAATACAATAACCTTCCGGCCGGCAGCACCCTCACTCGAAAAAAGCCATCTTTAAACTTCTTAAAAGATTGCGTAAGCCGTCTAACAAGCTAATTCTCGGCCTCCCAACTAGCGACACCCACGACAGCGGATCCCTCGGACGCGTAACATAGAAATACAAAAAGCTCTCGGGAGTCGGCGACAAATACAGTGCCCTACAAATAAGCCAAAAAGCCTGCAAACTCCCCCAGCTATTAGGATACAATTGTGTTGGCGCAACATTCAACAAGCGCAGAACCCCCATCGTAAACTCGTCCAGCGGCAAACGAACATGTAGCTTCGTAAACATACAAGCGTACATGTAGAAAAAGTCACCCTCCAACCCCTCGCAACCATGACACACGACCTCCACAGCACTCACCCGCTCAATAGCCACTGTACTCAGATCGGCCCCCCTTTCAAACAAATAGATGCTATTCATCTAAGACCTCAAAAGCCCAGACCACCGGTACTTCGAGGAGCAAGACCTCACCCCCTCAGACACCCACTCATACCCATCCCTCCTCGGCCAAAGCGACTCGGCATGCTCACTAGCCTGATCCTCACGCACCTCCCGCTCAACCTCAATATGCAACGGCTCCGACGAACTCAAAAATTCTAACCTAAGTCCACCAAAACTCGCACCTGAATCACCACAATTAGAACCACTAGAAGACGTAGTCGACATACCTTACAAATCAGCTAAGCAGCAAGCGGCACACGCACACCAACTGACAAACAAGCAGCAACGCAAGAAACCCAAACAAGACCAACAACTAAGAGTGACAAAAAATGACAAATGATCCACTCCTATTTAAAGCACATAGTCACAACTTTCCACCTTCCACCAAACCTCCTCAAAGCCCAAGGCCCAGCCACCAAAAATCACCTCAAAAAACTCACTCTGACACCAACTAGGCTAATCAACAGTCATGTCTTTTCACCTCACCTAACCCCTGACCAAGTGTCAGAGCAAGCAGTACCACTCAACTCACATCTCATAAGAGATACCGGTCAAGCTACCGCAACAACTCGACCAACGATTGACCAAAGGCAACGGCCCACCATCACACCATATCCGTATAGTCTATACGTCACTTCTTGCCTCTAGACTAGGAGGCTGGTATACTCATAGGGTACACGGCCAAAGACCATAAATAAAATTTGCAAAATAGTCTACACGTCACTTCTTGCCTCTAGACTGGGAGGCTGGTATACTCACAGGGTACACGGCCAAAGACCACAAATGAAATTTGCAAAATAGTCTACACGTCACTTCTTGCTCTAGACTGGGAGGCTGATGTCCCAACCGTACCTGAGTACACGTCCCCCAATAGACATGATGGCCGCCTACCACGCAAGGACACCTCCATCTGGAACAACACAGCCCTCAGCAGACATGATGGCCGCAAGGACGCCTCCATCTGGAACAACACGGCTCTCAGCAGACACGATGGTCGCCTACCACGCAAGGACGCCTCCATCTGAAATAACACGGCCCTCAGTAGACACGATGGCCGCCTACCACGCAAGGACACCTCCACATGAAGAATGCGACCCTCAACAAACCTCAACCACCCATTTTACGTAGGCGCCTTCTTCTGGACAGCACGAACTACAACCAAACTCCATGGTCGCTTGCCCTGTGAAAGGCATCCCTCTAAAAGAAGACCACCCTCGACGCATCTCAAGGCCGAATACCGAACACCGCCAACCCTCGGAGGACCCACTGGTAAATTCCCTCTTTAACACTGGATCTTAGAATAGCCAGAAGAGAAATATTGGGCCAAAGGCCCATCGTAGGTAGGACCCGCAGGTAAAAAGGTATAAATAGCACACTGTTCTATGCATTGATTACGCATTAAATTATTCTCTGAAACCCTGACATCACTAGTGCTGACTTAGGCATCAGAGTTTCTTTTACAGGTCCCATGCGCCGCCCTCAAGCCCCCTTGGAACAAGAGAAGATCGACCCGAAGTAAGACGCCCAAGACCCTTGATCGATTTGTGGACTACAGACCTCGGTTCCGTAAGAACAGCAGATAATTCCTTCGTGGGTAATCATTTCTTACGAAATTATAAAATTTGTAAGTATTTTCTACAAAATTTGTTGCGAAAAGTGTTTTATACAAAATATTTAACAAGAAAATTGGTAGTAATTTCTTGCAATTTTTTTTTCACAACAAAATTTATAAGTATTTCCTAAAAAAAAATTCAAACAAATTTAACAAAATATGGATTTTTTGGTAGTGAAATGACACTAGACAAACAAAATTTGTTCAAATGATTCGAAAAATACATGAGTAAAACTACATACTACAAATGACAATTATTTTCTAGCAGTTTGATAAAATGATGTCATATTAAGAAAAATAAAAAATTATATAGTATATCAATTATTTTAGAATTGACAGAAATATTAGTATATTCCCTAATGCATTTCTTTTTCCTCCTGTTACACTACTAACTTCTTTCTCTTCTTGTTACACCACTTCCAACTTCTTGCTCTTCCTATTTACACTACAACCGCAACAGAAGAGATGGTTTTCTTCTCCCCGTGACTACTGTAGTTACAAATGAACTGATTATCTTATCCTGTGGAAGTCATCTTCTCTTTATGTTGAAGCCATCTAATAAATTTTCCCATTTCTTATTTTTATATTATATATTTTACATTTAATCACTTTTCAGCAAAAATATTCATTTTCGGTTACATTTTCGTCAACAACGAAAGGCATCTAGAAAACAATATTTTTGTTATATTATTCCTTTCACATATGCAAAGAGAAGAGAAGGAATAAATCTGCTTATTTTTTTAGTATATCACTTCGGAATTTTACTTTGTAGAAGCATATATTGTAAGTCATGATTTTTTTTCAGATATATTTATACAATTTTCGGTTTTTCAATGAGCTTATTTTGATCTCCATTTTATATTTTGTTTGGTTTTTTTATATAATTTTTATGCTGTGATTCAAAATAATTTATACACGCTAAGGTAACATTTCAAGTCTCAATATTGTGTAATGATGCTTTTGCACATTTTTATATTAAGAAAACATATTTTTTATACGTTATGACTAGAAAAAAAAAATTCAAAGGAAAGTGGTCTTAGGATAGGACACCAATTATAGGAAAAAAAAATAGTTAATTTCATTTCTTTAATATGTATGCAAATAAATAATGTCTCTCTCTAGGAATGGCAATTCGGGGCGGGCCTAGAGATGTAAAAAAATCCGTATATGCGGGTATCCGCAGATAAAACCCGTAACGGGTAAGAAACAGATATTAAAAGTTGATACCCGTTACCCATGGGTATGAGAATTTTTGATATCCGCATGTTTATGGGGCGGGTACAAATATCATAGTATCCGTACTCGTGGATACCCGTACCCGTTAAATTTTAATTCACAAAAATACCCTTATATATATATATATATATATATATATATATATATATATATATATATATATATATATATATTAGTAAAAAACATTCTTAGTCTTTATTCAGTAATAGTGCTCAGATTCTTACCCCACATCGAAGTAGATTACTTCCAGATACAGTGGAGACATTGATGTGTCTCCAAGACTGGTTATGGACCAACATGGAAGGTAATGAAATTAACACTTTTACTTAGATATTTTAATTAAGTGATTGTTAGAAATTTTTAATGAACTTCTTATGTTTTTAGGCTCTTCTAGATTAAAATTGGACAACATGAAACTTTATACAATGTTGCAAGAGGTAGACATTGATAAAGTTAGTAATTTCTTTAATATTTCAATAAAAAATAAAGTACAATATAAATTTTTAGTGAGTTTTTATTTGTTTGTTTTTCATGAATCAATAAGAGAAAGTAAGCTTGTTGATCTAAGCACTAGTTATGATTAAATATTTGTTTTTTTAAATATTTTTGTAAATACCCGCGGGTACTCATGGATATGAAAAAAATAGGTGGTTACCCACATAATGGATATGGGTACGGGTACGAGACGAATATTTATCCAACAGGTAGCGTACGGGGGAGCTACTACCCGTACCCTACCCGCCCCGTTGACATCCCTAGGCGGACCAGATAGGTTGGCTCGCATAAAAAAATGTGGAGCAAGCTGGAATGTTAAATCCGCTAGTCCGTACAGGCCTGCATCGCATAGGTCCACAGCCTGCATGGGCTAAAGGCGAGGTGGGGCGGGCTGGAATGTTAAATCCGCTAGTCCGTACAGCCAACATATTAATACTATTTTTAAAATTATTAGTACAACTCTACAAATTTTCCTAAAGAATAAACTATATATATATAAAACGGTGGCATATGGGATTTTTTTAACGGATAGAATGGTGCTCTTTTCATCTTTTGATATAATTAAAACTAATATTATTGACGAAAGATGCTGATGGATAATCATTTATGCTACATGTCTAAAGTTATAAATTTTGACATGTGGGGAATAATTTAGTTAATATTATAAATATAACATGGAAAAGCGATATCTAATAAAACATTCCATTCGACGATTTTTACAACATTATTGTTTTTTAAGTTTATCTCTCTACTATTATCATATCATATAATAATCAGGAAATTTATCATTGTAGTTTAATTTCATTATGAAATTATAATAATCGTGCTTTTTTTAAAAAGAAAATTCAAATATCGACAAATCGTGTCAATTTGGCATGACTTTAAATGAAGAAGTCATGTCAAATTAGCAGGACTTCAAATCAAGAATTTGTGTCATGTTGAGATGGCCTCACTTCTAATAAGTTGAAGTCATGCTAACCAGGAAATCTGTGAAAAGTTAAAATTGTCACAGCTTGAGACGACTTTGATTAAGATAATCATTGATCAAAGTAAACTCATATCATATTGTGACGACTTTAATTCTAACCTGAAATGAATTGAAGTTGTGCCAAACTGTGACAACTTCAATTTTGACCTGAAATGAACTAAAGGTGTGCTATGTTGTAAAGACTTCGGTTCTGTAATGAATGAACTGAAGTCGTCCCAAGTTTTGGCGACATCTGTAATTTTGTGTACTACACCGTTTTTATACTTCTTATGTTTTTAGTTTTACATAATATAAATAAGAATATATTTTTTATTGTGTAACTAAATTCATTGAATGAATTAATGTAAATGAAGTAAGAAATAAATTTTAAATAGATAGGTAATCAAAGTAGTTTCTAAATTTGATAAATAAAAGTGGTAGTTTATATGGAAAAGCTAAATACATTGAAAATATAAACAAAGTGCATTTTAGGATGTGTCACATTGTCTCGTAAATAATTTATTTTCCCATATGTAACTAAACTATGTAGTTGTTCAAACAATGTTGAATTTTCTTTTTTATTTGCAACCTTCCTTTTTTAACTCTAAAACTAAAAATAAAAAGTATTACATGTTTATAAGTAGTTAACACAAAAGACGTCACATCTTGAGATGACTTCAGTTCATTCATTACAGAACTGAGGTCTTCACATGATACGACTTCGTTCACTTTAGTGTAATATTGAAGTCGTTGCAACATGTCACGACTTCAGTTCATTTCAGGTTAGAACTAAAATTGTCATAGCTTGGCACGACTTCAGTTTATTTTAGGTCAAAACTGAAGTCGTCACAACATGACACGATTTTATTTCGATTGGTGATTATACTTAATCAAAGTCATCTTGAGTTGTGATGACTTTAACTTTTTTCACATAAGTCATCACTATTTCGTACAACTTTAATTTATCAGAAGTAAAGTCGTCTCAACATGACACGACTTCTTATTTGAAGTTGTGCCAACTTGGCACAATTTGTCCATGTTTGATTTCTTTTAAAAGTGCATCATTATTGTAATTTTAGAACGAAATTACACTATGATGGTAAATTTCCCATAATAATCTCAAGTAAGAAACAATTTGTACAAATTATTATATGAATGGTTAAAGAAAACATTTCTTTATATTCTTACTTCTAGTTAATTTTTGAGAAAAATTTTGTTTTTGAGCACGAATCTTTTTTTATATGAATCAAATTGACGAGTTGGATTATATTCATTATGTAAAACTTATATTTAGTTTTTTTATTCATATTCAAATATTTATTAAATACCTTCTAAAAAAAATAAGCAACACATGATACCATATATTTTTTTTTCTCTTTTTGTGATTAATTATTATAATTTTTTAAGTAAGTATTTGATTTGTTTAGATTGATGTGTAATTATAGATGTTATAGACATTATGGCATTTTTTCTTTTGATTTTGTTAAATTATGAAAATTAAATTTGTCTTGGTATATATTTATGTTTAATTCAATTTTATAAAATTGGTTATCCTATAAGAGAGATTTACATTCTAATTATATATTAGGTTTAATATTTTTTGTTTCTATATTTGAGACAATGCTTTAATATTTTTTCTTTATTTATTTTATATTTAACGTGGTTCCTACATTATTTAAAAGGACTTAATGTGGACTATCTATTAGTTGTTAGAGGATGATGATATGACATATGTTAAACTCTCATTATTCATCTATGTTTTCCTTCTTCATTATCCTCTAATGATGTTAACACTAATCTAATGGAAGTAATCACATGGAGTTTTTTAAGAAAGGTATATAGGAGTCACAATGAGTAAAAAAATAAATAGATGAAAACACTAAATCATTATTTCAAATATATAGAGACCAAAAGTGCTAAGCATATATGTATAACTCAGGATCATGGTCATGTTGCGATAAATAGTCGATATAATCATAACATGCATTTAAAACTAATGATATTGTACAAATCATGAATGAGGTCATATTGCAATAGATAGTCCACATTATCACAACCTGCATTTAAATCTAATGAAAGTTAACATTAGGATATGGAAATTGAAATTAATGCAATATCCATGCCTTAAACATTCCTAAAATAAAGATAGTTTATCTGACTCGACCTAATCAAGTAAAAATTCATATGTAAATGTATATAAGGAAGATTATTTGTTAGGAAAGACATATTTTCTTTTATATAACCAGATAACATCTCTTGTTTACTAACTTAAGTGTTTGAGCCTCTTTGCAAACACCTCACCTCAATCTAGAGAAGGAGACATCGCAAACAAGAAGATAAGGAGGAAGAATCTCAAACAATGGTTAAAGAGATGACATCTCGTATAAGGAGACAAAAGAGATAATGTTTCGAACAATGAGAAGAAAGTATTGAGGTCTGATTAAAATATCTTAATCTCACATAATAACAATATATATTATAGTTTAATCTTATTTCTTATTTCTAACTAATATAAGATCATTAACACACTTTCTTACATTGGTGGTGAGTGGTATAATAATCTCAATAAACTTAATTAAAATATATTAAAAAAGACAAAAGGTATTCGTATTTTTCTCTAATGATTAAACAAAGCATTTTAAGTTGAAAAGTCATTCCAAAAGTGTGGTCTGGGTGATTTTGTTATTAAGAGTGGAAGAAAATGAATGAAAGTGAATTAAGTAAGAGAAGCTAATTCTGAGTTGAAGTGATAATAATAAAAATAAAATGAGATGCTGAGCACTTTATTCCAGTGATTCAAAAGCAGCACAAAAGGAAAAGGAACCAATAGTATTCAAACATTTACCCTAAAAGTATTGACGTGAAGGTGATGCTACATTTCACATGCAAAGGGATTCTTTGCAGCCCAACTTTCAATGATATGCAATAAATTAACTAAAACAACATTCTCTTCAATGAATTCTGTGGTTGAAAGAATATATATGTTATAGGTTCGTCACCATTTTCTTTTCTTTTCTTTTTCAATTGTTTTTCATTCTCACATGAGACAATTTTCACCTTGTTTTTTTCAATAGATTCCAGAGTTTGAAGGTGAAAAAGTATAAATTGTATCTAGTTAATCATAAATTTGAATTAATGAGTTATATATATATATATATATATATATATATATATATATATATATATATATATATATTCCGACTCATTTAACTCTGTTTAATAGTGTTTTTAAAGTTTTATTTATTTTATCTAGTTGGAAAATTAATTTTTATTAATTTGGTTGTATTTCGTGGAGTTATTGGGAGTTTTGGTATGTTTTTATCTTTTTACATCAATTATTTAGGAAACAAGTATTAACTTAGCAACAAAAGTTGTAACATCCGGTTTTCATAGTTTTTAAATTATTAAACAAAACATTTAAATTTCAATAATTCAGAAGCAGATGATGACGTAGGCCAGTATAATGTATAATACAGTCATTCTCAAAATAACCATACATACACTGATCAATACATACAGCCCATACATTACTAAAGGGGTTACAAAACACCCAGTCAGCTAAGCAAAATGAAAGGCTACAAATACTACTGGAACGTCCAATATACTCATCTCCTGTCCCTGAGGGGTGTATCCTCACCTGCACCTTTTTCTGCTCACGTCATACATTACAGACGATCATTGCAAAAATGGAAGACACACAGAACACACAACAACTAGAAGGGTAAGCTAACTTGAACCAAGAGTAAATCATGCAATTGTTACACTTAGGCAAAAAACAGAATTTATCACACAATTATCAAAATCATCCAATTAATCCCAACTATAATACCACACACCATTATAGACTCGATATCTGGATTATGTAAGTGGCATTGGAGCTCTTGGTGACTTGCACTTGAGACGGTTCCCAAACTCTGCAGAGTTTCAGACACAAGGGGTATTCACCCAACCACTCTCAAGGTAAATCCCATCACCTCTATGACGGATCGGATTCATAGACCAAGACCTCCTGCTACTCCCCCCGACGTAATCCATCATACTCTACTTGAGTCTTAATGGTTATTAGGAGCGTCAGGATGCCACCAATATGAGTCCTCATGCCTTTACATTTACTAAAACCATATTCCTTAGAATTTCCCTTGAAATTCTATCTCCAACATGTTCTCATTCATACCAATTTCACACTCAATTCCATCACACTGACCATCATGCATAAGAATTACATACAGGACTAGCCATTATCAGATTAATGCAAGTAGTACAACATCAATTAGTCAAAAACAGTAAAGGAGCTAATTTCTACAGGGAATCTCGCTTAGGCTAGACAATCTCGCCTAAGCTAGAGAGGTTGTCTCGCTTAGGCGGGTTGCTCTCGTCTGGGCGAGACCTCTTGCAGTGGCAAAAATAAAATCCTGGTTGAACAATCTTGGAGAACACTGCAACACCATGCAACTGATCCATCAAGTCGTCAATTCTTGGCAGAGGATACTTGTTCTTGATGGTTAGCTTATTCAGCTGCCTGTAATCCACACAAAGTCTAGAATTGCCGTCCTTCTTTTTAACCAGCAATAATGGCGCTCCCCAAGGCGATACACTTGGCCTGATAAATTGTTTTTCTAGCAGCTCTTCAATCTGCTTCTTCAACTTCACTAGCTCAGCAGGAGCCATTCTGTAGGGTGCTATAGACACTGGCCCTGCTCTCGGCACCAAGTCAATGGAGAACTATATCTCCCTATAAGGGGGTAGGCCAGGCACATCCTCAGGAAACACATATGAGAAATCCCCTACTATAGGCGCCTCCAAGGGTCCAATTTCAGTCTCAATGGACAACTGAGTCAGAATTAAGAAGCACTGAGTCCCTTCCTTCACTGCCTTGTCCACCTGCTGTGAGGACATCAACAGGTCTTCATCTTCCAAGCTAGGAAACAACACCTTCCTCTCGTTGCAGTCAATGAGAATGTGATTGGCAGATAGCCAATCCATCCCCAATATGACATCTAGCCCCACCAAGGGTAAACAGATGAGGTTTACCTTGTACTTGCGCCCTCAACCTCGATCTTACACCTAGCACACACGGTCGAGGTTCTGACTAACCCAGAAGCAGGTGTGGACACCACCAGGTCATACTGGAGCTCCTTCGCCGGAAGACCCAACTCCACCACTCTAGATTCTGACACAAAAGAATGTGTCGACCCCGAATCAAACAGAACATGCAAGCTCCTACCAGCTATCACACAAGACTCGATGATGAGGTTACCTGATCCCGCTACCTCGGCACCAGTGACAACGTACACCCGACCTGCCGCCTGTGGTCTCGCACCTCCCCTCGATGGCTGTGACTGAGGTTGTGGTGAAGGCCTTGACACTGTGCTCCTGTCAACTGGGCAATCCTTGATGAAGTGGCCCACCTGGCCGCATCTATGGCATGTCCTCCTATTAGAAAGCTGGGGGCAGGCACTCCTCAGATGGGCCCCCTACAATGGAAGCATTGCGGCCTAGAAGGCTGGGACTGCTGGGGCTTATGTGAGAACCTCCTGGGCCCCTGGGGCTGAGGCCTAGAGTATGGCTTCCTCCTGTCGTCGTGTCTGCTCGTGGACCTAGATGGTCCTCCCACCTTCAGCTGAGACCTCTATTGAGCTTCAACTTCAGCCTTAAGCTTCTCCATCACTCTTGCCTTCTCTACCAAGGCAGGGAATTCCTTGATAGAGAGCGGAGCCACCATGAGTTTGAGGTCACCCCTCAACCCATTCTCAAACTTTCTACACTGCCAGTCCTCTGTCATCTTCAGGGTATGAAATATGCCCAAGTGTTTAAACTTATCAGCGTACTCCGACACTGACATGTCTCCTTGCATCAGCTGCAAGAACTCAACCTCCTTCGCATACCTCACACTATCTGGGAAGTACTCTGCATAGAACTTCTTCTTAAATAGTTCCCAGGTGATGGTCTCTTGGCTGTCTTCCAACATCATCTTCATGTTGGACCACCAATGCACGGCCTCTCCAGCAAGAAGGTACTCAGTGTATGCCAGCCTGTTCTCTACAGGACATCTCTTAGCATCATAGATTCGTTCCATGCCCCGCATCAACTAATCAGCTCCATCCGAGCTAACTTTGCCATCAAAGCGGGATGGATGGTGTTGTAGAAAATCCTCCAAACTCTACTCTTGCCCCCATGGCAGTGAAGCTTGGGAAGAACCAGCGGCTGAACGATTTTCTCCTATCTGATGCAGGGCTTCCAAGTGCCTCTGCTGAGTCGCTTCTGCTGATTCACCATGTTAGCCTTCTGCTGCTGCATGGCTGCTATCATCGCCTCAATTGCTCCCACCAAATGAGGATTATTTGGGTTTGGAACAGGAGGTGGAGGAGGCCTAGGTGCCATAGCTCTGATCACACAAAGAAGGAACCATCAGATTAGTCAACAGGTACTACAACCATGCCAAACACGTTACGAGGAACACACAACAGAAACTAAGCAAGCTCACACCTACAGATCCTAAAGGAATCACTGCTCTGATACCAAAATTGTAACATCCCGTTTTCATAGTTTTTAAACTATTAAACTAAACATTTAAATTTCAATAATTCAGAAGCAGATGATGACATAGGCCAGTATAATGTATAATACAGTCATCCTCAAAATAACCATACATACACTGATCAATACATACAGCCCAAACATTACTAAAGGGGTTACAAAACACCCGGTCAGCTACGCAAAACGAAAGGCTACAAATACTACTGGAATGTCCAATATACTCATCTCCTGTCCCTGAGGGGTGTATCCTCACCTGCACCTTTTTCTGCTCACGTCATACATTACGGACGATCATTGCAAAAATGGAAGACACACAGAACACACAACAACTAGAAGGGTAAGCTAACTTGAACCAAGAGTAAATCATGCAATTGTTACACTTAGGCAGAAAACAGAATTTATCACACAATTATCAAAATCATCCAATTAATCCCAACTATAATACCACACACCATTCTAGACTCGATATCCGGATTATGTAAGTGGCATTGGAGCTCTTGGTGACTTGCACTTGAGACGGTTCCCAAACTCTGCAGAGTTTCAGGCACAAGGGGTATTCACCCAACCACTCTCAAGGTAAATCCCATCACCTCTATGACGGATCAGATTCATAGACCAGGACTTCATGCTACTCCCCCCGACGTAATCCATCATACTCTACTTGAGTCTTAATGGTTACTAGGAGCGTCAGGATGCCACCAATATAAGTCCTCTTGCCCTTACATTTACTAAAACCATATTCCTTAGAATTTCCCTTGAAATCCTATCTCCAACATGTTCTCATTCATACCAATTTCACACTCAATTCCATCACACTGACCATCATGCATAAGAATTACATACAGGACTAGCCATTATCAGATTAATGCAAGTAGTACAGCATCAATTAGTCAAAAACAGTAAAGGAGCCAATTTCTACAGGGAATCTCGCTTAGGCTAGAGAGTTTTGCCTAAGCTAGAGAGGTTGTCTCGCTTAGGCAGGCTGCTCTTACCTGGGCGAGACCTCTTGCAGTGGCAAAAATAAAATCTTGGGCGAACTCTCGCTTAGGCTAAACTGGCTCGCCTAGATGAGAAGTTATCTCGCTCAGGCGACTCCAGCTCGCCTAGGCGAGATTTCATGCAGTGATAGAGGTGATCTTCTGGTATCTTCATACCAGGAAATGTCATATGTTCTTCACATGCAGGCTCGCTCAGGATCATCCAACACCCAATTTCACACACAGGCAGTTTCAAACACGAATTGAACACACAATCGAGCAATTCAATCACTCCCGAACACAATTCATGCGAAATTTAGATTAAAGTCAGCTTCCCTTACCTTTTTGTCTAGAATTCACTTGGTGGAATCAAGCAATTTGCAAGACAGCAGAGTTTTCAGTTTAACCTAGGAGAATCCATCACCACAACATGGAGAAGGAAGAATTACACGATCAGACTCAAAATTCAGAGATTAACTAGCGAATTCTAGCTGGAATTGAACCCAATTTTTAATAGGAGACCTACCTAGGAGACTGGAAGCTGAGGGAGAAAGCCACTGCGGTTCCTATGGGTTGGTCCTTCCTGAATCTGAGTATAGAAAGGTTGAATTAGTAAGAAGTGGTAGCAGCAGAGAAGAGAGGTTGGGAGGTTGCTGGTTGTAGAGAAGTTGAGAAAGTGACAAGAAGGGAAGCAAGGCTTCTGTTTTTAGGAAATTCAGAAAAGGGATATCACAAAAGCTATTCTGAATTATAAATGAATTTCATTCTAAATATAGAAAGGTTGTTGAATACTATTGGTATTAGAATAGTTAAAATTTCACTTTGATATGTTTGGTTCGATTTGGTTAATATTGTATGTTTCATAAGTTTTGAATTTGATATTTGGTTTAAATTCAAATCAGTGATGCTGGTGAAGGCAATTTGTGTAATAATTGTAAATATATATTTTAAACCTGTGAGGATAAATATAATGGTCAATTATGGGTTAGAGATTTGATGCGTAAGTATGTAAAATTGTTGAGTTTACGTACATCAGTTAGGATGACAAAAATATTTGTTTCTACGGATATCCACGAATGAAATTTGTGATAAATAATTGATATATGTGAGTATTTGTTATTAAGAGGTTACAGTTAGCATGTATTTTAATATACATTTATAAACGGGTTGGATATAAGTACATTAGTATCCCTACTCGCGAATATCCGTTACCGTAAAAATATAAAATTAAAATTTAATTTATGTTTTAATCAGCTAAATTTAGTTAAAATTAAAATTTAATTTATATTTTATTAGATTAAATATAATTTAAATTTAAATTTAATTTATATTTTATTTTATATTTTTTTGTAATTTTATTTCAAAAAATTTTAAAAAATTATTTTTTAAATATTCGTAGATACTCATTGGTATTTTTTAAATGGGTATCTGATGGGTAAACAAACGAGTAGTGGATGAATTTTTTTGTTGCGAGTGGACACTATCCGTGTCCGACCTGACTCGTTGTCATCCCTAATCTCACTTAAACATTAAGTTGTTGCTTACCTTAAATCCATGAAAATAAGCTTGAGTGCATTGCAACATCACTTACGGTGTGTTCGTATGAGAGGATTGTTAAAATAAGTGGATTTGCAAACATGAATTGTTAACAAAATTTGTATTCCTTTTAGATGATTTGCACAGATTTTCAAAAATAGATTTACGAATAACCATCTAAATCTGATCTCTCCATAAAGGATTTATGGCAATTTGACATTTATAACCTCACTAACACATTTGCTTGATTTTTATGGCAATGCACAGTACAACACAGATTGATTTGCTCTCATTTTGTTAATAACAATTTTAACTTTTAGAAAAATAAGTTTGAAAACTTTTTCAATTATTTTTAAAGGTTTATCACTTAAGTATTAGCATAGTGCCAAGCCATATAACAAATTGGTCAAGTGACAAAACCTTAGTTTGAGCAAGATGACATTAGATAGTTAATCACTCATGCGACCTAAACGTGAGTTTCAACACTTATTTTACATTAAACCACACATCGTGTGTATTCAACCTAGAAGTGAGTTTCAACACTTATTTTCCATTAAACCACGTGTTATGTGTGTAAATGTTTAATAATGTAATATTTAAAAATCTTGAGCTTCTATTTGTATATTCATATATGGATGTATTAAATTGATGTAGCTATGCTGATAAGATTAGATGAGCTAGATTCTTGGGATGGTATACAAAGAGAAATCATAGTTTCAAGTATTAAGTACTAAAACTAAGTGAAAGAAGATACCCTTACTTAATTGATTATCTAAACCACATAGAGTAAGACATTGAGTGGTGAGAAAGTTATGAGTTATTGCATCATTATTACAATTTCTTAATTGGTGAATTTACTCTACTTACGAAGTTAATGTTTATGGGTGGACCAAAAGCAATTAGAATGAGTCAAGTGATGTTATATGGTGAGATATACTTAATATAAGTCTTTAAAGATTAATATCTGGAAGGGTGTTCATTTGTTATTTTTTAATCGTTAGAGCAATAGTTCTTTGAAATCGATTAGATAGATTTAGTTTGATATGAATTGATTTTTTTGGATGATACACATTCATGATAACTTATTCTTCTTGTGTTTTCTACTCTGATTATATTTGACATGTGAACAAATGATGCTACATGTGAGATATACTTAATATAAGTCTTTAAAGATTAATATCTAGAAGGACGTTTGTTTGTTATTTTTTAATCGTTAGAGTAATAGTTCTTTGAAATCGATTAGATAGATTTAGTTTGATATAAATTGATTTTTTTGGATGATACACATTCATGATAACTTATCCTTTCTGTATTTTCTACTCTGATTATATTTGGCATGTGAGCAAATGATGCTACATGTTAGGTGACATGTTTAAATATGCATAAAGTTATATATATATATATATATATATATATATATATATATATATATATATATATATATATATATATATATATATATATATTAGGTTAGAAATAGGTGTTATAATATGTGTATGTGCATTTGTAAAATTATTTAACTTAAAAGGAATGATGTAGTTTGATAGGGAATTTTGAGATGATAGTTCATTTCTATTTGAAAAATTAAAATACTTTATGACACAATGTTTAGGTAAATAATTTCAAAAGAGTTTGAAATTTTAAATTTTATGGAAGTAATTAGATTACTAAAAATTAGAAAATTTTAAATTTAACACAAAAGAAAGTAAAAATTTGAATTTTTTTTATATTATTATCTTCGTATTCTATCGTCAACTCGATTTTGGTAAAAATATTGTTAGCTTGACTAAGGCCAATACATTATTTTCTTGTTATTTTCTTGATCAAGGTTTGTGTATCATGTTATCAACATTATTTCTTTATAAATATTAGTGAAGATTTCTTTCAAACTAAAGTCGATTATGTATTTTTTTTGTCAACATTGTTAGAATTATTTTATTATTGATGTTAAACTTATGTTATTTCTAAACCGATAAGGGTTAGGATTTTCTTGGTCAATATTAGTAATATTTTTTGGCTGACATCAAACACATTTGTTTTTCTTCTACGTCAATTGGGATTATTTTTTATTGGCGTTAATATATTTTTTTTCAAATAATAACGATTAGATTTTTTCTTTTTTTTTGTACAACATAGGTGATGTGTTTTTTAAAAGGTGGTCAAATTTATCAACTCAATAAGGTATTTCAAAACAAAACATACTTCGTTGTTGCTATTGGAAGCTTATGACAAATTGAAGACATCCAAAAAATAAGAAAAGTTACAAACAACAAATTACAAAATGGATTAAAAGTAAAAGAAGGAACGAAATGTCACCTTTAGAAGGAGTTCCAAAGGATAAATACAATGGAAAGTCACTACTTGAAGACATGTAAAATAATTATAATTTTGACATGACATTTAATAAGCTTATGCAATTACTTACAACTTAATACATGACATTTAAAATGATACGTTGAAGTTAGATACAATTTATGTATCTATTTCACTACCTTGGACATTCAAAGCTAGTCTTATCAAATATATAATTTTTTTTATTTTATAATATTCTATAATTTTTAACACAGGTATATTTTCTTTTGCATTTTCATTGTTAGAAATTCAAGTGTGATTCTAAGTTTCACATTGGCTAGAAATGAGAAAGTGGAGCACTATATAAGAATAAAGACCCATAAACCCATTGCCTTAAGGTTTTGGGTTGAGAGTGGTGTCAGTGTCTTATGTAGTTTGACTTAGGTCTCATTGGTGTTTAATCTCTCCATTGATACCTCCTCTGTAATCCTAACAAGTGGTATTAGAGCCGATGGTTAAAGCTGGCTCAGACGAGTGCAGTATCGTCCTAGTACTCGTGGTTGGGAATGCTTCCGCTGGAGGGGGAGTGTACCAATGTGGTTGAAGGGACTCACCCTTAGAAATGAGAAAGTAGAGCACTATATAAGTATAAAGACCTATAAACCCATTGCCTTAAGGTTTTGGGTTGAGAGTGGTGTCAATGCCTTATGTGGTTGGGCTCAGGTCTCATTTGGTGTTTGTTCTCCCCAATGATACCCCCTCCTTTATAAACCTAACATTCATTTCTTTTCATGGATTCTTATAAATCTTTCTTAAAGTTTTTTCTTTATTTTTTCTGTGTTCCTTTTTTACCATACTTCTTATTTGAATTCTTTTATTTTTGTAGATTTTTTTCTCCTTCTTTATTAGATTTCTTTTTAATCTTACTAATTAGATTTTTTTTTCTAAATAACATTAGGAGAATTACTTTTCGATTCATGTCAACTAGTTTTTTTTTGTTAATTTTTATAAGAGTTTTTTTTTTCTCATTTACATGGTCAGAATCTTTGTAACATCTCATTTAATATTTTTTATGCTACTAAACAAAACATTATATCATGATCAAGCAAAGCAGATAGTGGAAAAAGGCCAATAGAAAGTATTCATACAGTCATCCACGTAACCATAGGGAAATACCAGCTACAAGCACACTATACCAGGAACAGACCAACAAAGGTCCCCTTTTACAAATCACAACAAGAACTACTGTCAAAGCGCCATACTACTGTCAACTCCTATCTAGGAGAGGAGTATCTTCACCTGCATCTTTCTCTGCTCACACCCATTAATAAATGATCATTGCAAAGGAGAAATCACACTAAGAGAACAGACACAAGCAAGAAAGGTAAGCTAACTTAATTAAAAGTAATCATGCAGTTCAATTATGAATACCAAGCAAGAACTTTTCCATTTATCAGAATTACTTAAACCACCACCACACAACACAGATACATGACTATAGACTCAATATCCGGATTATGTAAGCGACATTGGATCTCTTGGTGGCATGCACCTGTGACGGTTCCCAAACTCTACAGAGTTTGGGCTCAACGGGTTATCACCCAACCACTCCCAGGGTAAGTCCCCTTCGCATCTAAGACTGATCAAGTCTAAAGACTAGGACTTCCTGCTACTCCTCACGACATAATCCATTATGCTCTATCTGAGCATGAATGATTATTGGAGTTTCAGGATACCAACCAATCGTGAGTCCTCATGTCCTTACACACACTAACATACTCTTTGCAATTTCCCTTGAAATTCTAGTTCAACCACATCTTTTCATAATCCAAACTCATACAATTTGACCACGCATACTACCAGCCATAACAATCCAACCATAGTATAAAAAAAATTCACATTATCTTATTTAAACGCGGCTTCATCCATTTAAAACAAAGAAATAAACATTCAGCTGCAGTGGTTCTCGCTCAAGCTAGAAGATCTCGCCCAGGCGAGAGGGCTATCTCGCTTAGGCATATCATTCTCGCCTGAGCGAGGCTCCAAACAGAGGCAACTCAAAAATCTGAGTGAATTCTCGCTCAGGCTAAGTTGTTTCGCTTAAACGAGAGTGTCTCTCGCTCAGGCGAAACCAGCTCGCCTAAGCGACAATTCGCATAGGAACAGGGGTGGGTTTCTTGTGTTTTCGCTTAGGCAAGAGCTGCTCGCTTGGGCGAAAACATCACATTTCCAATCTGTTCTTACATGAAAAAGTCCAGAATTCATGCCTAAATTCGATCACAAACCCAAACATGCAATTTCAGCATCAATTTAACATACAAGCATGCATTCAAGATCATCAAGAATGGTTCTCATGCGAATTTCTAGCAATTAGTTAGCTTCCCTTACCTTTTTCTGATTAAAGCTTGGTGAAACACCACCTCAAACAGTGAGACCACGAAACCTCTATTCAACCTATGAAAATGCAACACAATGTTGTAGGAGAAGGATTAGACTTCGATCAACTCAAAGCAAATGACGAATTTGCTAGAAACTAGAAATTTTAGGGAGAATTGGGAACTGAATTTGACTTACGAGAAGGTGATGGATGCTCAACTTGGATGAGGGATTCTGAACTGGTCCCAATTCTGCTGGCTGAAACAAGAAGAAGAGAAAATTCAGATGATGAATCAAGGTTGTGATGCTAGAGACTAGTGAGGAAATTGAGAGGAAGAGAGACTTTTGGAAAATGAAAAAGTGTTCTGTGATGGAGGTGACTTAGTGCCCTTGAGAAAGAGTTAGTGGAAACAAAAAGGCGTCTCATAATCTTTACTAAAAATTCTCATATTACATGAGAATTTTCTTGTAAATTTATTAAAAAATTTGCAAGAAAAAACTTTTTTTGCTATTTTTTCTAAGAATTTTAAATGGCAGGTAATTCTTTTATGGGTAATTATTTCCTACAAAATTATAAAATTCGAAAATATTTCCTACAACATTTGTTGCGAAAAGTGTTTTATACAAAATATTTTGCAAAAAAATTGGCAATAATTTTCTGCAATTTTTTGCAATTTTTTTTCATAACAAAATTTATAAATATTTTCTAAAAAAGAATTTCAAAATAAAATTGACAAATATGAATGTTTTTAATAGTGAATTATATATTGTTTTAGAAAATCATTGTCGTTCCTATATATATCAACAAGATTTTCTCAACCAAGAAATTTGTGGAGTGTGAACTAGATATTTTCTATTAAAATTTGTTTTTTATTATCAATATTAAAAAAGCAGTTAATTCAATTAAAATAAAAATTATTTTGAAAATGTAAAATTTATAATGTATCCTATGTTTTCTTTCTATTAGCCGTCGTACATAGAATATGTGTAGTAATTAAAAGAATATCAGTACTTACATCTATTTTTCTATTAATTTGCCATTTGTTAGCTAAATGTGGAAACCTATAACCCTTGGACTACCTGACTTTCCATAGACCTAATTTATATAAGTCAACTTCTAAGTAGGTCAATTTAGGTTTTGCTTTATATACAATTCACACATCAAACTTGTAATAAGTTGAGTTGATTGGTAGGTTTCAATTAATTTTGAACTTTCAAAATGAATTTTTCTTAAACAAAAGCTTGTTATCTCAATTTTATATTAAATTTCCAAAAAAAAAAAATGGTAAATTTGATTTTTATTAACTATTTTGTTGCTGTTAAGATTGTAGGCATATTATTATTATTATTATTTAAGTTGAAATAAAAAAAATTAACAAATGTGGACTCAACTCTTGAGATAAACTGAAATTAAAGTTCCAATTGGTGAAAAGTGTTTTAGGATAGAGTTAGGATTTCCTATACGTAGGGCAGTACATAAGGGATTATACCCTATAATTTGTATCTCCTATTGGAAAGAAAACAAATATCTTTGAGAAGACACGAGTGGGCATGCTTTAGAGATTTGATTAATGTATTTTACAAATCAATGTTTGTTCCCACTAATGAAAAGTTTGAGAAGGTGATGTCAATCAACATGACGATTAACGATTATGGCATGAAAATTCCCACCAAACAAAAGAAAATGGAAAAAATATTGGAATGGAATATATCACATCTTTTTGATTTGTTCTTCTCTTTTTAGGGTTAATTCCTCGATATATATATATATATATATATTGAACAAGATATCGTTCATGTCTTCCCATTCTTCAACACCTAAACAAACGATAAGTATAATTAAGAGAGTAAAACAACAAAAATCACGATGTGGAAGCCCGTTTTGGTGATGATTATTGTTAACCTAGCTTTGGCTTTTGTCAATATATTTCTTAAGAAAGTGCTTAATGAAGGAGTGGATTACTTCACCATCTTAACATATCGACAAGCAACTTCAGCCATTTCCTTAGCACCTATTGCTTGCTTCTATGAAAGGTACCATTTACTTCAATCAACTCTTAGGTTTTGTTCTCTCGGTTACTAGATGCTTGTTAGGGATGTTTCAATAAATTTCATAATAAATAATCTAAAAGAAAAAAAAATGTAAAATTTTTTCTTTTAGTTCTTAAAAAGGATTTGTTTAAAGAGATTTTAAATATGGACATTTTTTTCCTACACCTCCATATGTTTCTTTCTCTAGATTTTTTTATTTATTTTGTCTTCGGATAGTACAATTTGAAAATTAAGAATGACTTTCCAATTATATAATTTTAAAATTATCTTTTTTTAAAAAAATTATTTTTAGAACTTTCGGTCTGTGCAATATGAAAGCTAAAAATAACTTTAAAAAGTTCGAAAAAGTTAAAAAAAAAATTAAATTATACAATTCAGAAGTCATTTAATTTTCGGATTGGATAATCCAAAAGTTAATTTTAACTTCTAAATTACACAATCTAAAAATTATATTTTGCTTTTGGATTACAAATTGAAAGTCATTTATTTTCTCACTTCAAAATTACACCATCTAAACAAAATTGATTTCTTTTATACGATTGATTCCTAATTTAGTCATTTTGTTTGTTGATTTAATTTTACAGGGAAAGGAAGCTGGAGGGTCACATAATATGTCTGCTTTTCATAAGTGCTCTTGTGGGGTAAGCATTCTATACACATTGAGAATATTAATTTTTTGAATACATCCTTTTATTAAACATGTGCGTGTCAAGTTATTTTTAGTAAATATGTGTGTGCTTCATTCCTTATTTGAGAGAATTTATTTTAAATCAATGAACCCCACATGAATTTGTAAACATGACAGTGATTTTGGAAAATACACATTTGAGATTATATATAGTATATATTTGAAAACATTTTTCTCTATAAAAACTTGTATGAATGAGAAGTTAATTTTATGTTTTTTACCACTAAAAGTGGTAATGGGAGAAGCTGAAATATTATACTGATAAAAAAAAATTGTGAATTTGTTTGATTTATTTGCAGGGTTACCTTCACACAATACCTGTTTCTTATGGGACTGGAATATACATCTACAACTTTCTCATGTGCATTTCTAAATATGGTGCCTGTATTTACCTTTATTATGGCACTGCCACTCAGGTAAGTCAAAACAAATAATGAATAGTATAGGTTCTTTTTCACCTCATAATTTTTTTAAATTTTAGAGTATGCAGTTCGGAATTCATTTTTTTTTCTTTAAAAACTTTTAGATTGTATAATTTGTCATTTAAAAATATCTTTCAGATTTTACAATCTAAAAGTTAAATGATTTTCAGATTGTATAATTTAAAAATAATTTTTTGGCAAAACAAATAACTTTCAAAATACACAATTTGAAAATCTTTTTTGGTTTTTATGCGACCCAAAAATCACTTTTCTAAAAATAAAATAACTTCTAAATTACACAATAAAGAAAATTTATAAAGTCATTTTTTATTTTTGGATTGCATAATCAAGGACAAAATGGGAAATTTCTCGTGAAAAAGAAACATGGAAGTAGAAGAAGAAACTATCCAATAATTTATTTTAACGTATTAATTCTTAGAAAATAATACATTTAAACACATTTCTGAACTATGTATGTGTTTTAAAAGGAAAAATAAAATATGAATCCTAAATTTAATTTAATTGATCAAGTGAATCTTTTGATAGAAGAAGTTCAAAATGAATTTGAATCCTATTATTTTTCATTTGAATATTCTTTTAATCTTATACATATGATTGATACATATCATGATAATATGTTTTATAATCACGAAAATTAAAATATTGGACACAAAACACGAAATTTATAGAAGTTCTTTCATTGAAATATTATAAATAAATTAGTATTTTAAATGTTTAATTAGAATTTACAAGAGTGGCAAAACAAAAACAGTCTATCATGAAGTAAAATCTAACAGAAGTTGAAGGATTTGCTATTCCTCATTTGTTCTTCATCCAAAAAATTATGTATTTTATTGGTTGATTAAAACTAAAAGATTGAAATCACAGAAAATGTCTTATCTTGTGAGAGTTTTATGCAGCAAATTTTGTGTGCTTATAGATCAGTAGATGCTACAGTGATTGTGACCCTTTTTATCTTGAAACTTGAAATTGTAAGGATAGAGAAGTTAAACATGAGAAAAGTGAGTGCTAAGGCAAAGGTTTTGGGAACTTTTGTGTGTATTGGTGGAGCTTTGGTGTTGATCCTTTACAAAGGAATGCCCATAGTCAAGCAAGAACAAGAGCACATTGCAGACAAAGACACAACAACACCATCAGCTTCCAAGTTAAAGAAATGGATAATAGGTTCACTGCTTCTCACTGCAGGATGTGGCTTGTGGTCTTCATGGTTTCTCATACAAGCAAGGATTAGCAGAAAGTATCCATGTCAATACTCTAGCACAGCCCTTTTGTCCTTTTTTGCTGCCATTCAATCAGCAATTTTAACTTTGCTCATTGACAGAAGTAAGACCAAATGGATTCTCAGAGGAAAGTTAGAGATTCTCACTGTTGTATATTCTGTAAGTATACATATCCTTTATCACATAATTCCACATTTAGAAATGTACGTGGAAGTTAACATACCTTAAACAAGAAAATATCTTATTAAGAACCAACTTTAGTGATAAAAAATTGTTAGTTATTATACTGACCAATTTAGATATCAATTTACAAAATAAAAAATTGTTGGTTACTAAAATAGTTACTATTATAAATAAAAAATATAATTGGTCTTTAAATTGATTTCTAAAATTTAACTACCATAATTTTAACTACTAAAAGAAATTTATCAATCAACATTAGCTACCAAAGGAATTGGTTTCTAAATTAGTCTCTAATTAATGAGTGACCAATTATAATTTTTTATTCATAATAGTAACAAAAAATATTTTATTTTGTAAATTAATATCTAAATTAGTTACTAAAGTGACTAATAATCTTTTATCACTAAAATTGGTTATTAACGAGACATTTTCTTCCGGTGAAATCCAATGCTAAATCATTATTTCAATCCTTGAAAGTCTCATTAGTGTCT
Source organism: Vigna unguiculata (assembly GCF_037176805.1). Taxonomy (NCBI): domain Eukaryota; kingdom Viridiplantae; phylum Streptophyta; class Magnoliopsida; order Fabales; family Fabaceae; genus Vigna; species Vigna unguiculata. Next base: position 3,600,315 of record NC_140793.1, read on the forward strand.
AAAATTGAAGAAATTATAAAATAAGTTTTTAGAAGTAAAATCGTCAATTATATTAGTTTGAGTTTAGTTTGATCCATTTTGGGGGACGAAAATGAAGTTTAGTCTCAGATTTGAATTTCAATTCACATTTTGTTGAAGGTCTCGTACTAATTAGACATAAAACAAATTTATAATATATAAGTGAATACAAATCTTATATTATTAGTCATCGGAAGGTTAAATTTGACTTCACTTCTTAATACACAACAAGTTTGCACTATTTACACAAAATTTTGCATTAAAAGTTAGCTGTGTGGAGGCAGGGGCTGGTTGGATCAGGCTTGTGCTATGTGGCAATGTCGTGGTGTGTGAAACAAAGAGGTCCAGTTTTCACTTCAGCATTCACCCCTCTTCTGCAGATGTTTGTGGCAGTGCTTGATTTCTCTATATTACAAGAGGAAATTTATTTGGGAAGGTTGGTTTTGGTTATTATCATTCTCTTTTCTTTTTCTGTTTCATTCACTTTTTTACATTGCATGGCCTCTGATGCATCCCTGCATGCAATGAGCAGTGTTGCGGGATCAGTGTTGGTTATTTCTGGCACTTATATTCTACTTTGGGGTAAAAGTAAAGAGGAAGAACAAAATGCCATGAGGGATACTCAAGAAGATGAAGAATGTATGAATAGTTTTGAGGCCAATCCAAATGTAGCCTCTAAGCTAATGCCTAGAGGGGAACAAGGATTATCTGAATTACAAGTGAAGCAGTTGGCCATTGCAGTAACTAGAAGTTGATAAAATTCTCAAGAGAGAATGTTAAGAAATTTAGCTTGAGTATCAATTTGTCAATTACTCATGCGTATGTGTACATAATGCAAAGCTTTCATATGCATTCATGTAATGTATTGGTTGATTTGCACATGTAAAACCTAACTTGTAATTTCACATTGATAGATATTTTATGAATATCCATTGAGTCTTATTTCCATTGTAGTTTTCCTTGTAGCTTTAATAGTAAACTGTTAAGGATATGTTTGGACTTCAATTGGAAGACTAACCAATTTTAATTTCCAATGCATATTGAGCTAACATGTTTGACACTTTTTTCAAAGTAAACTATAAACAGAATCCACTTCAAATTCAGGTTAAGTTAAAAATTACAATAAGTTATTTTGTTTTCAACTTCAATTGAGTTCAACTCAACTTAGTTCCCTACTTGAAATTCATACAGTTTCCTTTAATAGTTCATAGTATTACCATTGGTACACTCTTTTGCATCCTAAGAGAAATGGTTTTCATTATAAGAATGGAATACATTATTGTTGTTGAAATCAAGAACAGGGTCACTATGGAGACTGAGGGTGCCTTTCTTATTTGCTTGAAGCTGAAGTACCCAATTAATTAATATACTACTATTTGACAATATTTCAAAGAACATAAAAGAAATGGTGTACATGTTATAGCATTATAGGGAAAAGAGAGGGTTACATCATTTTTCATTGCAACTTTCATTTTGATGGAGTCCTCACATCCTTAAATGTGCTCTCATCTTTAGTCATGTAATTATTGTAATTGCTATCCAAGTAATAGTTTTCACCACTTTATCACTAGAACCTTTGGAAACAGAAAAGTTGTTGCTAATGATCATATTCTTTATTACATTTTCTTGGTGTTAATTTTTGTTGGAATCATTTTTTTTTTCACTTGACCAAATTTCTTCTAATTTCGCATGGTAGTTTTTCACAATTCTAATTGCCTTTTTTTCCAATAATTTGTTTCCTTGCACATACCACATGGATAATATGTCTTGGAAAAAATTATAGTTCTCCCTATTTATAAAAAATTGCATCACATTTATTTTTTCTATGTTCTCTATTTGTAGTTCGCAATTTGAACTTGAAAGAAATTTTTGACGGAATCTTGGTCGTGTATCACTAATGATTCAATTAAATCCACTCATTTTGACACCAACAAAGTAGAAACATTCTTCTTTTTTCTATCTCAGGAAAATAGTCTTTTATGGTTGCAAACTCTTCCATTTTTATTAAATTTGAATTATAACGACACAAACAATAGTATTTTCTTGAAATTCCTATGGTAGAATACACATGCATCTTGAGAATAGTGTTAGCTACTGCCTGTTTCAAAATAAATAAAACTTTTGTATTTTTTCTCTTATTTTCCTTCAGATATTTTTTTCTGAGCTGCACAAATGTAAACAAAAGCAATGAGTCTTTTTTAGTAAGGTCCCGTATACCTTTAGAACACAAAAAAGAAAAAAAAGTCTTCTTTATTATCTCTAAACCTCAACTTTCATGGGAGAAAGTAGGATAGGAATATGTTAGATATTACTTGATATTATTAAGATAGTGTTAGATATTGTTAATCACAATATCTTCTATTTACTTTATTTATTTTTAATTACTCTTTCTAATTACACCTCTCTATTATAAATAGATTACCCTGTGTAATTTATACACAATAATTTATACACAAAGGAGATTAATCTCAATCTTTATTTTCTTTATTCTCAATAGAATAGATAACGGTATTACACTTGTCGTAAATTAAGAAAAAAATATATATAAACGGCACAGTATATATAGTAGGGTTTCTTTTTGAAATAATTGGGTAAATATCAACATTTAGCGTATGATCTAACATCCTGTGATGTCACTGTTAGAGTAAGGGTAGTATTTGGTCGATTAGTTGAGATGATGTGAGCAAATGTTGATAAAGAGAAATATCTAAAAACAGCTTCAGTGAGAATAATGGAGTAGTAGATAAGGAGAAGCATTTCCTAAGAAGTGGTTTTGGGCAAATTCCATTTTATTTATTACAATAGATTCAACAGTACTTTTTTTTTTCAAGTTCTAGGATTCGTAAATGTAGAGACTACTCGTATATTAGAGAATAATCCCTTTATTCTACAAATTTTTAGCATCCATACACTAAGCTTTTTTACTCAATTCTAGAATATTCAACAAATTTGATGAAGCAGCAGGGATCAAGAAAGCTCATGATCCCAATCTCCGTCTGGAAAGTGTTGCCTTGCTTATTTGCAACTTATGGCACTGGTCGCATCCCAATTTATAGGGATGACCAAGTTATGCACACCATCTTGCCACTTGGGTTAAGAGAAACTCACAATAACCTAACATGGCCTAATTCTAGTCCTATCTGGTGAAGGATACAAGAAAACAAAAGCGAATAATGTATGAATAATTCTGAGAGCACTCCGAAAAAGGATTCTCTGAAATGCTATGGTAACTACAGTACACAAATATTTAAATACTTAGGTGCATAACAAATGATCAACAAATTTGGGTTGAGAAGTAATTCATCAATTACTCGGGCAAGCGGAACATGCCAATTCTTTAATCACAGTTTTTCATCTACATATATATGTAATGTATTTGCTAATTTGCACATGTAAAGTACAACAATTCCAATTTTCATAGGGAGGGATGATACAGCATACACTAACAAATATCTACACTACCATAATGAAAGAAGTATTTGATTGCATCCTTTTAAAATCAAGAAAAGAAAGGAAAGAATATTGCTTGAGCCAACGCTCCATACTAGAAAGTTAAATCAATCTGGACAAGAAAAACACTTGTATAAAAAAACGACAGCACATTGCCCATTTGGATAAGAAACCATATAGAAAATAATAATAATAATAATAACACAAGTAGAGAGTGAAACAAAGGATAATACTTGGATTGCTATGAAATTTGCAAGGCTCTGACCCGAGCAGTCAGTTCCCTGACTTGGCTTCTTAATCGCTCAGGATTGCAGAAGAAATCAACAAAGACTCGTCTTTGAAGTCCAATTTCTTGTGAATGATGTTTTACAATCTGAATGCCAGTGTGAACAAAGTTTCAGTCATCACAACAATAGGTTCAGAATCTTTGAAATGCTTGTGGAATATGTACACATTCATGTAAAACTTGACAATAGATATGTGGTTCAATATAATGGGGACGAGATGGAAATGAAAGAATAAAAGAAACTACATTTTATCAAGAAAAAACCTTGGTATATGTCAAGAGTGACTACATGGATTTGAACTTAAAAACTATCAACTAATTTACTTTCCTTTTTCAGTAAGGCCAAGGCCAAGGCTCAATTTTCAGGATTAATGAACTATTGTCCTCACATTTTAAGTTTTCAGATTCAATAAGTATGAAAATAATTATGCCAAAGATATATTTTCATGAAAGTTGTAAGTGAAAGGAAATACTAAGAGAAGCGTGTTAGGTAAGAAGAGTAGAAAAATCTGGTCAAGAGTATCAAAGATTCTTAGGCCTTTTTCTTGGGGGGTAGAAGCGGGTGGAAATTAAGGAGTTCCAGCATTTTATCATGCTTATGCTGTTGTTGGTGTTTCACTGCACTGAGTAAATACTTCAGAAAATATTAACTCTCCTCAACGACAAGCAGGGAATGGAACGACTTGAGTAATCAAATAGGAGTAGACTTAAGAATAGGGAGAAAAAACAATCTAGTTAATTGGATCATGTTAGTATAAAAAAAAAAAATAGCATAAACATGCATATTGACTCTTAACAATGAATTTACTTTAATCCAATATAGTTGGCCTAGATAAAATTCAACAAACTATTCCCCAGATTCCCACCAACCAATTAGAAGATGCCCAATAACAGGGTTTGATATTATTAATCACAATATCAAACAATATCTTCTATTTACTCTATTTATTTTTAGTTACTCTTTTAAACTGTACCTCTCTATTATAAATAGATTATCCTATGTGTGGTTTATACACAAGGGAGATTAATCTCAAAATCTATTTTCTTTATTCTCAACATGGTATCTAGAGCTTAAGGTATTTTTTGGCATTTTTTCGTCACTGCCTCCGCCGTCGCCGCCATCACTGTCGTCGCCGCCATCACTATCGTCGTCGGAAGTGTCAGTTTCGACCGGTGACCACATGGTTCTGATCGCCCTGGCCAGGCAACCTCAACGCCGCCAGAATTGTCGCCATCGGAGTAGCAACGCTCCCTCACGCGTCGTCCGAAGCCGCACCTCTTCCCGTTTCGCCGCCGCGCATGGCGGCGCATCACCCACCTTCTCCGACAGCAATCACCTGTGCCGAAATCGTCTCGTCCTGCTCTTTCTGGATCTAGTATTGTTGATTCAATCAGACCTCTTTGGTATTTTAGGTTTTTTTTTCCTCTCTCTTCTCTTCCTCCATAGGTCATTACCTTTTTATACATGTCTTTCCTCTCTTTCTTCTGTGACCATTCCAAAAACTGTCCGTGAAGATTTAGCCCATCTTGGTTGGCATCAGACCATGACAGATAAACTAAGTGTTCTTCATAATAGTGAAACTTAGGAACTAGTCCCGTACCGTCTGGGAAATTTGTTGTTGGTTGCAGGTGGGTGTTTGCTATCAAAGTTGGACCTAATGGTACTATTGATCGCCTCAAAGCTCGTCTTGTGGCCAAAGGTTATACTCAAATTTTTGGGTTGGATTATTGAGATACCTTTTCTCCCATGGCAAAGATGGCTTATGTTCATTTATTTATCACCATGGCTGCTTTTGAACAATGGCCTCTTTATCAACTGGATGTTAAAAATGTTTTCCTCAATGGTGATTTGCAAGAAGAAATCTATATGGAGCAACCTCTTGGGTTTGTTGCTCAGGGGGAGGCTTCAGGAATGGTATATCGTTTTCGCAAATCCCTATATAACCTAAAACAATCTCCTAAGGTCTGGTTTGGAAAGTTTAGCAATGTTGTTCAACAATTTGGTATGACTCAGTGTGAAGCAGATCATTCTGTCTTTTATCAACACTAGAGTGCTGGATGTGTTTACTTGATAGTATATGTTGATGACATCGTTCTTACAAAGAGTAAAAACCATGACAGCTCTCAGTTGAAACAACATCTCTATCACCATTTTCAGACCAAAGATCTTGGCAAACTCAGATATTTCTTGGAGATGTTACTCAAACGACACTTGTGTGTGACAATCAGACTGCTCTTTATATTAGCTCTAATCATGTCTTTCATGAGAGGACCAAACACATTGAGATTGATTGTCATTTCATTCGGGAAAAGATCATGTATGGAGACATGAAGACTGAGTTTATTAACTCAAGTGATCAGTTAGCAGATATTTTTACTAAGTCTTTACGGGGGGCTGGGGGCTAGAATTGATTATATTTGTAACAAGCTTGGCACATACGATTTGTATGCTCCAGCTTGAGGGAGACTGTTAGATATTGTTTAGATTTTGTTTGATATTATTAAGATATTGTTAATCACAATATCAAACAATATATTTTATTTACTCTATTTATTTTCAGTTACTCTTTTTAATTGTACCCCTCTCTATTATAAATAGATTACCCTATGTGTGGTTTATACACAAGGGAGAATAATCTCAAATCCTATTTTCTTTATTCTCAACAGAAATCAATGACTTGGGGAAATTACTAACCAGATGACATGATAAAAGGTTCAGATCGATGTACCTCATTTTTCTTGACATGCTCGTGTGTCACCTCTTCAACAGCAGCAGACAGCTTAGCATTAATCTTTTCCATTTCATCAAGCTCTTTCATTAATGGCTAAATAATATTGGATGGAACAAGGAAAAATGTCAAAACACACAATATAAACAAAAAAGTAAGAAACTGACATGCCCATTCTGATAAAACTTAGATTCAGATATGTAATCAAAATGCTATTACTTTACTTCACCAAGGTCCACATCACAACTACACCGTCAAAAACTAATCCATTCCCTTAAAACCCTAATAATGGAACACCTATTTTGATTTTATTCTTTACAGAGGACATGACAAATACTCTACCTTTCAGGAAAAGGCTTTGGTTGTAATTAATGGACATGAAAAGTACAGTTAATATATTGTTTATAAAGAAATACAAAAACCACTGCAACAATTATGTCTTACAAATTAAAACCAAGCCACAGTATAGATCTGGGAGTCATACCCGAGGGGTCAGTATTGGTTGTGCTGTAGTTGAAGATGCAAAGAGCAGTTGTTGCAGGCTTTGAATAAGGTTGCACCTATAGATTCGAAAATTGACATGAACAATTGCAGTAAATCAGGAACAAAACAACACTCCAAACTAGAGAATTAAATAAAAGAAAACCCATTGCTATCTCACTAAACAATTGCAAAAACTTTATACACTGAATGTAAAAGTGTACAGATATGAACCCCAAATATTGACAATGCAAATAGAATGTCACAAACGACAATATTTTACAGTTAAGCCTACAGCACAGATGATTAATTTATATATTAAGGAAATGGAATCAATAAAATAAATAGAAAAGATTTGATATTCTCTAATAATAATGCTATGACACACAAACACAAACAGAGCCAGAGCCAGAGCCAGACAAAACAAACTCAAGCTGGAGCATACAAATTGTATGTCCCAAGGTTGGACCATATAAACTCAATTTGAGGTCCCCTTAAGGACTGAGTTAATACATTTGCAAGCTGACTATTTCATCTGACAAACTCAGGACAAATCTCTTTCGACAACTTTTCCTGAAAAAAATGGCAGTCAATTTATGTGTTTAGTTCTTTCATGGAATAATGGATTGGATGCAATGTGGAGAACAACTTGATTATCACAATACATCTTCATGGTCTGGATCTCAAAATTTTTACCCATACAAGTTCACAAGTAAGATGTCATTGCCCTATATTTAGCTTTAGCAGATGATCGAGCAACAACATTTTGCTTTTTGCTTATCCGTGACATAATATTTCCTCCAAGCAAAACGCAATACTCAGTGGTAGAGCGTTTATCCATAGGAGAACCGACCCTATCAGCATCACAATATCCAAACACTTTTATCTTCATAAAGTAGTCCCTATCCTAGAGCCCTTTTAAGATACCTTAGAATATGAATAACAACATTCCAGTGATCAACACAAGGATTTTGCATGAATTGACTTACAACACCAACTACAAAGGACAAATCTAGACTACTTATAGTAAGGTAAATAAGTTTCCCAACCAATCTTCTACACCTTTCTGGATCAGAGAAAACTTCTCCTTGATCTGCCATTAATTTCTGATTTGGGTCCATGGGGCAGTCCACCGGTTAACAATCCACCATACATGTCTCTTTAAGAATATCAAGAGCATATTTTCTTTGAGACAACAACTCCTTCCTTTCATTGGGCTACCTCTATGCCTAGAAAAATATTTTAGATTTCCAAGATCCTTAGTCTTAAAATGTTTGCATAAGTGTCTCTTTAACTGACATATTTTAACAACATCATTTCCTATGATCACTATATCATCAACGTACACTATTAAGTACACGCTTTCTAGGGCAGTGTGACAGTAGAAAATACAGTGATCTACCTTGCTACATTCCAGTCCAAAAGATTGAACAATGTAGTTGAACTTTCCAAACCATGCACGAGAAGATTGCTTGAGACCGTAGAGAGATCGATGCAACTTACAAACCAAACCAGACTCCCCCTGATAAAAAAACCCAAGAGGTTGCTCCATGTAGACCTCTTCCTCTAGATCACCATGCAAAAAAGCACTTTTAATATCTAATTGATGAAGGGGTCAATCCCAAATAACTGCCATGGCAAGGAAAAATCTGATAGTGGTCATTTTGGCCACCAAAGTAAAAGTATCATTGTAGTTCAGCCCATATATTTGAGTATATCCTTTTGCTACCACTTGAGCTTTAAGGAGATCAATTTAACCATTAGGTCCAACTTTGATGGAATAGACCCAACGACAACCAATCGTCTTCTTTCCAAATGGAAGAGGAACTAATTCCTACATACCATTTTGTTCAAAGGCTTGCATTTAAACAATCATGGCTTTTCGCCATCCAGGATGATCAAGAGCCTCTTTCACAATTTTAGGAATGGTAATAGACTATGATGCTCTGACACGCCTTGTAAATGGCGTATCCCGTGTATGATACGTATCGGACACCAATACTCGTACGATACTTGTAGGACACACTATGTCCAATTTGAAAGATATTTTTTTATCCTTGACATGATTTTGACAATTAAAATAAGGAACAAATCTTATACTATCACTACATTTGGCATTTTGGATATTAGATAGATAGACTAGATTCATTTTTGTGTTAGTTGTCAGTTTCAAACTTAACATGTATATACATGCCGTGTCCCGTGTCCTATATTTTTTCAATTTAACCGTATATACATGGGGCAGTCCACCGGTTAAAAGAATAATGTGATGGAGACACACAATGATAACTTTGAAAATTATAAATAGGATAAGGGTTCTAAGTAGAGCGAGTACCTTGTGAATGGCAATAGGCCAACCAGAATCCCATTATCAGGAGTCATAGCGTGGGACAATGATGCTGAAGGACTTGATGAAAGGGACTCATTATGTGGTATTTGACTAGTCATTGGAGTGGGAGGTGATGGACCAGGAGAACTAGGTGGATGTGAGGAATTTGGAATATTGGAAGAAGATGGAATAGTGTTTGGAATTGTATTTATAGAGAGGTCAACAAAAGGTATAGGCAAGACCTGTTGGAAAAAAATTGCATCTTGAGAAGAGGAAGGAAAGAAAGGTGTTTTTTCAAAAAAGTTGACACTTGCAAACATGTAATATTTCTTAGTGTTAGGCGAACAACATCGATACCCTTTTTCAAGACGAGAATATTCTAAGAAGACACATTTGATGGCTCTAGCTGAAAGTTTATTTAACCCTAGAGTTACATCACAGACAAAACATACACAACCAAAGACTCGATGAGGAGTGTGAAATAAGGGTTCATTAGGAAATACAGAACTTTATTCTTCAAAGAAGAGGGCACTCTATTAATATGATAACATGCAAAACAGAATGGCATCACCCTAGTGATGGGTAGGAACATTGCACCCAACAAGGTACTAGCAGTTTCAACCAAGTCTCTATTCTTCTTCTCTGCTATACCATTTTGCTGAGGTGTATGAGGACATGTGGATTGATGTAAAATGCCATGTGAGTTTAAAAGAGTGGAAAACCATAAGAGAAGTATTCTTTGGCCTTATCACTCCTTAAAACTTTGATCACTTTCCCAAATTGTTTTTTGATTTCATTAAGGAATGACATGAAGATATTCAAAAGTTCAGATCGATTTTTAATTAAGTAAACCCCCAATACACCAAGAATATTCATCAATAGAGGTGAGTAAATAACAAAACCCAAAGGAAGAGACCCGACTCGGATCCCAAATGTCAAAATGAATCAAAGAAAAGATAGAGTTGCATGTTGTTTCAATTCTTATTGGAAAAGAAGAACGAACATGCTTACTGAATTGACATGATTCACATTCTAAGACTTGTAGTTTGCTAAGCTCATGAATCATCCTTTTTAATTTTGATAAACTTGGATGACCTAAGGATCATGTAAAAGCTTAAGAGATTGGGAAGCTAAAAACATACAGATAGTCTAGTACCAAGATAGTAGTAGAGTCCTTTGTAAGGGTGGCAATACAGGGCAGTCAGGCCCGTTTAGGCCTGGCTCGCATTAGGCCTGCACATTGCGAGTCGGGCTAGCTCGCCCCACAGAAAAAACGTTGGCTGAAATAAGTGGCTTGTCCCGCATTCCTTTTGACCCGTAGGCCTGTGGGTTGGCCCACATATTTGGGAAATCACAAATTAAAAAGAAAAGCAAGTCCTGGAGCATCACAATTTTAATAATTGAAGCATCATAATTAATAAAAAACAGACAATAATAGTACAATAACAAATGCGCATGCCCAACAAAACTATATTCTAAAAACTATATTTTGAGATAAAGAAAATAGTGGAAATAGGAATTGAGTGTTGTTTGGGCAAATTGATAGATAAGACCAAGAGTTATTGCTCTCATTAATAAGAGGACAACATCTTTTTCTAGAATTTGGGCTAAAAATTTGATAGATAAGACCAAGAGTTATTGCTCTTATTAATAAGAGGACATCTTTTTTCTAGAATTTGGGCTGATTAAGTCGTAGGATCATGTTGTTGTAAACTTTGACTATTGTTTCTCATCTTTTTGTGTGGACAAATTTACGTTTTAATGGTCTTTTACTTCTGGAGGTATAAAATATGATATTGGTATGAATTATTTAAGTTATATGATTAGCATTGCGTTTAATATACAAGTGCATAAAACTTTAATCTATAAGAGGGTTAGGTTACGCAGGCTTGCAGACCAGCCAACCTTGCCCCGCATTTGGCTCACACGGGTTGCAGGTTATGCACGCTAGGCTTTTTGAGGGCTAGCGGGCCCAATACCTCAGCCCACCCTACATTTATTTTGTGGGCCTACGGGCCGACCCACCGGGCCAAGCCCATATTGCCATCCTCCGGATTCATGTCCTTCACCAATCAATCGTCTTGTACTACGATCTTGAATAACGAAGGAATTGGCATCAAAAGTTATAGAGCAATTTAAAGATTTAGTTAATTGACTTAAAGAAATTAGGTTAAAAGGACAATTAGGAACAAGAACATTCTTAAGGTTTAAGGAGGAAGAAAAGGAAATTTAACCAACTCCTTGAGAAGTAACTTTGGAACCATTGGCTAAAGTAATAACACAAGGAGTTTTAGGATGAGAAATAGAGGAAAATAATGAAACATTACTAGAGATATGATCAGAGGCACTTGAATCAATTATCCATGAACTTTGACACTCCAAGGTTTGAGAAATGCAAGCTTTTGACAAAATAGAGTGGGTGAAAGATGGTGCTTGGCTGCAAGACTTTAACTTGAGATATTCCTTATATTCTTCATCGGAGAACTTGGGCTCAGAAATTCCAGACAAGAAAATGTTGGCTGCCTTTTTAGGAAAACCATGTAAAGAGTAACAATTTCTTTGGGTGTGATTGATTCTTCTACAATATGAGCATTGAGGGTGTCCTCCTCTATTGCAATTATCTCCTCTTTTACAAATAGGTATGTTAAGCGAAACTAGGGATGTAGTCCACAAAAGCAACAGAAAAACCTAGGGTCTTAAGAGATAGAAACCTAGGGTTTTGAGTGAGACTCAATTTTAGCACTTGGAATGAAAAACAGAGGGTGGATACGGATTCAAATGCTCCAACGAGTCAGACGACGTTGGTCTGGGAATATTCCGACCACAGGAAGCTAGCGCGTGAGAGATACACACCTAGGGTGGCCCAACATTTGACTGAAGCGTGACAGCGTATCAGCAAAAGATAGGAGGTCCACTCACCAAGGTTGGGTCGCGCTCCTCGAGGCGCACCGAACCGAGGCTTCAAAAGACAGGAGACCGGCGACGGACAGTGACAAACAATGGCAGGTAATGTTGGACAGTGTTGGATAGTTGCAAACAGTGGTGGACAGAATTGAACAGTGCTGAACAGAGGCGAACAACAGTAGATAGTAGGCGGACAGATACACAATGAAACAGAAACCAGCAGAGCGGGATCGACTAACTCTGATACCAAGTTAAGAATAAAAAGATAATATTAAATTGGAGGGCTTGCTAGATCCCTCTTGTGATCCTCTATTTATCATGATAGAAAACTAATACAATGGGAAGAGTAAAAGATTATTCTAGAGTATTCTAGACTCCTAGGTACAACCCATAGAGTACACCACTTATTACTTATTTCAACAGTAAGCATATCAGATCATGTATATAGGAATAAAATCTCAAATAGCTTTGTATTTATCGTAATCAGCTCATATAAAATGGACTCTGTTGTGTAGTCCATACACACATTTTTCAGAATCTATTGCATCTATTTTCCTCTTTCAACACAAACTTTCCATTCAATAGAGTTTTGTGAGAAATTCATTAAGAAAAACAGTTACGGATAGCATTAAATTAACTTTGATTTACTCCACGGTACATATCCTAACTTAACCCTATGATTGCAATAGGAGGAATATATTGGTGACATCCAAAAGAGCGTTAATTAAACAAGGTCAGTGAAGCATAAGCGTTCATAATTTTACAGCATATCATAAATAGTAGTACATTGATTTTAATCACAATACTTACAGTTCATTAATACACCTATTTCTGTCTTCGGGAAGAGAATTCTCAAGGTCGGACTGAAGGCTCATCAAATCCGAATGAAGAGCTGAGATCTGCTTGACAATGCCAGGAGCTGATACATATGTCGACAGTGAAACTTGTGTATCTAGGAAAAAATGTAGAGCACCAGGAAAATGGTACAGGATAGCATATTAGAAGGAGAATAGGAGCACTCTAAAATAAATCATAATATTTTGATGAATAAATACTCACTCGAATATATTTTTAGCAGGTCTCTAATAGCATGCAAAAAATGATCACTGTCATGTACTCCTCCTTGTTCTTGAACATCAGAGGCAGCTTGGATCAGGGCCAAGCAATGACCCTGCAAACCATAAAGGGAAGTTCAAAAGATAAAAGTAGAGGTGTGATGTAAAACTGGACTTTGGACCTAGGGTTCTGAAGGAAAATATAGGAAAATATAAAGAAGATATTCAATAGTCTTTTAGAGGGTGATTTGACTCCTCAAAGGTGAGAGGAGAATACTTGATAGGATTGTGATAAAATCAATGATGTTTAATTGAAGGAGCCAAATAAATTCAACAATTGTGAGTTCACTTTGTTCTCTAAAGTACATCTCCTACTTTTAAAGGAGCCAAATTTCCTTAGCAGAGGACAAAAGGTAGAATTTAGATAAGAAACTATACTTAGCGTGACTCTAATAAAACCACATTGCATCTATTTCATGTTGATCACCAATATTTCTTAAGAGCAAGCAACAAGTCATGAATGATAAGACCTAACGTTGTATCCTATGCCTTCACTCTCACATTGGATTAGACATATGAAAAATACTTGGACCTATAATTTCATAAACATTTTAATAGAGTAATTCTATCTGTTTGTATGATTTCACTATACTACTACGAAAGAAGAAACAAGAACAGGAGCAGAAGCTCCTCATGATCAAAGATCACTCAATGACCCCTTTTCCATATGACAACTCTTGTTTTCTCTCCACAGCTAACCATCCTCCATGCCATCTCACTACTCACCTAAAAGAAAGTTAAGGGGGTCTAAGATAACCAATCACACCATATGTAAGAAAAGAAAATCAGACACTTTAAATTGGAAGGGGTAAATGGGAATTTTGAAATAAGAAATATACCACTACAAGTGAAAGCAATGAAAAAAAAAAATAATCACTCAAAATTAAAGAATAGATGCAATGCAAAATTCTAAGGATACATACCACCCGTCCCTCAGTTGCAGACAAGTATGCTTGAAGCTCAGACTCAATAACCTTGAGCAACGAAAATGCTCCAAGCATGTTCTTCTTTTCCAATTGGCAGGCTATCTTTAAGAACTGATGCCTGGCGAGGAGATTGATGAGATGGTTTATGAACTGCCAAAAGAATGGAGAGGTTTGTTATCAATAGAAGTACTTGATCAATTAAGACAAATCCAAACAGCCTGATAGAATATGTAAAATTCATTGACTTTAAAGAAAGAGATAAGTAGTCTGAACTGTTTCATTATTATTTGATTTGAGTGGAGAAGTAATTTATAGAATACAGATACAGAATCCTAGCTCTGACTAACTGAAAGCTGTCACAACTGAGAGATGCAGCTCTAAGCTATTCAATGGTCTATATTACTTGCAGTGTAACCTATACAACATATACACTTTCAGAAGAGAAAACAAGAAACAGCAACACAATTTAAAAGTTAGCTATGAGCGAGAACAGAAACTTGGAGAACCAATCTAAAATTGGAGAATGTGCACAAAAATCTAACCAGCATATCCCAACACATTAGGACATAATTATAAATAACAAGATTGAAACTGGCTTCTAGAATGAAACTGCCAAAGGACAGCAGAGTGCACCCTGTCTTTCATGTGTCTATTGAAGCCCACTGTGACAGCTGATGTTGTTGTCCAACCTCTACCACAGTATGTGACTGAGGAGTTGGAGTTACAAGTTCAACCAGAAAATGTGTTAGCCGTGAGAGGAGAGAGTGATCAATCCTTAGAACTGTTAGTGAAGTGAAAGAACATGCCAGATTATGAGAATTCTTGGAAATCCATGAGTAGAATGATGGAAGCCTTTCCTGAACTCCACCGAGGACAAGGTGAACTTTAAAGGTGTTGATACAAAGAAAGAATTAGAGGGGCAAATTAGGAAGGCCCAAAAGGTGTATGAGAGGCAGAAATGGAAACCCATTGCATGGGGTCCACAAGCAAACACACTATGATTCTGTTCTAACAGAATGATCTACGTGTCTTTTTGGAGAGAGAAATAGGCAATGAGAGTATGTGGGAGAGTTTACGTGTTTAGTGAAAGGGGGGATGGTTTTTGGGGAGAAAAACCAGATTTCTGGATTGGGTCTTTGGGAAGAGGAATGTTTTTTCCTCTTTGTTTTGGATACTGAAATAATAAGAGGAATTTTTTTCTCCTATTAATTACTGTTTTACTGTTCTTATCACAATCATAGTAGAAAGAGATGGCTAAACTTACTGCTTTCTGCCGATTAATGTAGTACTCTTGTCGCATGACCTTCAAATCATAATCACCTAGAGGATAAAAAATGTTAGAATACAAAATTAAAAAAATGAATCATACAAAACAAATTAATGAAATAAAATTGAATTTCTTCTCAATAGTTGAGAGTTAAGAAAATACCTTGTAAAATGTATGTATCTTGAAGTTGAGCTAGCTCCCAGCACAAATCTGAAATAGTCTGAAAAGGGTAAAAAAAATGATAAGGCATTGGACCACACACAGACCAATTATTTAGAAAATTTATTATAGGACTTAATTTTAATAAAAATAACTGTCCTTTAAAAGCCTCTAAAGAGAATAATTAAGTACTTTTGTTCATATTGGTGTAGGAGTTAAGGGACAATTAAGTCGTGTGTTTGCTAGTTTTTTTGAACAGAATAACATTTCTAGGAGCTTCTGAACTCTGGGAGAGCAAGACTAATGTAATTTCCGTAATCTAGTGATTAGTGGAGACAATCAGTTTGTTGGGGATGGATTAACTATGTTAGAGGAGAAGATAGCAGAGTGGGTTTTGGAGAAACATCAAAATCTAAAGTAGACTTATTTTCATTTTCTTTGCATACAAATCACAATATTGACGAGCTTATTTCCAATCAGAAGTACTGCCTTTATTAGAAAACTACGTCTAAGTCCACCTCACAAAACCCACTTGAAAGTTGAAATATACAGCTACTTAGAGAATAGCCTGACTCACTTTATATTGGAAATATCGATTGTACCACACATCTTCTCTTCATTATTTGATGAAGTGAATGAAGGTCATTGAATTTTTTAAATACATACAACTGAAAGTCACTAACACTCCATCTACAGGAGTAATAGGCCTAAGTAATGCCCCCTTTCTTTTGGGTCTGAATAGAAGAGTGGGCAGAAGAATAAGATTTCATAATGAGGCTATAAAACGTACCAACTTACCAAAATATCAGATAAAACAAAGAGTGAACTATGAAAATAATGAAGAATGTAAATCGCAATGCCTTGAAGATTCACGTATCATAACACTCAAATCCCCAAATGCTACATTGGTAACTAAATGATCCTTTAGACAGGGAAGTCCAGGCATTTTCAATGGAAAAATCAATGGTATAATAGCATAAGCTAGAAGATACAACAATTCTAGAATAAAAACTATCTAGTAACAAACCTCTGATAGCAGCTTCTCTTCATGGTTATAAAGATTTGAAAGTTCCCCTTTCAATTCTGAATGCTTTCTCCTGTACTCACAGGTAGCAATATCACATAAGAAAAAGTGTAACTTAATGAAAAACATTTATGGTCAAAAGAATTTTATGTTAACATTTCCTTAAGAATGCAACAGATAACCACCACACCCCCTGAAAATCCATAATCTATGTACAACTCTGCAATAGTGTGTTTTGTCACTATTATTCAAAAATAAGGTGTGGCATAAGGTGTTTCGTACGGGTTTCACAAATTGAGAATTTCAAGCAAGTAGGATAAAATAGAAGAGGTTTATAATAAAGAATGCTGTTATAAATTGATTTTGTGTGCACTGTCAGTACTTTACAATAAGGATCGCTAATAGAGTTATCAAGGCTACTAATAATCAATGCAAAAGCCCGTGGTTTAGACTTGAGAAAATAGACGTGTGGAGGTCAAAATTTTAAAAGTACAGCACCAGGAAACATAAAGGCACAATATAGATTATATCAACATTATTAGTACCTAAGAGAATGAAGATCAAGATGAATATGAGCTTCATCTGATGATACTTGTGATTTAAGCGTCATTAAAATAGCCTGCTGCTTGGCATTCTTGACCTGTGCTTCAACCCATTGTTTTTCACTAACTCCAAATCTGACAAAGTTTACACAGACCATTAACATTAAAAGATTGGTGAAATTTTAGAAACATAAGTCTCGCAGCCATTCTAATTAGATCAAAAAGAGGAACTACTAAAAAGTGTTCTGTATACCTTCTGTAGGACCACATGAATCACAGATGGTCAGACATAGGATTACACACATAGGATTACACACAGGATAAACATGATTTTATGTCAGCTTCCTATAATCCTCAGCTATCCTATAAACCACATCAAATAAAAAAAAAAACTACAAACTGATTATGATTAACATGGTACTAATATAGGCATGATTATCAAGCACACTGCCTGGGCTGGGTAGAATTCAAGGTTGAGTTTGCTATGCAAAACAATTGACAATTTATACGACATGAGCTCATCATAATTGTTAATATATAGATAACCACCCTACACCATAATAGACTAATAGCATATAAATATCCATATATAGAACTCTGGAAGTACAACTCGGTGCACATTAGACCAATCAACAATGTACCATAATAAGTAATCTGCAATGTTATCAAAAGAAGCACATACATTGAGCGAAGCCGGCGTAGCTCAGATACACGTTGATGATGTGATTTTTCCAAATCTGCTGAACAACCATAAATAAACAAATGGGCTCAACAGGTCCAGTTAACAATATTCATGGTCATACATATATTCTGCGTGTAAGCCACAGCATAGTAGTATAGTATCTAACATGTAGAGTGAACTACATATAGAGTTTTTAAGAGCCTTCCTTTTGTCCACACTCCAGATACTCTAGATGCATCTTATTTTGTAAGTACAGGGATTTTAAGTGAATTAAGGTGTGTATAATTTTAACAGACTTTTAAAAACAGTTTTAAACTTACAGGGTTTGGTACAGGATGCCAGAATTTTTAAGAAGTTCATTCCTATACCACTTCAATAAAGATCTAATATCAGTAGGAAAATAATTAGCATATTATCATATAAAAAATAAAAAAAAATATTTACATAGATAAGAATAAAGTAAAAACTAAAAATGCTCGCATTTACTGCCAATGAGGAAATAAACAAATCCAATTAAAATTTGGGACTTGTGAGCTGAAGAAAAAAATAAGTGAATTGTAAGGACCAGCATGTACACCTCTAACATAGGTATTTGAGATCTCATCAAGATTCACCCAAGAGCATTTAGATTTCCCCTCCTCAGCAACAAGTCGGAATGGACCCTGTCATTGAATTAAAAAAAGAAGTCATAAAAGGGTATGAAGAACTTGAGAGAAAATAAATCAATAAAAATAATTAAAACATCATTATCAGAAGTACAAAACACAAAGGTAACTTGAAGATAATAATACGGAACTGAGAAAGAGAAAAGAAGAGAATTTGAATAAACTGAAAAAATGGTTTCTTGCACTAGAGTATACACTCACTTAAGTCCACATTTTGATTAGGGGTCATAAAATATGAGAGGTCATATAATAAGCCCCATATTTACTTAAAAAGCAATTTACCTCATCACGAAAGATGAGAAGTAAGGGTATCACAAAAATCAAAGGCCAAGGTCTACATTTGGAGATTATTGCTTTGTTAGAGCAATCCAAACTACAGTCCATATGAAATATTGCTCGACAATAAAGAGTTGATGAGAAAGTCATTCGAAACTTGAAACTAAACAAAGATGTGGTTCGCGAGCGATCCCAGAGAGTGGATCAAGCCACTCAAGAAACGACATTTCAAGGTATTGCAAACCATGTTTATGTGATTTTTTTCTAACAATAAAATCACAAAATGATTGATCCGAGATTTTTCTCTTGCGGATTTAGACAGGATGCAAACTTAAATGAGTGCAGACAGACTTAAGCGAGAGTATATTGTTCTTGTTTGAAGTACATATTTTAATTTTTATACAGACGTAGTAGCTTGCTCTGCAAGCTCTGCTGACTAGACTATAGATCTAGCTAGCTGGCTGCTCAGTATAAGTGACTTCAGTAAGTTAGTTACAACAAATGCTGACAAAGAACCTACAATACTAGTTAGCTTAGCTAGTATCACACCTATATAGTGAAGTCCACAGCAACACCCATATCACGCATAGCAGGATCAGGAACAATCAGCAAGAGAAGTATAAAACAACTCATAAGTTATCAACCTTTATCAGTGCACCAAGTCTTACCCTCTAAAGGGGACCTACTAATCCTTCTAAGTTACGTATATTATCAATTTGTTATAATTAATAGTAAAATAGTATTTGAAAATATATTTGTCTCAGAAAAAAATATAGACCAAGAAGACAGTAAAGAAAAAACACAGCCCACTTACTGTGTCCAGTTGCTTAGCAAACCACTGATTTAGCTCTTTTAGACATGAAGAGTCTCCAAGCAAGAATTGGTTGAAGTCTGAGTATGCCAAATATATACCATCTTCTGCATCTCAAAGTAGATAAATTCATCAGAAGAAATATCAAAACTCATCATGAGTTTTCAGCATACTATACCACAACAACAACCATGCATTATTTCATTAGATGGGGTTAGACACACATATCAAACAACACCATCGTGCTCTATCAAAAACCAAATTTTCAGGAAGATGAGACTTCAACAAAATTCATATCTCCTTTAAAACTGTCCACATTTAATCTCTTCCATTTAACAAATTCATGAGCCATGGATCGTGGAAATTAAAATTTTATCTCAATGCCTGACACAGTTGAACAACAAAACTTCTAATTATACAGCCAATAAATTTCACACTGGCACTTAGGGATAACAAAAATGAAATTTATAAAAATGAGTAGAACTAGAAAATCATCCAAGAGAAACAAGGAAAAGAAAAAGTACCATCTCCCGAATGATAATGTGCCAACTCATGCGCTGTGGAAGCAATTCTTTCAAGAACGGCTTTCATCTAAACAATGAAGAAATTTAATGAAAACAAACCACCATGAGATGATAACTGAGGCGAAAAGAAATACAGATTTCTCACAAGAACATTGAACAAAAACTCAAATTATCAATGGTTCTCATATACTTTTCAAGCTTACAAATGTTCCACTAAGAAACATTATTGGACTTACAGTTTCCTAAAAGGTACACCACTTCTATAAAAGAACTTAATCACATTTCAGACAACATTATCAAACATCAAACTTACATGGGAAACAAAATAATCCGTAACAGAGAGCATGGAAATAATATACTACACGTGGAAGCACTGACTTGCCTGTAAGTTTCGGACAGAAAGGCTATCGTCAATATTAGACAGGTGTCCTTTAACAATAGAAGTTGCAGCAAGGCGTGGTCGTCTTCCTTGTGTCAAGGCTGAGCCCTGCCCCGAAAGCATGTCAAACTGAGATTGTAGATGGCTCAGCTGCCTCTGCAAGGCCAAAGCCTCTTCTCTATACACCAGAGTTCCCTCTCTAAAGCCAAAAACACAAACAATAAGGCAATGCTCCATATTCATTGCATTGAACATACACCCTGTTTGGATAAATTTCTCTACCACCACCTACAGGAAAAGAAAACAGAAAGGTATAATGAACTGTACTTCCCCCATAAGTTAAAATCAACTTATGCACTTAACTTTAACAAAAAGTTCTCTTGTCTAACTTCTCCAATAGTTGAGATGCATATAATTGATTTTAACTCACAAGTGGAACTCAATTCATTTTACCTTCTTATTTTCTTCTACTGTCAAATGAATTTTATCCACAGAAGGGCATAATAGAGATCATTCGAAGTTATCAGTAGAAGTACTTGATATCTTTCACCCCCTCCTCAGCACCAAAAACCGCCTCCTGATTGTCTCTCCTTTCAGAGAAGGCAGAAATGCTGTGGTAAGCAAAGTCCAAATCCTCACCCTGCTTAATTCAACTTATTTCAGATTCACTAAGTAATAACTTACTAGTTTATTTCCAATTCCAAAACTAAGAACTCAATACAGTGCAATTTATCACCTCTAACAGCTTCCCTTCTTGCTTGAACTGCTCGTACCTGAAACAAGGAGAGAAACCATTCACATTCTATGATTATCAATAATTCATAATGAAAAAGTAATGGATAATTGGGAAAGAGAGAGGTAACTGGGAAAGCTCAGAGAGGGAAAGGACATTGGAGGTACGAAGATTGGAGCAGATCCAGTTGAGAAGGGGGCGAGTGTCTTCATACTGAAACGGCCATTCGAAGCTATCAGGGTCCAATGCTTCCCATCCTTCGTACCCCAATTCTCCCAACAATGTGCAAAGTCGACCACCGCTCATTCTTCCTCAGATTTGACGCAGTCCCTTTCCTCCTTTCTATTTGGTTTTGGCCTCCTCTGCTTCACACTGAAGAAAAGAAAGAGATCCACCAAAATTTGAAATTTGAACACGACAGAACATGAAAAGCAAGAAATAACAAAATTTAAAATTGTTCGTTGAATTCCGATGAAAATATCATTATCAACGCTTTCAAACCGTCTAGGTAATTTTTCAAAAGATTTACCCAAAAGCGTAAAGAAAAATTCGACGACAACAATAATTAATGTGTATTTCCCGGAAAAGCATAACATACTCATTTGCAGTGGACGGATTGCGGTGGCTCGACGGCGGACGGAGGTGGTTGGGTGGTTCCACGGCGGGAGCTTTAGAGGCTAGGGTTTGACTGTTGTAAATTGCAGCGGTGTATACTTCTTTTTTAATTTGTACTTTACTACGCCGTTTTAGTAATTCCTACTAGAAGTTACTCCCTCTGTTTAGTTTACTCATTTATGTTTTGTTTGCTAGAAATTATCTATGAAATTAAATGAGATCGATTTGGGAAGATATTTCAAAATGGTATTTGTTATAAAATAAAGATAATAAGATAGAGAAAAGGAGAGGAAGAATAGAGAATGAGAGAGTACGGAGTAACTTCTGTTTGTATGTGTGTCTTATTACTGATAGGACGAGTCCTATTTATATATACAACATGGTAACCCAGGAAGGATATAAAATCAAATAGTAAATACAAAATATTACATAAAGAGTAAATGAATGATATGATTATCAATCATACGAGTAATTGTATCAACTCAATGGACGATCATTAATTCATAACACTCCCCCTTGGATGTTCATTGATGAAAGAATGTGTCTCGTTAAAACCTTACTAGGAAAAACACTTTGGGATAAAAACCTAGTGAAGAAAAAGAGTACATCATTCTATATAATATTGTTCTTTGCATCTTCTATTTTTCCCCCTCATGTAAACTTACATCATCAAGATGACGGAGTCCAATCTTGTGAACCAATGCTCAAAAGTTCTCCTTGGCAAAGACTTTGTAAATAAATCTGCTAGATTTTCACATGAGCGAGTCTTTTGGATCTCTACATCACCATTTCTTTGAAGATCATGAGTGAAAAAGAATTTTGGAAGAATATGTTTTGTTTTGTCTCCTTAATATATCATTCTTTCAATTGAGCAATACATGCACTATTGTCTTTATATATTGTTGTTGGTTTCATTTTTCCCTAGGATAAACCACAAGTTTGTCGCACATGTTGAATTATAGACCTTATTCAAACGCATTCACGACTTGCCTCATGTAATGCTAAAATTTCTGCATGATTTGACAATGTTGCTGTTATTGTTTGTTTCACAGATTGCCATGAAATCGTTGTGCCACCACATGTGAACAAATATCCTTTTTGTGATCAACCATTATGAGGATCTGATAAATAACCTACATTTACATAACCCATTAGATCTAATTTTGAATCATTTGGGTAAAATAAACCCATATTCATAGTGCCCTTAAGGTAATGGAGTATTTGTTTTACTCCATTCCAATGTCTTCTTGTAGGTGAAGAACTATATCTTGCTAACAAATTTACAGCAAATGCTATATCAGGTCGAGTATAATTAGCAAGATACATTAGTGCTCCTATAGCACTAAGATACGGTACTTCAAGACCAAGTAGTTCTTCATCTTTTTCTTGAGGTCTAAAAGGGTCTTTATCAACATTTAATGACCTCACCACCATTGGAGTGCATAATGAATGTGATTTGTCCATATAGAACTTTTTAAGCACTTTCGTTATATAAGCTTCTTGATGTACAAAAACACCTTTGTTGAAATACTCAATTTGTAATACCAAACAAAACTTTGTCCTTCCAAGATCCTTCATCTCAAATTCTTTCTTTAAACAATCAAATGCCTTTGTGAGCTCATTAGGAGTTCCAACTATGTTTATGTCATCTACATAAACAACAATTGTGGCAAATTCATTCTCGGATCTTTTCATATAAATACAAGGACAAATAGGGTCATTTTTTGTACCCTTCATTTAACAAGTATTCACTTAAACGGTTATACCACATACATCCTGATTGTTTCAATCCATAAAGGGACTTATTCAATTTTAGTGAATAATCCTCTTTAGAATTTTCCTTTTTTGGGCAAATTAAATCCTTCAGGGAGTTTCATATAAATATCATTCTCCAAAGAGCCATACAAATAGGCTGTAACAACATCCATGAGGTGCAAATTCAGACCTTCTTGTGCAATAAGACTAATTAAATATCTAAATGTTGTTGCATCCAATACTGGAGAATATGTCTCCTCAAAATCAATACCAGGTCTTTGTGAAAAACCTTGAGCAACTAATCGTGCTTTGCATCTAACAATTTAACCATTCTCATTTCGTTTTTGTACAAAAACCCATTTGTACCCAATAGGTTTTACACCCTCATGTGTGCGAAATACAGGTCTAAAAACCTTTCGTTTAGCAAGCGAATCTAATTCTGCTTGGATTGCATCTTTCCATTTTGGCCAATCATTTCTTTGCCGATAATCTTCAATTGTCATTGGTTCTTGATCCTCATTATCACTTATAACATCCTTTGCTACATTATATGCAAAAACTTCGTCAATATTGACTTTATTTCAATTCCATATTTTATGATTCATGACATAATTTATTGAGATCTCATCATTTTCAACAATTTCAGGTACCTGAGGTTCTTCTGGAACCGAATCATTAATTATGTCAAAAGAATCTTTTGGGACTTTTACCTCCTCGATTAGGTCATCTTGCCTTTTTTCTCTTTCTCTCACCCGAGAATTTTTATCTTTGGAACCAATAGGCCTACCACGCTTTAGGCGTGTTTGAGATTCATTTGTTATATTAGATTGTCCAACAGGAATATCAACTCTGATTGGAGCATTAGTAGCAGGTATATGCGACTTAGTTACCCTTTTTGTGTCAGTAAAAGCATCTGGTAATTGGTTGGCCAACTTTTGTAAATGAATTATCCGTTGAACTTCTAGTTCACATTCTTTTGTACGATAATCAAGATGAGATAATGATAATTCATTCCAACCAATATCCTTTTCCAGGTTCTTTCTTTCTCCCCCTAACGTTGGAAAAACTGATTCATCAAAATGACTATCAGCAAATCAAGTTGTAAATAAGTCTCATGTTGATGGTTCAAGATATTTTATTATCGATGGAGAATCATATCCAACATATATTCCCAAACGTCTTTGAGGACCCATCATAGTCCTTTTTGGTGGGGAAATTGGGATATATACAGCACACCCAAAAATTCTTAAAATACAAATATTAGGTTGTTGACCAAAAACCAACTATAAAGGAGAGTATTTGTGATAACTTGTCAGTCTGATGCGAATCAATACTGCAGCATGTAGAATTGCATATGCCCAAGTAGTCATTGGAAGATTAGCTTTCATAAGTAAATGTCTTGCAATCAATTTTAGACGTTTTATCAATAATTCTGCAAGTCCATTTTGAGTATGAACATATGCTACTAGATGTTCAACTTCAATTCCAATTGACATACAATATTCATTAAAAGCATGAGATGTAAATTCACCAGCATTATCAAGACGAATTTTCTTAATTGGATAATCTGGGAAATGAGATGTAATACCACTATACCCTTCTTGGGTGGGGTTGAGGGGAGGAAACTCCAGGACGTCAATTCGTTTCAGCCACATTCTTTTAATGCGTGGGCATTACATCTGCGTTTTGGGTAGCTCTGAACTAGGTCTTCCTGCTGCAATGTATTTCGTTATCGTTCTCCATTTGTCAACTATAGCATATATGTTGTTCTAGTATATGGTTACAAGGTGGAAAATTCTCAATCTACTTACTATTATAACTGTTCTTTCATTCTGGTCTTTGAAATTTAAAATGACGTTTCATGCATTGGAAATCGAAAGGCAAGGAGTTAAAGTGGCTCTTGGGTGTTGAAAGTCTATGATATATGCTTTTTCGTGCTTAGTATTTATACTTTTATTCATTATTTAAGAAAATGTTAATTTTTTTTGTAAGGAAAATGCTTTATAAATCGATATCACACGGTTCAGAAGTTATTTTCATTAACACCAGTCAAGTTCAAGAATAAAATAACTTGTAATAGATAGATTAACTTTATATTTTGTTATTAATCATGAGAACTGTATCATGAATTTCAAAGTTTGATGCATGGTGTGTGAGTCCACTTGACTCATCAAGATGCATTTTGGCATCAACGTCACTCGCAACAGTCTAGGAGTTCACATGTGACAAGTGTGATGGTGACCAGATTGGTACCATAAACCACCATGAGTTTCGAGAGGAAATGAAAAAGATCATGCTCGTCATCACTTACGACCTTAGATCCTTCTCTATTTATCCGGAAAGTTTCAACCTGAACAAAAATGGTGGTGTTTCTAAGCTTACAACATGTGAATATCATGAGAGTGTGAGAGGTTTGATCATGATGAAGAAATCCATTCTATTATGGCCAGCCATGGTGGCCACATACCATGGATTATGGCAAGCATCTAAAAACGTTTTAGCGTTTAAACACAACGCATAATAAGCTCAGATGGAAAGTCATTCGAGAACTATCTCAAAGGCATAAGCTCAGATGGAAAGTCATTCGAGAACTATCTCAAAGGCACAAGCTCAAATGGAAACTCATTCGAGAACTATCTCAAAGGCACAAGCTCAAATGGAAACTCATTCGAGAACTATCTCAAAGGCATAATCTCGGATGGAAAGTCATTCGAGAACTATCACAAAGGCACAAGCTCGAACGAAAAATCATTCGAGAACTATCTCAAAGGCACAAGCTAAGATGGAAAGCCATTCGAGAACTATCTCAAAGGCACAAGCTTGGATGAAAAGTCATTCGAGAACAATCTCAAAGGCACAAGCTCAGATGGAAAGTCATTTGAGAAGGATCACAAAGGCACAAGCTTAGATAGAAAGTCATTCAAGAACAATCTCAAAGCTACAAACTCGAATGAAAATCATTCAAGAACTATCTCAAAGGCACAAGCTTGAATAAGAAGTCATTTGAGAACTATCTCAAAGGCACAAGCTCAGATGAAAAGTCACCGAGAACTATCTCAAAGGCACAAGCTTGGATAAAAAGTAATTTGAGAACTATCTTAAGGCACAAGCTCGAATGAAAAGTCATCGAGAACTATCTCAAAGGCATAAGATTGGATGAAAAGTCATTCGAGAATTATCTCAAAGGCATAAGCTCGGATGAAAGTTAGACTCCTAAAAGTTCATATTTACATTTTCTGCATATTATCTTCCAATTCCATTTCTGATCATTGCATTCAGTCCATTCATGCATTAGGAATCATATATTGATTAGGTTGTCCATAATTTCACAATTTTGAGTGATTATCATGCATTGGTAGCTTAGGCATTTCATCAGACACCATACGTGCGTTTCATTTTGCTTAGTATTTTCATCAAACACCTTAAATTCATACACATTCAATATCATTTTAAGTTCATTTTAGTATCAATTTTAATAGATTTTGTATAGATTTCTTCCATTTCACAAAGTATATTCAAGAATCATTTAAATCCCTTGCCTATCATAGGATTGATCCTTGGTTGATCACTATACTATATTAGTTAGTGAGGAAATCAAGTTTGACTAACTCTTTGCACGACTAGAGATTTATCAGTCTACGAGAAGTAAGGTGACAAGTACAACAAAGGATTGAAACCCCTATAGTAAGATGGTCATACTAATGATATTGCAAAAGAACTTTGTTGACATCTCAACCTTGAATTCTTATCCTTGATCTTAGACTTGAAGTTCTCATCCTTGCCACGTCAACCTTTATATCTCATCCTTGCCTATGTTGGCTTGATACATCTAAGCCTATATTGGCCTAATAATTCTCAGCATGTGGTGGCCGGATACATCTCGTCCTATGTTAGCTTGATATATCTCAACCTATAGTTGCCTAGTAAATCTCACCCTATAGTGGCCATATACATCTTAGCTTATGGTGGCTTCGTACATATTAGCCTATTGTGGCATGATACATCATATCCTATGATGGTTTGGTATGTTTAAGCCTATAGTGGCTTTGTAAATCTCATCCTATGTTGGCTTGATACATCTCAACCTATGTTAGCCTAATACATCTCAGCCTATGGTGGCTTGGTACATCTCAACCTATGATGGCCTGATACATCCTAGCCTATGGTGGCTTGGTACATCTTAACCTATGGTGGCCTGCACATCTCAACCTATGAAGGCTTTATACATCTCAGCCTATGGTGGTTGGATACATCTCAACTTATGGTGGCCTGATACATTTATGCCTATGGTGGCTTGATACTTATAAGTCTATGGTGGCATGGTACATC
Source organism: Vigna unguiculata (assembly GCF_037176805.1). NCBI lineage: Eukaryota > Viridiplantae > Streptophyta > Magnoliopsida > Fabales > Fabaceae > Vigna > Vigna unguiculata. The sequence goes on from NC_140793.1 coordinate 3,628,313, forward strand.
TCAACCTATTATGCTTGGTGTATCTCAACCTATGGTGGCTTGATACGTCTCAGCCTTTGTTGGCTTGATATATCTCATCTTATGGTGGCTGGTACATCTCAGCCTATGTTGGCTTGAGACATCTTAGTGTACGGTGGCTTGGCACATTTAAGCCTATGGTGTCTTGGAAAGTCTCAACCTATGGTGGTGTGGTACATCTCAGCCTATGTTCACCTTATACATCTCAACTTATGTTGGTCTGATACATCTCAACCTATGTTGGCCTCGTACATCTCAGCTTATGGTGGCTGGTACATCTCAACCTATGATGGCTTGGTAAGCCTATGGTGGCATGGTACATCTCAACTCTTGGTGGCTTGGTATGTTTACGCCTATGGTGGCCAGATACATCTTAGCCTACGTTGGCTTGATACATCTCAGCTATGATAACTTGCTACATCTCAGCTTATGGTGGCTTGATACATCTCAGCCTATTGTCTCTTGGTACATGTTTGTCTATGATGGCATTGTGCATCTCAATGTATGGTGTCCTGATACATCTCAACCTATGGTGACTTGGTACATCTAATCCTATCGTGTCCTAGTACATCTAAGCCTATGGTTTCTTAATACATCTCAACCTATGTTGGCCTGGTAAATCTCACCCTATGGTGACTTGGTACATCTCAACCTTTGATGACTTGGTACATTTCAGCATGTGTTGATCTAATGCATCCCATCCTTTGGTGGCATGGTACGTTCATCTTATGGTGGTTTGGTACATCTAGCTTATGTTGGCATGATACATCTCAACCTATGGTGGCCCGGTACATCTCAACCTATGGTGGCTTGGTACATATCAACTTGTATGGGCCTGATACATCTCAAGCAATGGTAGCCTGGTACATCTCAGCCTATGTTGATTTGATACATCTTAACCTATAATGGCCTGGTACAACTTAGTCAATAATGGCCTAAAACATCTTGGCTTAAGATGGCTTGTAACATCTTAACTCATGATTGAAATTTTTTAACGAAGCAGTTAATCAATAAAATGAGAGGTCTCACCCATGTATTGAACTCTTATTAAAGATTTCTTTACTCAAAATATTCTACATACTTTCATAATTTTGTGGCTCCCACCTATGCAATCTTGGTTTAACTCCTACGTAGTTCGTTGCTTGCTACCTAGGTTGTCTTGGTTAGACACCTTCATAGTTGAATACCTTTGTAGTTCCGTGTCGGCTAACTAGGCGGTCCTTGTTGAACATCTTTGTAGTTTTCTACCACTTGTCTAAGCAGTCTTAGTTGAACACCTTCATAGTTCCTTGTCTCCTACTAGGCAATCCTAGTTGAACACCTTCAAAGTTCCTAACCACCTACCTAAATGGTGTTGGTTGAACACTTTCAAAGTTTCCTATCGCCTACTTAGGCGATCCTAGTTGAACTCTTTCGTAGTTCCATGTCGCCTACCTAGTCAGTCCTGGTTGAACACCTTCATAGTTTCCTACTGCCTACCTATACGATCCTAGTTGAACACCTTCGTAGTTCCCTAATTCCTACCTAGGCACTCATGGTTGAACACTTTTGAGTTCCCTACTGCCTACCTAGGTAGTCCTGGTTGAACATCTTCATAGTTCCCTACCGCCTACCTAGGCAGTCCTGGTTGAACATCTTCATAGTCCCTACTGGGAGAACACTTTCATAGTTCCCTGTTGTAAGACCCACGAAATTTAATTAATTAAATAAATAATTAATTAATAAATGTGGGTAGTGGAAGCCTTTATGACATTAAATGTTGATTATTGTGATGTGGAAAAATATTAGCTCAAATGATTGAGAGTACTTGATTGTGTGAAAGGACTTAGGTTCAAGTCCTATGTATGTCATTTATGTGTTATGTAATTGATTTTTATTTTAATAATATGCTTGATCATGGTTAGTGATAATATAATCCTAGAATTATAGGAATTATCACGAAACATGAATTGGTTGAATGATTGTGCATTTGCTTGACATTGACATGGTTATGGGTTTGAACCTTAGTAGAGACAAATTACGCTTTCTTTTTGCCATGTCTCTTTTTGGCATGAATGTGAAAAGGCATAGATAACCCTAGCCGTCAAAAGGGTCAGCCAAGAGGGTTAGAAAACCACCTAGTAATGGTTCTTGAATGACCATTAATCCAGGCATTAATCCATTTTCGTTTTTTTATTAATTTCATGAAATAAATGGCTAAAAACTTGAGAGTAGAAGGTTTTCTGGAAAAATTTGGCATAGCAACTAAGAGTGAGTGGTGAGGTTGTATTGAGTGGGTGCAAAGAGAGAGAAGTGAGAGTGGAGAAGGAGTCTTGAAGGAGGAATCACGAGCTAAGGTGAATTGAGATCAAAGACTTAAGGATTTGTACACATTTGAGCAAGGAATCCAGGTTAGGGGTGCTGAACTCATAATGCTATTGTGCTTAGTTTAATTGTATGTTGTATGACATGAGTGTACTTTATACATCTCTGCCAAAAATCTTGATTTTTTGAAAATTTTCCAGGAATCGATGGCGGCTCATTCAAAGTCGTCAAGCGACGCATACGAGTTTCTACTAGAAATCGCCTGGCGGCAAGAATGGCTCGCCAAGCGATACACCCTATTCAACCCAAATTTATGGGTTTTTGGATGAACTGCCTGGCGCTGATGAACAATCGCTAGGCGACGCAAGCCAATTTGGCACGAATTGAGGGTTATGTGAGTTCTGGGTTGATTCTGGCTGTACAAAAATGATTATTTTGGGATATTGGAAGTTTGATTATAAATGATTGGTGAATTGCGAGGGGATTTGGGATTAATTTAATGAAAAGAATAAATATGCCTTTTATGGTTTGGAAAATTGAGGGTTCTAACTTTAGGAAGGATTGGTTACCTAATTATAATGAAAACTTGAATGGTTATGTTTGGAGTGAATATTAATAATTCCTGATGGGATGATTGATGGTTGGGTTGTGTGCGTGACCAGAGTAATAGAGTTTGGGGTTGCGGGACTTCGCAGGTGCAAGAACATTCTGTGTTTTTCCCAAGAATGCATGCATTACCTAACGGCCTGTGGCTTGCTGCCAGGCGCCAACACATAGAAGATGACTCTGCGTGGCTGTGAGGTGCAGTCTTGGGTATGGAAAGATCATTTGAGGTCAGTTTTGGGTTATGTAAAAGTAGAGTGGAAATGTGTTGGCTATGGTATTAGGAGGAGTGAGTAATTCATGGGATGAGATTAGAAAGAATTCTAAATGCTGAGTTATGTTAAAAGATCTGAATATAATGACTGTATAGTAAAGGTCAATGTAAACCAGAATCTTGCTGAATGATGAGCCATAAGCTGATTTAAGAGTTAGGTTGTAAGGTGGAGTTGCCTAAGATAAATATGTGTTAAAATTCTAAGATAACGTATAATTGGTATGTTACTTGTAATTGAATAGAGATTGATGTAACAGTGGGACACCGTGATAGGTTTCAGGTATGTTCGTGACTCTAGCCTATAGTTGAGTGATACGCTTTACCATTAGTTGATTCTAAGGGATTGATGTAGTCAAGGGAGTGACTCTAGCAATGAGAATGAGTTTGATAGAAAGACGTGAGAGATGCGAAGTTCAAGACCAGGGAATGGAACTTATGTGAGCAGAAATTTTGCGATGTGTTGTGAATATGTTGCGAAGGATTTGGAATCAAAATTGAGATGTCTCAACCAATAGAATTCGTTGTACTGGTGTACCACCTGGCAGTGGTGTAGGACTCGCCAAGCGATAGCTACTTCCTAGGGGGCTGAGCTTACGCGTTGCGCTTGGCGGTGAGGGTTGTCCCGCCAGGTGATACCTGTAGTGGCAAAGGCATCAGAGGTGCTAGGCACTTGGAGGTACGTGTCCCCCGCCAAGCGGTTTGGGAGCGCATTTCGCCTGGCGGCTCAGGAGCAGCGCCAAGAGATGACGCAAAGTCAGGAACGTTGTCTGCTTTGATGTACGTGGTCTACAAGACTTTAGTGATACCTTGAAGGTTGGTTTGCTGGTGTTCCTTGAATTGTGACTCAGAATGTATCCTTTAGTTGTGCCTCAGGATAGGGGTTAAACACGTGGCATTCCTTGAGTTGTGGCTCAGGATGGCAGATGAACACGAGGAACTCTTGAGTTGTGGTTCGGGTTGGCGAGTGTTGCCGATGTGAGTGTGCGAGTCATGGCTCGTATGGATGGGTCCAGATAGATTGCCTTCCTCAGTATGTGGTTGACGAGTTTGCTAGTTTTAGGACGTTACGAACTATGTTTGTATTGGGAACTCCACCTGGCGTTACGGAGTATGGTCCGTAGTTGGTTTCCCGCACGTGTTCTACAAGTTGTGGCTTGTAGGTGTGGCGGCAAGACATCTTGAGGTATTCATCTAAAGACATAGAACATGGGTAACATGGTGGTGGCCATGTAGTTTGGAATCAAAGGATGAAGTTCCTTTGATGTTTGTGTATTTATATATCTGAATTGTAGATGTTTTATATACTATTAGCTCACCCTATCTCCTTGTGTTTGGTGATTATCGTGTACGCAGTACGCGAAAGCAGAAGATGTTGTAGGTGGGAAAAAATTTTATTAGAGTTTTGATATTTTATGGTTTTGGAATAATTTTATAAACTTTGATGTTACAAGACTTGATTATTGTAATTGAGTTTTATATAGTATGGATTTTTGGAATAAATTATTATGTAATAAATGTTGTAAATTTCCCGTCTTTTTGGGAAATGAACTTAAATAAATGAGGTATGATTAATATGTTTTTATTTTATTATTTAAAATCAGTAATATCCGGATGGGATGTTACACCTGCTACCTTCCTAGATAGTCTTGGTGTTGTTACTATATCAAAGAAGATCAAAATGTAGTTTTTAATTATGTCCAACGAATGACTTGGAATAAGTAAATCTTAATTCTTAATAAGTAAAAACATGTTGCCATGAACAATTATTGTGTATTGTATATAGTGAATATGCAAACATAGTCAGTAAAATACAAAAACAAATAATAAAAAACACATAATTGTGTAAGGTTAACAAATTATAGCAGTGCGACGAACAAATAAATATGGTCCGACAAACAAACAAATGGGATGGAAAGAATGAAAACAAGGATGTGTGTGGAGTAACCCACTATGTCAGGATAATAAAGCATAAAGAGGTGCACACAATAATGATCCAATCAACAAATAAACAAGAAGAAAACATTAGGGGTGCATAATGTTAAGAAAGTGGTTCATGGATTAAGAATTGGCCCTTACTCAATTTTTCTTCTATATTCAAAACCCTAAGACATAAGGGTCTCATCTTCTTCACGTGTAGATGTGATTCTCTCCTCAACTAGCCATTGATGCGCCCTCTACCTTGGCGAGCCAAGCCACCATCGTTGGGGCCATCTTTGGCACTAACACCGTGATATCGCTGTCGTTAGGCGATCAAATTACCACTACTTTAGCAACTTCAGTATTGCCAGTTAGTAGTGAACAAAATAGTTAGGGTTAAGATAACCCTGAGTCGTCTCACAACGAATACGGAATTGATCTCAAATATTCGATTCTTAAAAATGCAATTAGCAATTATAAAAATAGGGGGTTTTGATATGCAAAGAAAATGACACGGAAGATTGTAAACACAGTAATAGTAAATAGGTCAATTCCACTGCTTTTTCTAAATAAGATTCTTCATTGGTTATCTAGAGATTATTGTTAAATTAATTATTGTTGTTGATTTACAAATAAATCAATGTAAAGACTCAATTCATTTGTTGGCATCCTCACTTTTAATCAAAGTACAGTCTCAATTAAAAGTGAGAATTTTTAGATTGTCCATAGTAAATTTAATCAAAGTACAGTCTCAATTAATTTTACTATGCCTAATCATGTCTATTCCTTTGTTTCTTTACCAAATAGAAAACTTAATTAATCAAAGTAAAGTCTTGACTAATTTTAGTTAAAGTAATTACCTCTAATCAAATTAAAGTCTCAATTATTGGCAAAAACTTATCTAATCAAATGAAAGTTTCTAAACAAAATCAAAGTAAAGTCTCAATTTAATTTAAAAACCTTTTAACTCATATGATTAGCATGCATGTAGATTTAAAATCATTATTTTCTATTCGATTAAGAAGCAAAGGACATAGATAAACAAAAACCACAACAATAATCAAAATAACAAAACATATAAATTCATCTAACCTCAAAATCCATTTAAGAAATTACAGTGGAATCAACCCTAAAAGCTTAGCCCTCCATGGCTTTGATGGAATACATGATGATATGAAAGAAAGAAAATAAAAGAAAGAATGAGAGATGTGGTGGAGACGGTATCTGCCAAAATCAGAGAGTTCTAAGTGTCTAAGCTGTGAGTTGTAAATTGTAAGTCCCTAAGTTCCCCCTTCTGCTCCCTTAAGTCTCTTTATATAGGCTTCCACTGGACTTTGGGCTTTATCTGTCAGTTGCTAAAATCTTTTATTTTTATTTAATTAATTAGCAACTTAATTTCTGTCCAATTTCCAATTCTGCCCCTCGCATTTAACCATATTTGCAGTTTTGACCAGAGTTGACTGCTGACTTTGACCAGTTGACCATAGTTGACCAGTTGACCAGAGTTGACCAGTTTGACTGTCCTATCAGATGCTGACACGTGGCAGTGCAGATTCTCTCTCCAGAATTAGGGTTTCACTCTCACACTCTTCTCCCTCCCTCGTGACGGCGGCTGCTGCCGTTTTCCGATGAGTGCGGTGGCTGCCATGGTTCGTTCTCGCTCATGGTGGCATGGACGGCGCTGCAATGCGTGAAGGAAGAAGATGCGCGGTGGTGTTCGCTGCTGTTGCGGATGGAGTTGCGTGTTTTGGCTCGCAGGTGCGAATCTACTAGTGGTGGTGCGCGGAGCTGCGATGGAGGCGAGAACGATGCAGGTGCGGTGGAACGTGCCTGGTTCAGGTGGTGTGCGATGGCTGCGGAAGCTGCTGCCATTGTTGTGCGCGAGGAAGAAGAATCGCTGGTGGCTCGCGCGTTTGCAGGTGCAGTGGTGAAGATGGTGGTGGCGTCGCTGTGCGAACGAAGATGGTTGACAATGGAAGAAGATGGCGTCGCGATGATGGTGGCGCTGCGGAGAAGATGATCGCGAGTGGCACCGTTGGATGGTTCGTCGTGGCTGTTGCGTCGCCGGCAATGGTGTGATGGTGATGCAGTGGTGGCTAGCGAGGTGAGGAGGTGCGGCGGCGGCTGCCATGGTGGTGGAAGGAGAGAAGAAAATTAGGGTTAGGGTTTCATGAGTGAGATGGAGGAGATGATGACGTGGCAGAATCTGAGTGGTCAATTTGGTGAGTGGAGGATTATGACACGTGGCAGCTTATGGTTGGCTAATTTTAAAAGGTGGGGATTGCCACATGGCATGATCTGGTTGAGTGGAGTTTAAGTGGTAGGAGGGGTGCAACTTAGTGAAAACTAGGGGTGCAGAACAGGTTTTTGTGGTCCACTTAAGGGAGGAGTGTGCAAATAAAATCTGGGGGTGCATTTAGCTCCTGATTTATTCTTTTTCAGAATTTCTTGATTTTGGACTTATTTTGTAACTTTGAATATTTTAAAATCACACTATTAATTGACCAAAAATAAATTCCAGCTGCATTAACAAACGTTAGAATATCCAATAATATTTTATGCAACTAAAATCAATTTTTACGCCACTTTTACCAAACTTACTCAATAAATCCAATAATCACAAATCTTAATTAAATCAATCTTTAAGCACAGAAAATTCAATTAAATCCCCAAATTTAAATATTAAATGAGGGCAAAAATTTGAACTCATCACACCGGTATCATCACGTTTGGAGTCTCCCACTCCATATTCTTCTTTTCTAACAGGTGCAGGGGAAGGGCTATTCTTTTACTCTCCCCTTTTCATGCAAGGGCGCATCCAAGCTAGGTCTATCGCCACCATGTCACGCACAACCGTGGCGGTCCATTACCAGTGCAGCTAAAGCTGCCGAATAGAGGGGTTGAAGTTGATTCTCTTATGTTGGGTGGTTTGTATTAATGATGAAGAATGTGGGTGTATCTGTTGGTTTATGTGTGTTCATTGTTTGCAGGTTAATGGTATTGAGGAAGAAGAGAAAAATGATGCAGAAAAGATGATGAGCTTGACAGGGGTAGTGGTGGATGATTGATAAAATGAAATTAGGCTTGTGTGGTGGTCCTTTTTGGAGGGATAGAAGTGTTGTGTGTTTATTGTCTTGGAATGACTTCATAATGGTTGGTGAAAATGAAGAATATGGAGATGGTATTGTCTAGTCTGTTGTGTGTTTTCTATTGATTGGTTTTCATGGAGAAATGTGTGGTTGGATGAAGCTTGTCATGTTCGGTTCATGGAGAGGCAATGTAAGGTGGATGTTTGGTTTGTGATTAGAGGGGATGAAGGTGTGGATTTTGCTGTTTGGTTTTTTTTTTTTTTTTATGGAGGAAGTGAGAAGATGAATCATGGTCTAATGTCATGTGGAGGAAATGATAAAGTTATGGTGATATTGTGTGTTGTGTCGGGTAAAGTGAAGATGGATTTGTGTATGATTGGTGTTTTGTGTGGATGAAAAATAGAGTGCAAAAGGGAGGTTATGATTATATGATGGTGTTAGTTTTAGGAAGAAGAATGGTGAAAGAAGAATGTTTTTTTTTTTTCAATTCTAGGTCACTTTTCAATTGGAAATTATAAAATGGTGTTGTTTGACCAGGTATTTATAAATTAGGGTTATGCCGGACTGATTCCGGGTGACTTTATAGGTGAAGTCGCTATGTTTCAAAATGGTTTATTCACGAATCATGAGAGAAGCAAAGTCGCTAGGAGTGATAAAAATTTCTCTTTCCTAAGCCCAAAAGAAGTTGCCATGAGTCCTAGCGACATTGAGATGAAGTCGTTCATAGTCTTGGCAACTTCAGTTTGATTATTATTATTTTTATTTTAGTTATTTTTTTTGCATGTACAAGCGTGGAACTAAGGTAACATAATAATTAGTATGTATTTAAATGAATTAAAGCTGAATTGTTTAGAAAGAATAAATTTTGAAAATTTTCATAAAACTAGAATTAATAAGATGTTTATTTCATAATATAGCAAAAAATACAAGCCTGATTGAAATACTAAATATAGCAAAAATTACTAACGGTAGGGACAATTGCCCCCGTGATGTCCTTCATTTCTATAATATGAACATTTATTTATTCTATTGGGATTTGGCTGATCCATTTCGTTGTGGATACTTGTAATTGGAGGTCTTCCGTGTAAGACCCGTGGAAATTAATTAATTAATTAAATAATTAATTAATAAATGCGGGTGGTGGGAACTTGATGACATTAAATGTTAATTGGTATGGCGTGGAAAAGTACTAGCTCAAGTGGTTGAGAGTACTTGATTGTATGAGAGGACTTGAGTTCAAGTTTTATGTATGCCAATTGTGTGTTATTTGATTTATTATTATTTTTGATATTATATTTGAGCCTGTTTAGTGATAGTATAATCAAGAGATTATAGTAATTATCATTAAAGATGATTTGGTTGATTGGTGATGAATTGATTTAACATTAGGAGGGTCACGAGTTCAAACCTTGATAGACATGAATTAACTTTATACTTTTTGCTTTTATAAGAAGCAACTTTGGCTTGAATGTGAAAGGGTAGAGAAAACCTAGTAGAAAGGGGCTGAAAAACCACTAAGTAATTACCCTTGAATGGAAATTAAACACACCATTAAGCCCATCTCGTTTTAGCACTTAAACCCCTAATTAAGACACATATAAAAGGTCATTTTAAGAGAAAAGAAATTAGAGAGTGAGAGATGAGTTTTTGGGTGCACAAGAGGCTGAATTGGGAGAAAGTTGAGGCAAAGCTTGGTGAACAAAGGAACACTAATTTTCCCAATTTTAAGCAAGGATTCTAGGTTAGGGGAAGTTTACACTTTGTGTATAAATCGCATGTGTTGTAATTTTCGATTATGCTATTTTCAATTGATGTTTGTGTGTTGGGAATTTCGTATTAACTGTGATGAGACTGAGAATAGGTTCATTTGATGTTATTTGCAAAGTCTTCTTTAAGATTTTAGGATGAATGGAATGAGGGTTTTGGGTACAGGATGATGGGTTATGGTCGAGTACTAAGCTTTTGTGATTCTAATGTGTGTAAAACATGTTCTTGTGGTTGCTTGTTAATATGGAGTGCTTGGTAGTGATTAAATTGGGTTTTTGGTATGGTTTTGGTTGATTTCACGCATGAACAGGGGAAAACCTCTGTAATTTTCCCCCAAGCGAGTCCCTCTCGCCTAAGAAAACGTTGCAGAAACTCGTTACTAGTGTTGGTTCGAGCGTTTCGCTTAGGCGACCCCCTTTATTGTTGAGCAACACAATCTCTCGCTTAAGCAAGAGTAGCTCGCCTAGGCGAGGTCACGATGAAAATCGTCACACATTGATTTTAAATCCTCGTCCAGGCGAGGGGTTGTGTGTTGAGCGAATGAGGGTCTCGCTCAGGCGAGAAGGTCTCGCCTAAGCGAGAGATCGTGGTGAAGCCACTATTTCAAACTCGTTCAGGCGAGGTGGTTCAGCTTAAGCGAGACAGATGGACTCGCTTGGGCGAAGACCCTTAACTTAAGCGAGAATGGTGAGAAGTCAGGTTTAGGTGTACTATTTGAGATGGTTTGGTTGATATTTCCTAATTATGGGAATTATAGGCATGTGTTTGTGGTGTTTGGGCTTGAAAGACTAAGTCCATAGGATCTGGGATGTGCTTGGATTGAGTCGCGAGCTAGGAGTTCGTGATTGGTTGACCGCATGCAGAACGTGAACAATTTAGTTCACTAGAGGTACTCTCGTTGGGATGAGTGAGCGAGGGAGTTCATCTCATGCTCAACTTGAGAATGCTATGAGCGAGGGAGTTCATAATAGCAAAAGGCGGGTATGCGGTCTGGGTCTAAGCGAGGAGTTCGAATGACGATTAAGGGAGTTCATGAAGCAGGAGTACGAGCAGGATAGGCTTGTAGGTTGGACCACGAGCGAGGAGGGTCGTGGAAGCATAGGAAGTCCCATGATATATAGTACATGCATGAACTCATAATGATTATGAGTGTGGGAAAGTGGGTGTTTCCATTACTTTAATAGTTAAACAATTATGAGATAGTTGGGTGGGTTTATTTTCATATTTATTTATATCTATGTGTGTAAGACCCGTAGAATTTAATTAATTAAATAAATAAATAATTAATAAATGCGGGTAGAGAAAGCCTTTATGACATTAAATTCTAATCTGTATGATGTGGAAAAGTACTAGCTCAAGTGGTTGAGAGTACTTAATTGTGTGTAAGGACTTGGTTTCAAGTCCTATGTATGCCATTTGTGTGTATTTATTTGTTATTGTTTTAAATATATGTTAATCATGTAGTGGAATAATATAATACTTGAATTATATTAGTTAGCAAGAAGCATTTATTGGCTTGATGGTTTAGCATTGATTTGGCTTTGGTATGGTTGTGGGTTCGAGCGTTGGAGAATCCAAATTAAACTTCGTTTTTGCTATTTTTTTTTTTTGCTTTGGCTTGAACTTGAAGGGTTAAAGGAAAACCCTAATGGACATGGCAGCCAAGGGTGGCTTGAAAAGAGAATTGAATTAGGACATTGAATGGTAATTAAATTAGGATTAATGCCATTTTCGTTTTTTTTTTTACATTAAACCCACATTAAGACCATTTTAAAGGCCATTTTGAGGTAAGAGAGAAGGTTTGGTTGGGCTGTCATTGTGGTTGCAAAAGAGAGCACAAATTTTTGAGTTTTGGTGAGTTTTGAGTGAGGTTTTGAGGACTGAGTTGAGAGAAAAAAACAAAGGAGGACATTGGTGATCAAGAGAGAGCTTGCAAGAGTCAAAGCTAAGCTAAAGAAACCAGGTTAGGGGAGCTTTACGCGTTAACTTTATTTTAAATTGGAATGGGATGCTAAATAGGGTAATTTCATGCGTTGATTAATTTAATTTTGATTAGTATGTTGTATTTGGTATGATCATGATTGATATTTTATTTCCTTTTTAATTTATGGTTTCTGGAAATTTCCAGAAACAGTCTGGTTGGCAATGAATTGCCGTCAGACTATCTTTTCCTTTCTAGGCCATTTAGGGTTTCTGTAGAGGAACCACCTGCCAAAAATAGCGTAAAATAGACAATTTGGCCAATGTTGACCGCCCTTGCCAGAGTTGACTGGTTGACCAGTCTTGACTTTCTAACAGTCTATTGAGAGACTGCTACGTGTCAGGGAAGTCTCTCCATTAGGATTTGACTGCCATGAGTGGTTGCGCGAAGGTTACCGGGGTTGCCGCGATGGCGGCAGAAACGCCGAAGGGGCTGATTCCACTGCTGTTGCGGAAAAGTGGAGATGGGTTCGCGTTCTAGAACTGCAGCGATGGTCGCACGAATGGCCGAGGTTGCAGGTGACGGTGATGCTGCCAAGAACGTGTTGAGCATGGTGCTGTGGCGATGGGTTCGCGTTCCAAAACTTGCAGCAGCAATTGGGATATCCCCCTTTTGATGGCACACTTGTATCTTTGTTGGAAAACTTGAAGGGTAAAAAAGGGGAGAAACATAATTTAAATTTGATGCAACGACCTGGTTCTTAGAAGGTACAGAATCAGGTTCGGAATTAGAGATAAGGGTGAAAGCTTTCCCTGAACCACCATGTGGAACTTTGTCTGGCTGCTTCCCATATTATTTATTTTGCACCTGGTATGCTGGCACGGAGGTGCTGCCGGAGGCGCGTGCCAGAGACATCAATGCGAGAAGACGGTGGTCGTTGTCCCTACAATTGTCGTCACGGCGTGGTGGTGGCTGCAGGACGTGCGGAGGAGACAAAGCAGGCGCAGACTCCGATTGCAGTAGCGGTGTGGGCTTTGGTTTCCGTGATGGTGCGACAGGGGCTGCGTCCGACGAGCTGCAGCGACAGTCGAACGTGGATGGCGGCCATGGAAGATGACAACTGCGGAGTGTAGCGGCTGCAGAGTGTGGCGATTGCGAAGTGGATTGGTGCAGAAGAGAGAGAAGGAAAGATTAGGGTTAGGGTTTGTGTTGGGAAGGAGATGATGATGTGGCAAACATTGATTGGTTATTTGAGTCAGTGGAGGATTGATGATGTGGCAAACTGTCATTGGTTAATTTAGTAAGTGGAGGATTGCCACGTGGCGAAATCTACTGGACTAGATTTTAAGTGACATTAGGGATGCAACTTAGTAAAAAGGAGGGGTGCAGAACATAAATTGAAAGTTAAATTACAGAAGGGGGTGTAAACCTGAAAATAGGGGGTGTAGTTAGCTCCAGAAATGTCTTTTTCTCTGAAATAATTATTCTAATTGAACAAAAAGGGGTGTAAACATGAGAATTGGGGGTGCATTTAGTACCTAAACTATTCCTCTCCAAAATTATTTTGGGACTTATTTTATGACTTAAAATATTCACTATTCATAATCTTAAGGACTTAAATCAAATTCTAGTTGCATTATTTAACTTAAGATTATCCAAACAAATATGATGCAACTAATATCATTTCTTAAGCGTGAAAATAATGTTAACTTCCCAAAATTTAAATATTTAATATGAACAAAGGTTCGACCCATCACACCTTCCAGGCGGTCTAGAAGCGCGTAGCGTCTGGTGGTATGTGTCCCCTGGCAGGCGATTTTTACTACAACAGTATTGGTGTTCTTGATTCTGTGGGCGTGATCTACAAGGCTTATGGTGAGGCTTCAAAGGTGAGATTGCTGATGTTCCTTGAGTTGTGGCTTAGAACGTATACCTTGAGTTGTGGCTCGGGATAGGGGTTAAAGCACATGGTATTCCTTGAGTTGTAGCTCGGAATAACATCTCTTGAGTTGTGGCTCGGGATGGCGAATGAACACGAGGAACTCTTGAGTTGTGGCTTGGGTTGGCGAGTGTGCTGGTTGTGGCCAGTACGGATGGGTCCAGAAAGATTACCCTCCTCAATAGTTGACTTACGAGTTTGGTAGTCTTGGGACGTTGCGAACTATGTTCGTATTTGGGAACTCCACCTAGCATTACGGTGTATCATCTGTAACATGGTTTCCCGCATGTGCTCTATCGGTTGTGGCTGATAGGTATGGTAGCAAGTCACCTCGAAGTAATCACTAAAAGATGTAGAACACGAATAACCTGGTTGTGGCCAGGTGGTATGAATTAAAAGGGATGGAATTCATTTGGGATGAATGTGTTGCCTATATATAAATGTGTTGTATATGTGCATATATATTGGTATATGTTTTATCTGTTAAGCTCACCCTATCTGCTTGTGTTTGGCGATGATCGTGTACGTGGTACACGAGAGCAGATGATGTTGATGCAGGTGGTCCTAGTGAGACTTAGCCACGAAGCGGGGATAGCATGGGAGCTTTAGATATATTTTATGTTTTGGAATTAAATTGTAAACTCTTATGAGAGGTTTTTGTATCATTTTCAGTTTTATAGACTATGAATTTTGGAATTTTATTTGGAAGTAATAAAGTTTTAAATTTGCCGCGCTTTATGGGAAATGAAGTATTATTAATTGCGATGTAATTATTGTTTTATCTATTTTATTTATTTAAATCCGTAATATCCTGACGGGGTGTTACAATGTGCATTGCTCACCCTATCTGTTTGTGTGTGGCAATGATCGGGTAACTTGTTATCCAGGAGCAAATGATGTTTCAGGTGAGCCAGGAGATGCTTAGTGGCGGAGAGTGGGAGCAGAGTACAAGGATTGTTTATAAAGACTTTTATTTAATTTCCATGTAATTAGATTATAGTTTTCATTACTTTGGATTTAGAAACTGTAAAAGTGAATTGTGAGTAATATGACTATTTATAGCGATTATTCAACTTTAAAGTTTTAAATTTTTCCCGCGTTTTAGGGAAATGGTTTAATAATAAATGAGGAATTTATTTTTGTTGTGTTTACTTTTTTTTAAGTAATATCCTACTAGGATGTTACAGTTGGTATTAGAGCAAAAGTTTTGAAAATATTTTAAATATTTTGGGGCTTTTGGAGAATGAGCTTACTGTTTGACCGTTTTGTGTTTATGTTGAAAGTACTTAAATGTGTGAGTGACTTTGCTTAAACCAAGTGAATTGATTCTTAACAGTTGATGTGGCGTATCTAGGCTATGGCTGCTAACAGGAGGAGAAGGAATGGAAATGGAGCTGATGACATTGCGGAGGCCATTCATCGGATGATGGATGCGATGCAGCCTCCTGTAGCAGCACAGCCCAGGGCAGTGATTGCGCCAGTCAGGGTGCCAACTATGGAGGATTTCTTGCGACACATGCCAGTAGAGTTCACTAGCAAAGTCTCTCCCGATGAAGCGGATGCGTGGCTACACAAATGTGAGAAAATATTCAAGGTCATGAACTGCGAGGATGAGCAGAAGCTCCTATTTGCCACCTATTTGCTGAATGAGGATACAAAGTATTGGTGGGCAGGAATGTAACAACAGATGCAGACCCGAGAGGAACAGGTAGACTGGACTAGCTTCCGGACTCGTTCCTGGAGAAATACTTTCCTGACACGGCTAGGCAGGACAGGGAAGCTGAGTTCCTCACACTACAACAAGGAGATATGATAGTGCAGGAGTATGTGAACAAATTTGAGCATCTGGCCAGGTATTACTCACAGACCATTATAGAGGAATGAAAGTGTCTAAAGTTTAAGCGAGGACTTAAACATGAGCTGAAGAAGGTGGTGATGCCTTTAAGGGAGAGAAGATTCCCAGTCTTAGTGGAACAGGCCAAGAGTGCTAAGCACCTAGAGAAGGGCCCTGGTCTAGTTGTTCGACATCAGAGGAATGTCGCAGAGGCTAAATAGATGAAGAAGCCTTATAGCCGTCCTCCTACCATCTCTGGAGACTTTAAATGCTTCCAATATGGGGGAACACACTTGAAGAGGAATTGTCCCTAGTTGAAGAGTCAAACCAGTGGACAAGGGAGCAGTCGCCATTGCTTCATATGTGATCAGGTGGGGCATTTTGCTAACCAATGCCCAGAAAAGAGACTAGTGCGACGAAGAAACCATCAGTCTCTGGAGTAGAGAGATCTAGAGCTACTGGGAGGGTCTTTGCTATGACCTCTATAGAAGCTACACAATTAGTTAATCTCATCATGCAATCTTGTTTACTTGGGAGGCATAATGTGCTTGTATTATTCGACTCTAGAGCAACGCATTCTTTTATTTCTGATGCATGTGCGGCGAAACTGAGCTTGAAGAGACGTGACTTGGACTGTGAGTTGCTGGTTTCAACTCCATCTTCGGGTCAGGTGGCTACTAGTTCAGTCTGTGTTGGGTGTGTGATTGAAGTGGCAGGTCGCAGATTCAAAGTGAACCTGGTGTACTTGCCTCTAGAGGGGTTGGACGTTATATTGGGGATGGACTGGCTGTTTAACAACCACATCATGATCTACCGTGGACGGCACAATTTGGTATTCCCAAAACATGCAGGGTTAGAGTTGATCTCCACTCAGTTGGTATTGATGGAACTGCAAAGAGGGGCCATATGTTTTTTGGTGGTGGCCAAACCATAGAAGAAAAATGCTTCAAAGATGATCCAATCTATACCGATGGCTAGTGAATATGCGGATGTTTTTTCGGATAAAGTGCCAAGATTGCCGCCGAGTCGAGACATCGACTTCACAATTGATCTAATTCTTGGTGTGGGTCTAGTGTCGATGGCTCCATACAGAATGACACCTACAAAACTGGCAGAACTCAAGAAGCAAATTGAGGAGTTATTAGAAAAGCAGTTTATTTGACCAAGCCCATCACCATGGGGAGCTCCAGTTTTATTGGTGAAGAAGAAGGACGGGAGTTCGCGACTTTGTGTGGATTATAGGCAACTGATTAAACTGACAATTAAAAACAAATATCCGCTGCCAAGGATTGACGATTTGTTAGACCAGTTGAAGGGAGCAAGGGTGTTCTCCAAAATAGATTTGAGGTCGGGATATCACCAGATTCTGGTTAAATTGGAAGATGTGCAAAAACGACATTTAGGTCCATATATGGTTACTATGAATATGTGGTGATGCCATTTGGAGTGACGAATGCACCAGCGGTATTCATGGATTACATGAATAGGATTTTTCGACCCTGGTTGGATAAGTTTTTTATCGTCTTCATTGATGACATTCTTATCCACTCGAGGACTCTGGAAGAACATGCTGATCACTTGAGGGTGGTATTGGAGGTACTCAGAGAACACCAACTGTGTGGCAAGTTGTCCAAGTGCGAGTTTTGGCTTGAAGAAATACAATTTCTTGGACATGTCATCTCAGCCAAGGGTATTGTAGTGGACTTGACTAAGATTGAAACAATACTTAAGTGGGAAAGGCCTAAGACAGTAACAGAGGTGAGAAGTTTCTTGGGCTTGACAGGTTATTACAGGAGGATTGTAGAGGGGTTCTCAAAGAAGGTGAGTCCATTGACACAACTCACAAGGAAGGATCAGTCATTCTCTTGGACTGAATAGTGCGAAGAATGTTTTGAGGAGATGAAAAGGTGTTTGACTACCGCCCTAGTGTTGGTAATTCCTGATATTGAAAAGAAGTTTGAAGTGTACTGTGATGCGTCATATCAAGGTTTGGGGTGTGTATTGATGCAAGAAGGGAGACTGGTAGCGTATGCTTCTCGTCAGCTGAAGGTGCTTAAGAAAAATTATCTGACTCATGACTTGGAGCTAGCAGCTATTGTGTTTGCTCTTAAGTCTTGGAGGCACTACCTGTACGACTCCCAATTTCAAGTATACAGTGATCACAAAAGTCTGAAATACTTGTTTAATCAGAAGGAGTTAAATATGAGGTAGTGCAGGTGGATGGAGTACTTGAAGGACTACGACTTTGAATTGCTCTATCACCCGGGCAAGGCAAATGTTGCCGACGCTTTGAGTTGAAAGAAGATGCACATTTCTTGCATTATGGTAAATGAGTTGGAGCTGATTGAGAAACTCCGCGATATGAATCTAGGAATGCAGTTTGGGCAAGATTTCATACAATGTAGCTTGTTGAAAGTCACCAATGAGTTTTTGAATGAAATCCGTGAGGCTTAGGGACATGATATGGAATTACAACAATTTATCGGATGGTTGGATACAGATAAGGGGAAGGACTATCAAATAGGAGCAGACGATATCCTACGGTTTAAAGGTAGAGTGTGTGTACCTGGAGGACCTCTATTTAGGAGACAGATTTTGAAGGAGAGCCATCACAGTCGTCTTAGCATACATCCAAGTATTGTAAGATCCGCATAATTTAATTAATTAAATCAATAATTAATTAATAAATGCGGGTAGGTAGTGTATTTATGACATTAAATTCGGTTGTGTATGACGTGGAAAAGTACTAGCTCAAGTGATTGAGAGTACTTTGATTATGTGAGAGGACTTGGGTTCGAGTCTTATGTATGCCTTTGTGTGTTATTTAGTTATTATTATTTTAATAATATGTTGGGACACATTTCGTATGATATAATACTTGAATTGTGTGTGTTAGCAAGAAACATGAGTTGGCCTAATGGTTTAGTATTGATTTGGCTTTGGCATGGTGTGGGTTCGAAACTTGGTGGACTCAAATTTAACTTTATTTTTGCTAAAAAGTTAGTGTGGCATGAATATGAAAGGGGTAGAGACAACCCTAGCAGAAGGGGCAATTTTTGCCATCAACCACATTAAGGGACTCTTTAAAAGGCAAAATTTGAGAAGGAAAGAGGGTTTTAGAGGCTGTTTTCTAATAAGCTTAGAAGGAGTGCGAAAATTGAGAGTGAATAGTGAGGTTTGGAGCGATTGAGAGCCATTTGGGGGAGAAGCTAAGATAGGGCATTGGTGTTCCGGGAAAGGTCCCCAAATTCAAGTTTTAAGCAAGGAAAATTCCAAGTTAGGGGAGCTGAACCCGAATTTCTATCTTAGTTGCATTGTCCTGATTGATTTTGATGAAGTTATGCCTGAATTTCGTGCTGCACATGAGGGAAATTGAGGTTGTGGGTTTTGGGTACTGTTTCATTGGAGTTTAACCTAAATGCATGTATATATTGGGGTTATGTTCTGTATATTCAGTGATTATGCAAGGTTGGGTGGTTGGGGCATATTTTCGTGTCCAAATGTGCTCATAGGTATAATGAAATGGTGCTGAATGAATTGGTATGTTTTGAATTGTGTTTTGAGTCTCTGACGCAGTGTTTATGTGCGTGAATCAGTGCCAGAACCTGTAATTCTCGCTCAGGCGAGCTAGGCTCGCCCAGGCGAGACATGTAGAGACTCGTAGTCTTCATCTGCTCGAGGCTATCGCTCAGGCGGAGGGTTTTTAGTTTGGGCGAAGATTATCTCGCTTAGGCGAGTGAGTCTCGCCTAAGCGAGAACTCGAAAGGGTTGGGTGGTTTGGCTTGGGCATTCCGCCCAGGCGGGAACTCCCTTGTGTTGAGCGGAAGAGTATCTCGCTCAGGCGAGAGTCTCTCGCCTAAGCGAGAACGCGAAGGATGTTTTGATGGTAGCTTAACTTGCAGCCCAGGCGAAAGGTGCGATTCTTGGGCGAAATGTAATCTCGCCCAAGCGAGTGTAACTCGCCCAAGCGAGAGTTCGAGGTTGGTTTTGTCTGTTGTGCTCACTTGGGCGAGGTAATCTAACTTAAGCGAGATGGACTAGGGTGCTTAGGTAAAGGCTTGAACCTTAACAAAGAATGGTAGTATTATGTGTTTAAAGGCATATGATTATGAGGTATTAAACTGATTGACGGTGGACTTGGGAATGTATGAACTATCATGCTTCTAGGGTATCTTAATGGTGGGCTTGCTGGTGTTCCATGGGTTGCGGCCCGGAACGTATCCCTGGGTTGTGGCTCAGGATAGGGGATAAGCACGTGGCATTCTATGGGTTGTGGCCCGGAATGACTTCCCTTGAGTTGTGGCTCGGGATAGTGGATGAACACGAGGAACCTTTGAGTTATGGCTCAGGTTGGCGAGTGTGCCGGTGTGAGTGTGCTGGTTGTGGCCAGTACGGATGGGTCCAGATGGATTGCCCTCCTCAGTGATTCACTGACGAGTTTGGTAGTCATGGGACGTTACAGACTATGTTCGTATTTGGGAACTCCACCTGGCGTTACGGTATGTGATCCGTAGCATGGTATCCGCACGTGCTCTATCGGTTCTAGCCGATAGGTGTGGCAGCAAAACGCCTTGAGTTACTTAATAGAAGATGTAGAACACTGCTAGCATGGTTGTGGCCATGTGGAAGGAAGGTAACAAGTCTTCTGCGAGGTGCATCGATATACATGGTTATGGCCATGCGGGATAAGAGAAAAGTGGGTGTTATTGGTGTATTTATTTTTTGATACATACATATATGGTGTTTTATGTACTTTTATGTTTTATCTTTTAGCTCACCCTATCTGCTTGTGTTTGGCGATGATCATGTACGCGGTACACGGGAGCAGATGATGTTGCAGATGGAACTGGTGAGGCTTAGCCGCTGAGTGGGGGAAAAGCCTGGGAGTTTTATATTATTCGACTTTGATATATTTTGTAAACTCTGATGAAAGGCTTTTTAGTTATGTACAATTTTTATGGTTTATGAACTTTGGTAATGTTTGGAATTAATAAAAAGGTTTAAATTTCCCGTGTTTTTGGGAAATGAGGTATTATTAAATGTTATGTGATTAATTATTTTATTTTATTTTTATTAAATTCGTAATATCCTAACGGGATGTTACAAGTATGACTAAGATGTATAAGGATTTGGAGGAGTCCTTTTGGTGGAATGGAATGAAGACGGGTGTAGCAGACTTTGATGCTCAATGTTTGGTTTGTCAAAAGGCCAAAATTGAACATCAAAGGCCAGGCGGTACACTGCAACCACTAAATGTACCTAAGTGGAAGTGGGACAATATCTCTATGGATTTTGTGACGCATCTACCAAGGTCGACAAGGGGCCATGATACAGTTTGGGTAATAGTAGACTGTCTGACAAAGTGTGCACATTTCTTGCCTATGAATCAGAAGTGGTCGATCGACAAGCTAGCAGAATTGTATGTGCGAGAAGTAGTGAGGTTGCATGGAGTACCCGAGAGCATAGTGTCAGATCGGGATCCTAGATTCCCATCACGGTTTTGGCAATCTTTGCAAGCTGCATTGGGTACACAGTTGAGAATAAGCTCAGCTTATCACCCTCAAATGGATGGTCAGTCTGAGCGGACCATCAAATCTTTAGAAAATTTATTGAGGTCATGTGTGCTAGACCACTTAGAAAACTGGAATGATGTGTTACCCTTAGTGGAATTCACCTACAATAACAATTACCACTCTAGTATTGGCATGGCTCCATATGAAGCATTGTATGGGAGGAGGTGTAGAACTCCATTATGATGGTATCAGGATGGTGAAGCTTTTGTACTTGGTCCTGAGTTTCTGCAACAAACGACTAGTAAAGTTAGATTAATCCAGGATCGGATGCGAGCCACCCCAGAGCAGGCAGAAGTCTTATGCCGATAAGAGAAGATGGCCATTGGTGTTTGATGAAGGAGATAATGTATTCCTCTGGGTTACTCCAACCACAGGTATTGGAAGAGTTCTTAAATCAAGGAAGTTGACTCCGAGATTTATAGGACCTTATCAGATTACACGGAGGATTGGAGCAGTGGCATTGAGATTGCCTTACCACCTCACCTGGCCAACTTGCATAATGTATTCCATGTCTCATAATTGAGGAAGTACATTGCAAGTCTAGATCATGTGTTGGAAGCAATTGAGGTGCAGGTGCGAGAGGATCTGACCATGCCAGTCGAACCGATTCATATATTAGATGCTCAAGTCAAGCAAGTAAGGGGGAAGGAGATAAGGACGGTGAAGGTGCTTTGGGATGAGATGACACAAGAAATGATGTAGGTCTCATGAGGAGGTCTTGTCCTCACTTGTTTCTTGGTAAGTTCTATTTTCGAGGACGAAAACTCTTTTAAGGTGGGGGGAATGTAAGACTCATGAAAATTAATTAATTAATTAATTAATTAATTAATTAATGCGAGTGGTGGGAACTTGATGGAATTAAATGTTAATTGGTATGGCGTAGAAAAGTACTAGCTCAAGTGGTTGAGAGTACTTGATTGTATGAGAGGACTTGGGTTCAAGTCCTATGTATGCCAATTGTGTGTTATTTGATTTATTATTAATTTTGATATTATATTTGAGCCTGTTTAGTGATAGTATAATCAAGAGATTATAATAATTATCATCAAAGATAATTTGGTTGAATGGTGATGAATTGATTTAACATTAGGAGGGTCACGGATTCAAACCTTGATAGACATGAATTAACTTTATTTTTTTTATAAGAAGCAGACGAAGTGAGAGGTTATGGGAAGTTGTCTCTTTGTGTATAAATCGCATGTGTTGTAATTTTCGATTATGCTATTTTCAATTGATGTTTGTGTGTTTGGAATTTCATATTAACTGTGATGAGACTGAGAATGGGTTCATTTGATGTTGTTTGCAAAGTCTCTTTTAAGCTTTTGGGATGAATGGAATGAGGGTTTTGGGTACAGGATGATGGGATATGGTCGAGTACTAAGCTTTTGTGATTCCAATGTGTGTAAAACATGTTATTGTGGTTGCTTGTTAATATGGAGTGCTTGGTAGTGATTAAATTGGGTTTTTGGTATGGTTTTGGTTGATTTCACGCATGAACAGGGGAAAACCTCTGCAATTTTCGCCCAAGCGAGTCCCTCTCGCCTAAGCGAAAGTTGCAGAAACTCGTTATTGGTGTTGGTTCGAGCATTTCGCTCAGGCGACCCCCTTTAGTGTTGAGTGACACAATCTCTCACTTAAGCGAGAGAAGCTCGCCTAGGTGAGGTCACGATGAAAATCGTCACACGTTATTTTTGAATCCTCGTCCAGGCGAGGGGTTGTGTGTTGAGCAAATGAGGGTCTCGCTCAGGCGAGAAGTAAAGATGGCAAATAAACCCGGTCCCGTGGGTATTGCCCGAACCCGTCCCCGTTTTGACGTGGAATCCTCGCATTGACTTGGTATGGGTATGGGTATGGGAAATCCCCGACCTTTTCAATTGGGTATGGGGATGGATATGTGGATGTACATATCCCTGCCATAATACCAGTCCCCATTTAAATTATTAAATTATTCACAATTAATTAAGTAACCATATATATATATATATATATACTTACTATTATTTATTTCTTCTAATTATTTGGTTTGTCATGAAACTCATTCACATCTTCATTACATTTTTATCTTAGCATAACCTTTATGTAATTATGTTAAAAAGATGTATATGTCAATTAAAAAAAATTTATGTCTCACATTTGAATATTTCTATTATTTTTTAATATTCTTATTTATTGTACATTTTCCTTTCATATGAGAAAGTGTAATACTCTAAATTTAAGTAATTAATAGCACAAACATTTCGTTTACTAGGTAATATATAAAAAAATTCTTTACTTATTATTATTAGTTTTTGTTTCATTTGAAGAACTCTTTTGTTTAACTAAAACAATTTTTGTTATTTTTCAACCATTGAGTATATATGTTGATATTTGAAAACTTTGCTTAGATTGTTTTTCATCTTATCATACCCTTAATTATACATTTGTTGTCCTTTGTGCGATTTCTTTCAATAGTCTCTCAAATTGTTTTTAAATATTTGTTAATTTTTTAATATTTTTATTTGTTGTTTATTTTCATTGTGTAGAATACTATTTCAATATATTTTATCTAATTATTTCTTTTTATTTTCTAACTCATTATCAATCATATTGTAATTTTTTCACTATAATTATATAAATAACTTTTATTTCTACAATATAAAAATTTAATGTAATTGTCATGAATAATTTTTTATCACCATCCAACATAATTGAAGTTTAAAAGATACAAGATCTATGTTAAAATTTTATTATTATGACTATTATTTATTCTTTGTATCATTTTGATCAAGTGATGTATTATAACTTTTATTAGTGCATAAAAAAGAGATTCATTAAAATTTAAACGATTGAAGCAAACAAACATTTAAAATATATTTTAATTTGAATATTTGTTTTTCTTTTATATTTTTTTAAAATTATTTTTAAATTTTAAATTTTATTTGTTTGCAAATTTAATAAATGTTTTGGTTCTCATGAAATTTTATTTGGTATTATAATCTAAAATGTAAATAATTATAATTTTTTTAAACTTTTATTATGATTATTATTTGTTTTTTGTATCATTTTAATCAAATGATGTATTATAACTTTTATTAGTGTATAAAAAAGAGATCATTAGAAAACAAACATTTAAAATATATTTTAATTTGAATATTTGTTTTCCTTTTATATTTTTTAAAAATTATTTTTAAATTTTATCAACTATTTTTCATTAATATTTGCAAATTTAATAAATGTTTTGGTTCTCATGAAATTTTATTTGGTATTATAATCTAAAATGTAAACAATTATAATTTATTTTAAAGTATTTAATATCGAAGAAACAAACAACCATCCTTCTAATATTGAATATTTGACAACATTATGTTTCCTTTACCATAATTTTTTATTATTTTATAAAAAATAATATTGAAGTAGTAAGAAAATGAGTATGGGTATGGGTACGAGATTATACCCGTTACCCTTGTGGGGATGGGGATGGGACAAAAGTTTGATACCCGTTGGATTTGAGTACGGGGATGGAGATGAATTTTTTCTACGGGGATGGGTATGGGATAGCGAAACCCGTCTCCGCCCCGTACCGTTGCCATCCCTAGCGAGAAGGTCTCGCCTGAGCGAGAGATCGTGGTGAAGCCACTGTTTCACACTCGCTTAGGCGAGGTGGTTCAGCTTAAGCAAGACAGATGGACTCACTTGGGCAAGACCCCTGGCTTAAGCGAGAATGGTGTGAAGTCAGGTTTGTGTGTACTGTTTGAGATGGTTTGGTTGATATTTAATAATTATGGGAATTATAGGCATGTGTTTGTGGTGTTTGGGCTTGAAGTGACTAAGTCCATAGGATCTGGGATGTGCTTGAATTGAGTCGCGAGCTAGGAGTTCGTGATGGGTGGACCACATGCGGAATGTGAACAGTTTAGTTCATCGGAGGTACTCTCGTTGGGATGAGTGAGCGAGGGAGTTCATCTCATGCTCAACTTGAGAATGCTATGAGCGAGGGAGTTCATAGTAGGAAAGGTGGATATGCGGGTCCGGTTCGAGCAAGGAGTTCAGATGACGGGTGAAGGAGTTTGTGAAGCACAACTACGAGCGGGATATACTTGTAGGTTGGACCACGAGCGAGGAGGGTCGTGGAAGCACAAGAAGTCCCATGATATATAGTACATGCATGAACTCATAATGATTATGAGTGTGGGAAAGTGGGTGTTTTCATTGCTTTAATAGTTAAACAATTATGAGATAGTTGGGTGGGTTTATTTTAATATTTATTTATATCTATGTGCATAGCTTACCCTATCTGTTTGTGTGGCAATGATCGAGTAACTTGTTATCCGGGAGCAGATGATGTTTCAGATGAGCCAGGAGATGCTTAGTGGCGGAGAGTGGGAGTAGATTATAGGGATTATTTATAAAGACTTTTATTTAATTTCCATGTAATTTGATTAGAGTTTTCATTACTTTGGATTTAGAAACTGTAAAAGTGAATTGTGAGAAATATGACAATTTATAGCGATTATTCAACTTTAAAGTTTTAAATTTTTCCTGCGTTTTAGGGAAATGATTTAATAATAAATGAGGAATTTATTTTGTGTGTGTTTACTTTATATATATATATATATATATATATATATATATATATATATATATATATATATATATTTTAAGTAATATCCTATTGGGATGTTACATTCCGGGTGCCCTATGACACATTTTTGGGTTTGGAATGAAATTAGGTTCGGTGTATGTGAACTAATAATCTTTATTCTTAATCAAATGAAACCGGAGTTCATATGCTTTGTTGATTGTGTAGAGGCTCTAAACTAGATGAATGTATGTGGTCAGGTCTATATTGGAGAAAGAGCAAACAACTACGACATGATGACAAGGTAGTCAGAGAGCTTAGAAATTACCACAATCACACCACCAGTCATTTAATTTAACTGTGAAAGACATTTGTTGGCAGTGATCACGGGGAGAGTACATCTCTTGAACCTTAAATTCATAATTTCTTCTTGAGTATTTGTGCACTTGACTTATTCTCGCTTGTTGTTGATTTTTTCTAATAATAGAATTTATGTGTTCGGGATATTGGTGGTCTGCTGGTAACATTGATTCTGCTTTAATGCCTCGCTAAACAAACCATGATGCAGTCCTTTCAAATGTTGCCCTAATTAAAGCATAAATTAGTAATGAACAAGCTCGTTTTAGAACATAATTCATACATTCAACCAAGTTTGTTGTCATATGACCGAATCTACTGCCCTCATTGTATGCTTGAGTCCACTTTTTTAATGGTATCCTATTGATCCAAGAAGCCACTTATGATGAATGAGATTTGAATGCCGACAAATTTGCATCCAGTATAGGTTTTTTGACCTCGAAATTTAGCACAATTCCAACGAGATTAGTTAGTTTAATATGAAATACAATTGTGAATGAAAGAGTAAGAATTGTGAATTAAGTAGTAATTGTATTACCCATGTTAATTAAGTTGTTCTTCAACTCGTGATTTTTGAACTTGTTGTTGAAGTTTGAAGCGATATGACATATGCAATATACTGATTATAGCCCATCTTCTTCCCGTCCTACTTTATAACATTGTAGAGTTGCCAATATGCCTTTCCTCATGTCCGTTATCAAGCAGAGGTTTGATTGTGGTGTGACATGCTCTCGTAAGGGCTAAAAAAACCATATCAAAGCCTCCTTTGTCTTTGCTTCCATTATCACGAAGGCTGGAGGAAATATGTTATGACACCCATCTTAGTGATTGTTAGAGCAATGTCCCTTGATAACTTACAGTGAGAAATGTCCCATCTACTTGTACAATAGGCTTACAATAGTTAAACCCTTAGATGCATGGTCCAAATGACCAAAATACTCGTTCCAAAATGTAGCAAGAAGGGTCAGACTGACCATTAACTACTACAGGAGAACTGATGCATTGAATTATTGTGCCTGAATTTTTTTCTTTAAGAGCTTGATACCACCTTGGAAGTTCATTGTAGGACTCTTCCCAATCTCCAAATTCCTTAGCAAGTGCCTTTTGTTTACCATTCCATGCCTTCATATATGTCACTAAATATTTGAAACGATTTTTTATTTTAGATATCAAACTTTTGATTTATATAGAAGGGTTTGTCTTCATAGAGTTTAACACAATCGAAGCAATTTGGTTCAAATAAAGATTGACATGATCCGTAGGTACATTTGTAGACAAGAACATATGTTCTCCGTCAATCTTTCTTATTTCCCACTTAAAACTACGTTTGCTATAACCTGCTCGTAACCGCCATTAGTAACCTTTGTTGTGGTCGATACATTGACATATATAATAATCAGATTTGCTCTCAACAACCATAAATCTATTACTGTTATCAATATGGTATTGCTCTATAAATGACAATGTAGACTCCTTTGAGTCAAATGATATGCCCACAATTAGTTGCTGTTGAGTCCCTAGAGTTGAGGTTTGGAATGATGCATGACTTTATTCACCGTTACAGCTCGAAGGTCCACCTAATGAAGACCCCAATTCCGTAGTTAGAAGTGCATATTGATTGGGTAGGTGGGTCCATGAACTGGGTTGTGTATATTGGTGACGTTTATCCAATTGAGAGGTTTAATAACGATTCTGAACTTCATCACCTACTATTTCCATATCTTCGTCTTCACTAAAATCACTAACAATACCAGGATATTAGTGTTCATTCTGTGAAGTAAGTGTGGGGTCAAACATTGTGGAAAAAGTTGTGAAAGTAAAAAAATGTATGATCAGAATGGTGCTTGAAGTAAAATTCATGAAAGAGGGTTAAAATTTTGGTTCTTCGCATGGGTCGTTGAAATAGGCAAAAACCAATTCAATTTCAACTTTGAAAGCGTTTTGCTTCATTTAACTTAGTCTAAAGGGAATCTGGCATCCATCATGGTGACTTTGCTTTAAGTTCCTTTGAAATTGTCGGGCATCTAGCAACTTTGCCTTGGAAACCATTATGCATCTTAGCAATTTGTTGTAGCATGAATGGGAAACCACAATGCATCCTAGCAACTTCACTATTTGAAATCGGCACGCATCCTAGCGACTTCACTATG
This sequence comes from Vigna unguiculata, assembly GCF_037176805.1. Lineage (NCBI taxonomy): Eukaryota > Viridiplantae > Streptophyta > Magnoliopsida > Fabales > Fabaceae > Vigna > Vigna unguiculata. The sequence goes on from NC_140793.1 coordinate 3,656,617, forward strand.
CATTGCCATTGGAAACTACAAATCCTCCTAACGACTTTGCAAATGTTCCGTGATTGCAGCGTATCAGCTTCACATGAAAGCTCTGCATTTTCAATGTTCACATGCACGTTTTTTGTGAAAATGTTGGTAAAATAGTTGCATTTCAGAGATTCATGCAAAGTGTGATGAACTTAATAGTTGAAATGACCATGCATTGGTGCACAACAAAGGCAACTTTAACTCATTCATTGACTGCAAAATAACACCCTATTAATTGGCGTTTGAAAATTTGGTGAAAGGAAAAGAGTTCATGCAATAATAGCATTGTGAGGAGCACCATCAGTCCATAAAATTTATGTGCATAAAGGGCAATTTCAAAAACCATTTGCTATCACGAATTGCTCTCCATTGTCTCACTACCTAAAGGGTGCATTCATTTCTCCTACTTCTCCTACCACTCTTGTATTTTTAAGACAACATTGCCAAGGTATATCTTTGCATAAGTTCCATTCAAATTATGTATTCACTTTTCGTGGTGTTCCTATTATACGTGGCATGGCCATAACCTAATTATTTACACGTTCTATTTATTTTTAGCATGGCGTATAATCCACACCTTCCTAGAGATATGTATTTATTGTGTTTACAACACAAACATATTACGAAGGACTTATGGAAAGGAAATGAACGTGTGTTAAGATCGAGATGCACAAGAATTTGGCTTCTGAATAACAAAGACTTAATAGATGGTCGAGTTGAAACTTTAATTCAAGAAGGTGGCTTTGGACACATCTTGAATTTACCGGACATGGACGTGAACCATTTATTACTCACCGCATTATTAGAAAGGTGGAGGTAAGAAACACACACCTTCCATTTCCCTTATGGAGAGACGATTGTCACACTGGAGGATGTGGTGGTGCTCCTAGGCCTCCCCATAGATGGTGATGTGGTTACCAATCCGACAACAGTAGAAGATATATTTTCCACCTTCCACCAACATCTAGGGATCCTTCCCCCAACCAAGACAATAAGAGGAAAGGCAATGAAAGTTTCTTGGCTAAATAGTACATTCTAGGAGCTTCCATAATTTGCAAACGATAATGTAATCGCTCCATATGCAAGAGCGTACATGTTGACTTTGTAATGGATTATGTCAGGATTGGTTGGGGACTAATGTATATGGGTGAGTACCTTACCCAAAAAATTAATAAAAATGTCAAAAGGAAAAATTGTTGATGAAAGAATGTTGAAATGAAAATTAATTGCTTTCTAAAAAGAGCAACAAAGGATAAAAGGAAAATATTGGTTTTTGGAATTATGCTCCGTTATTCTTTCTATATTTATTTCAAAAGCTCAAAAATCCTAATCAAGCATTGCAAGAAGAATGCAAGAAAAGCTTGAAAAAGTGAAGAAGTTTGGCTAAGCCAAGAAGAGGGAATAGGCAATAAAAATTGGACCTTGCGGTTTTCTCTATCTTTTTTACAGCAAAAGGCTATGATAATTGATAAATATTCATGACAAAAAATAATTTTGGGAAAATATATCTTTAGATATTTTATTTGATATTTTAAAATAATATTATTTAATTAGATCATAAAATATCAAAAGATAATAACTACCAAATCATTTTAAATATACAAGATCTTCTTAAATCTTTTTAGATCTCCATAACAAACAAATATATCTTAAAGATATTGGATGATTTAGGAGATAATTGGAAGAGATTACAAAGGATTGATTTGAAAAAATTATTGCAAATATTAGTTGGTGATAATTTATCATATATCTTTAAATAATTAATTAATTTAATTATATCATAAATTTTCAACCAACTATATTTGTCAAATAATTTTAAAACTGACTATATTTCTCTAAATATTTTTAAATATTCATAATCACCATAAAAAAATAATATTTATCTTTAACTTTATTTTAAAAGATATTTGAGAGATTTTAGCAATAGAAAAACCCAGTCCAAATCCTATATAAAGAGACCAATACTACAAAAAATATTAACATTTGTGACGATCAAATTTACAAATTTTAGCGGTTAAAAACTGTCACAAATAAAATTTTTGATGATTAAAATAACCGTTAGAATTACACATGTCAAAAACCGTTTGTGACAAAAATATTCTAACCGCTGGTATTGCTATCAGAAAAGAAAAAAAAATAATAGCGGTTAGAAACTGCTACAAAATGTTGTCTAATTTGATTATATTTTATCATATTTTGACGGTTAAAAAACCAACACAAAATATATCATATTTTGACGGTTAAAGACTGTCACAAAATATATCATTTTTTGACAATTAAAAACCGCTACAAAATATATCACATATTCACATTCAAAACTGCCAAAAAATTATTTGAAATATTTTTTAAACCATTAAAATAGAGTGAATAAAAGTATTTAATCCAACCATTCACACATAGACACTAGTCCATGGTCTACCTAACATATTTATCATAAACACTTCCATCATCTCTAACTTACAGAGAAAAGTACAATAGTTTGTGATTGAAATCCTAGGACATGGTTTGCAGCCGCAAAATGTACACAAAATATACATTCAATGCTCTTCCTTGTTGTAATAAAACTATAAATTTGAACTAGGAATTCCTAAAACCAAGAAAATAAAACTATAAATTTGAAAACATTATGTTTCTAGTTTTGTTTGCAGTACAGTGAAGGATAGAAACCTTGGAAAGAAATATTCTACTCTAACATGCTTGTTATCCCACCCAAAGGTGTTGTCAAACTCTGCAGCTCCAAGGATCTGGCCATTAACTTTATGTAGTTTAGGTACATTGGATTCTTGGTAGCCTTGTGTAGCTTGGTAGCACCCCACAACAACTATTCCTACCATATTATTCACCAAAACAATTTGAGTAATGAGTATGTCTCCTCTTGCTAAACTAAACATCCCTTAACAGTTGAAATTCTTACCTGACAACCAGAGTAAGAGCAGTAGAAGGGGCACACAAAGGGTTTCAAGGCATTGCTGTAGGACCCCATATACTTATCAACAAATTGGAAGACCTAAACCCACAAATAAAATATAGTGTTCAGATTTAGTGGAGAGTTATTTTCTGTACTGAAAATTGCTTCTGAAAACTGAACCAAAGGCTTACCTTGATGGCCTTTCTAGCTAAAACTTTTGAGTATGTGGGGTCAGTTCTTCTAAAAACCAGAGAAGCAGTTGCAAGAGCCACAACAGTTTCTGTGACAAATTTTGAACCAGGTGTGTTTGCATCTATTTTGAACACGCTTCTTGGAGTGTCCATGTCCTCTGGTCTCTCCCAACAAGAATGGTCCTTCTTAGCATCCCTTACCTGCAACGTCAATCCAAACCAAGATCAGAATTTAAACTCTACCTAAAGAAGACTAACTAACTCCATTTTTATACCAAAATAAAAAAGGTAAAATACACAAAAATTAAATGAATCAACTTTGAAAAGGGTACGTGTTAGTTGATTTCAGTAAGAGTGTAGCAGAACTGACTTGAACATAAATGGTGTTAGGATGTGCAGTAGCTTTGAGAAGATAATCAGTGGCCCAGCGAATGGCCACTCTGGCATTCTGCAACTCACCTTTCATAAGCCCACCAAACTCAATGACGCTCCATGAGAGCATGGTGGTAGTGAAGGCCAAGGGGAAGCCAAATTTGACATTGTCCCCAACATCATAGTTGTTAGCAAAGACACTCTATCTCTGTAAATATGATTTATTTCACTTGTGTATTTCATATGAGCAAGACACTACAATTTATAGGACTTACATTTGGCTTTTCATCTACAAGCCATAATGTCTCCAATTATTATAAAAACATAACACTAATCACCATTAACATCCAAAACATAAAACATAAAACTTTTGAATTTTCCTCTCCTAAAACATCACAAATGTAACCACTCATAAAGTCTGCTCAATAACTCCTAATTTAAGTTTATCCTAACAAAACTCCCCCGTAAACTTAAATACTTCTTCCATCCTTCATTCCGATTAGATTTTTATAGTTATTGAACAAAACAATTGGCAATGGCTGTGTAAATAAGTCTGCAATTTGATCTCTGCTTCCCACGTGCACCATCTCTACATTACCTTCCTTCACCTATTCTCGGATGGAATGAAATTTCACATCAATGTGCTTATTCCTTCCATGGTTGACCGAATTCTTTGCCAACTCAATAGCCGACTTGTTATCTACTCGAATTATAGTCCCTCCTTTTTGTTTCATCTCCAGTTTGCTTAGAAGATTTCTAAGCCATATTGCATGACATACACTCAATGATGCTGCAACGTACTCAGCTTCGCATGTTGACAATGTCACTATAGGTTGCTTCTTTGAGAGCCAGGTAAACACCGTGTTGCTCATGAAGAATACATACCCGGATGTGCTTTTCCGATCATCTACATCTCCGCACCAATCACTGTCCAAGTACCCTACTAATCGGTAATCGTCTGACCTAATGTAGTATAATCCAAGTGATGTTGTTCCCCGCACATACCTCAATATTCTTTTCAGTGCTCTCCAATGTGTGTAGGTCAGCTCCTCCATGTATCGACTTACTATACCAACGCTTAGTAACAAATTCGGCCTTGTACTCGTCAAGTAACAAAGACTTCCAACCAAGCTTCTATATTTGTTGGCATCTACGTGATCTCCTCCATCAAACTTTGAAAGTTTTGTACCTGGTTCCATTGGGGTTGAAACCTAGCTGCACCTCGCCATCTTGAATTTACTCAAAATGTCCTCGGCATACCTTTCTTGAGACACAAAGATGCCTGTCTCAAGTTGTTTGACTTTCAGCCCGAGAAAGTATCTCATGTATCCCAAGTCTGTCATTTCAAACTCTTTCTCCATGGTTCTTTTGAACTTCTTGATTAATTCTGCATCATTACCCATGAACACAAGGTCATCAACATAAAGAGCTATAAACATTATCCTACCTCCATGCTTCTTTATATATAGTGCGTGTTCAACCGGACATTGTTCATATTTATTTTCCACGAAATAAGTGTGGATTCGGTCATTCCACGCCCTTGGAGCTTGCTTCAGGCCATAAAGAGCCTTCTTCAGCCTCAACACCTTCTTTTCTTCACCTCTCCTCATGTATCCGAGTGGTTGCTCAATGTAGACCTCTTCCTTTAACACACCATTTAGAAAAGCCGACTTTACGTCCATTTGGAAAATGGGCCATTTGTTCTGAGCTGCTATAGAAATTAGTAGACGAATAGTCTCCATCCTAGTAACAGGTGCAAACACCTCGGCATAGTCAACTCCTTCCATCTGTCTATAGCCTTTTGCCACCAATCGAGCTTTATATCGCTTTATCTCACCTTGTGCGTTCATTTTCTTCTTGAAAACCCACTTTACTCCAATGGTCCGAGCTCCTTGTGGTAACTCAGATAGTTCCCACGTGTTGTTACATTCTATAACAGCAATCTTCTCGTCCATTGCCTTCTTCCATTTCTCATCCACCACGGCTTCTTCAAATCTAACATCTTCCGATTCTGCCAAAAGACACACAACATGTACCTCGTTAGTTGTATTATATATGTCTTGTAGGCTCTGAGTTTTAGGCTGCAATGGTTCTTCTTCCTCGTCGGAGACCTCCTGTTGTTTTGCTGGTACATTGTCCAAATTTCTTCTTTCACTTCTCGGGCTTCCAAAGGTAGTTTCTGAGCTCCCACTTGTCGTTGCATTGCTCTTAACTGCACTACTGAGTTGTTCCATTCGTTCTCCTCATCTATTACAACATCTCGACTCACAAGAACTTTGTTTGTTACTGGATTAAACAATTTATAGCCCTTTGTTTTTTCATCATATCCAATAAAAACAAGTTTCTTACTCATGTCCTCGAGCTTGGTTCTTTGTTGTGCTGAAACATGAGCATATGCTACACTGCCAAATACCTTCAAGTGAGATACACATGGTTTCTTTCCACTCCATGCTTCATGTGGTGTCTGTCCATTGAGTTTTGCATGAGGACACCTGTTCTGCACATATACTGCACACTGCACTGCTTCAGCCCAAAATTCTTTTCACATATTCTTACCTTTCAACATTGCTCGAATCATGTTGAGAATTGTCTGATTCTTCCTTTCAGCAACTCCATTCTGTTGTGGTGAGTATGAAGCTGTCAAAAATCTTCTAATGCCAAGCTCCTCACAATACCTCATGAACTCGGCTGATGTGTATTCACCTCCTCTATCTAACCGAACAACTTTAATTTTTGTGCCCGTTTCATTCTCAATCATTACTTTAAATTTCTTAAACACTCTAAATACTTCAGATTTCTCCTTCAAAAAATAAACCCATGTCTTCCGAGAGAAATCATCAATAAATGTTAAAAAATACCTCTTACCACTAAAAGATACAGGAGTAATTGGTCCACAAACATCTGTATGCACCAGGCCGAGTTGTTCCTTCACCTGATACTCAGTTGTCTTTGGAAACGAGGCTCTCTGGTGCTTGCCAAGTACACAATCTTCACAAAAATTCTTCTTAAATTCTATGTTTGGCAATCCACGCACCATTTCTTTCTGTACTAGCTCGGTCAACCCTCCAAAGTGCAAATGGCCGAATCGAAAATGCCACTTCATTGCTTCATCCTCGACGTCGAGTTTCAAACACCTAAGCTTCAGTTTATACATTCTGTTTTGTTTCATTTCTACTCGGGTAATAAGGTGTCCGAGTTTATCCCTCAACTCCAGTACTCGATCTTTCATGATGACTGAGTACCCCTTTTCCATTAACTGCCCCATACTTAATATGTTGGTTTTGAGGTCGGGTACGTAGTACACATCCCGAATTGTCCCAATTCGTCCATTCTTTTGAGAAAAACATATCGGACCTCGTCCTTTTACCATCACCTTGGAAGCGTCTCCAAATGACATATGTCCAGCTTCAATTTTGGAGAGCTCATCAAACATATTTTCATCTCCGCACATATGGTTACTAGCTCCAGTGTCTAGATACCAGATCGAGTTATTTTGGACTCGCAAACAAAACTCAGTGTTTGTGCTAGAGTTCGGACCAAGCTCGATATCCGAGCTCTTTGTCAACAACATCTCATCCTCATCAATTTCCTCCCATGCCAAATTCTTCATATCATCTACCGAGCTCTTCACATCATGTGCCAAGCTCGCTTCGCTACTGGCCATCAACAATATTCCAGCTTGTTCTTCAACCTCTTCTGTAAGAAGATTGGTTGATTCATTTCTCCTATTTTGAGACCGGCAATCCTTTGCAAAATGACCAGTCTTACCACAGTTATAACACTTGACCGATCTACACTCATTTGCATAGTGATCGGGCTTGCCGCACTTGTAGCACTCACCATTGTTGCCTGACCGACCTCCTCGGCCTCCACCTCGACCTCGGCCTCGCCAATTTTGCAGGCTGGGAGCGTCGTCTTCGTAATCATCTCGACCTTGACCACTACGTCCTCGACCTTTGCCTCCAGGACCTCGGTTTTGATTCCCGTGATCTCTTCCTCCTCTGCCCCGAGTGTTCTGAGTTCCAAACGCCTTTTTCTCCTTGAAATTTGTCCTTGCTTGGAGAGCTTGGCCAAGGTAGTCCTCCTTCATCTTTCTTCTTCTTTGTTCATAGGCTCCTAGAGACCCAACAAGCTCCTCCACCGTGAGCTTTGAGAGGTCTTTGGATTTCTCTATAGCACACACAATGTTGTCGAAGTCAATTGTCATTAACCTCAAAATTTTCTCCACAACTCGGTTTGCAGGCAACGACTCCCCATTCTTGCCAAGTTGGTTTGCCACAGTCTCCACCCGAGATATGAACTCGGTTACCCCCTCGTTCTCCTTCATCAGCAACCTCTCAAACTCTCCTCTGAGAGCTTGAAGACGAACCTGTTTCACACGGTCATCTCCCTTATATGTTTTCTCCAAGATCTCCCACGCCTCTTTTGAAGTCGTAGCGTTTGCTAACTTCTCAAGGCCTGCATCGTCCACAGCTTGGTACAATGCATACATAGCTTTCCTATCTTTGACTCGTGTTTTCTTCAACGCAACAATCTAGGCAATTGTCTGTTCATCAAAATCCTCTGGCTCTTCAAAGCCACCTTGAACTACATCCCATACGTCTTAGGATCCGAGGTAGGCCTTCATCTGCATGCTCCACTTATCGTAGTCGGATTTTTGTGTCAGCTGGGGTAAGGACATATTGTTGGCCATCACTCACACTTTTTTCACTCTCAGACACTCAGGCTAACTGGCTCTTGATACCACTTTGTTAGCAAAGGCACTCTATCTTTGTAAATATGATTTATTTCACTTGTGTATTTCATATGAGCAAGACACTACAATTTAAAGGACTTACATTTGGCTTTTCATCTACAAGCCATAATGTCTCCAATTATTATAAAAACATAACACTAATCACCATTAACATCCAAAACATAACACATAAAACTTTTGACTTTTCCTCTCCTAAAACATCACAAATGTAACCACTCATAAAGTCTGCTCAATAACTCCTAATTTAAGTTTATCCTAACAATAGTACCCTCCAACCAAATCAACATGCATTCATGTTAACTCTAAAATAAGTAACCAAATACACAAAAAAAAAGAGAGGAAAACACGACAATGTGAGAGTTGGCTTGACTATGAGGTGGTTAGATATACACATACACGCATGGCTGCGCCATCAGAAAGACCAGAGTCCCTTCATATACTTCTTTGAGAATTTCTCCTCATTGTTTAGAATCACTTTTGCTGACTCCATCAGGGTAAGCCTTTGGTTCCTGATAACCTCTAGGTAGTGTAAATCAGGTGTTCCTGATAACCTCTAAGATTTTCTTAGAGGATAACATGTTAATCTCCTCTTTAAACAGATTCAATTAACATCAAGTGATAAAATATTGGAAACTCATTTTATGCTTAAAACTAGGAAAACTTAGATAGTTAGCCTAAGAATAGTAGTTAATTAGATGATTTTTAAAGGTAAGCATGATGTACACTGATGCAGTGGATCCATTTCTAGTGCCAAAAATTCCATCCAAGAGAGTCCTGAAATCCTTGAACTTCAATGAATAAGTATAATATTTTAGAAGTAAATGGACATAGAAATGTAATGTCAAAGAATCAGACATTACTTGCCAACCAACACCACAACCAAGCACAAATGGTGGAATAGGGGTTGCTTTACCTAATCTTGATGCCACAATGAATGTCCCTGTTGATTGTCCTCAAATAATGAAAATGGCAAAACTTATATCAAATACATCTAAATAAAAAAGAACATCAATAATACCCCTTAAAATTTGGAGTAGTCAAATTACAAGATAATGTTAAAAAGCCTAGGGCAAGTTCACAAATTTTTTTTAAATTTAATGTGTTGTTCACCAAGTCGTACTGATATAGGTACACAATGTCATGTGCAAAATATTGCTAGCATTAGACTTTGTGATTATGATTGTTTTATTTCAATAATATAAAAACCATCCTCACAAGTATTTTTACATTAAAAAAAACGAACCTCTATAGGTGCAACAAGAGAAGTAGAAACCATAGAAAAAATATCAGCAACATTGAAAGAAGGGCGTCCCCATCGAAATGGATATGGAACTCTTATCCTGCATAGATGGAATGATGTCTAATTGAAGAACAAAGCTTTAGATAACCATTCACATGAAACCATTAGAAAAATGACTAGGCATTCGTGTCTTTGTATTTTTGTAAGAGGTGCTAAGAACACATGCAACTCCAAGTACAAAATAAAAAACTAGTTTAATGTTTTAAAGCCTTTGATGTTACCATTATCATCTATCACGTCACAAACACAAAATATAGATCTGAAAAACTGCACGAGTCTTAATAACACAAAACAAGCTACTTAAGACTTACTAGGGAGTGTAAGGCCCATTAAAAAAATTCACTTCATTATTTCTGCCCTAAAGTAAAGGGCTGCCTTTTTGTTATTGGGCCTAGGGCTGGCCCAAGTGATATAACCAAACCCTAATCTAACCTAACCCTCTCACTCTCACTATTCCACAGAACCAGCCGTCACCCCTCTTGGCCCCTCACAGAACGCTCTGCTAGGGTGTGCTCTAGGTCTTCTTCGAGCTAACGCACACCAGCTCCTACTCCACGTAAGTCACTCCTCAGCTCATGCTCCTTATTTTCATGGTCTATGTTCATTGTTACCGTTAGGGTTTGGTAATAAACCGCCCCTTTCCTCTATTTTACCGTTTGTTCCAGCTTGTTGACCATGCTAGGGACAATTTTGCTCATTGTGTGCATGTCGAAGCGTCCCGCTAGCTTGATTTCCAGGTATGAGAAGTTAGGGTTTCGAGTTTTGTTGGTTGTGGCTTGTTCTTGAGCTTGCTTATTGTTTGTATGGATAAATTACTATTCTGGTGCGTGAAGTGCTTGATATGCTTGGTTGAGTTAGAAAAACACATCTGTTGCAGGTGAATCAGGGCGAGAGCTGTTAATCTCGCCCAGGCGAGTCGGACTCGCCTAAGCGAGTCTGGCGAAGGCTCGCCCAAACCAGTTTGCACGAAAGGTCGCCCAGGCGACCCGCTCAAATTTTTTAGCGAGCGAACAACTCGCCCAAGCGAGAGGGGTCTCGCCTAACGAGATCCCGCGTTGTTTTCTTGTTCCTGTTTTGAGCCCTCGCCTAGGCGAAGGGGGACTCGCCTGAGCGAGACTGTCTCGCCTGAGCGAGACTTTCTCGCCTAAGCGAGACCCTTCAGCCTGAGCGAGGTGATAGGCGAGACAATGCTGTGTTTGGATGTTTGTTTATTCCTGGATGATTGGTTTTGGTTTGGGTATGAATGTTATGATCAGGGACATGTATATAATTGAGTATGATGTATACGTAGCATGATTCATGAATTACAAATGATGGGTTTGGTATGAGTATCGACATGTTAACTAAATGAGGTGGGTGTTATTAAAGTGGCATGATAATGAGATGAGTTGGATTATATGTACATTGATGGATTATGATGAGTCCAAATGAGTTGGACCTGGAAACGTGAAAGGTAAAGGCTTTAAAGGTTGACATAATGAATGTATCCTTGCATGGTGAATATTATTTGACTATATGATCGTATTTTGTCTGTGTCAGTGCATAATTCCTTGGGGTCTCTAGGTGAAACTTTCAGGGCCGCGCTTCAGTGGTCGAGACATAATTCCATAGCCCCTGTTAGTGGGTGTCCATGGTGGTGCCCCATCTGTATAACTAGGTAAGATTCAAGTTAAGGTTGCATCCTAACACTCTAAGAAGTCAGTTAGTCTCACTTAGAGCGGACTGACTCCTGTGTTGACAGTAGCAGAAGGCCCGAAATTCATTAAGGGCTAACCTTGTGGTGAGGGAAAATTGATTCACTGTAACACTTGTAACACATAGCTCGGGGGTGAGCAGAGGTATCCACCACAAGTGCAAGCATCCGCTGAATCCGACCAGGTTATACGTATCTTGATGAGTCGAGTCGCGTCGTAGTGTATCGATTGAAAGTCATAACATGCTTGGTTGTTGTATGGATATTGAATGGTGAAAATATATTTGATTGTATGATGAGAATGTTGTTGGCTCTAGCTTACCCTGTTTGTTGTATGGTTGTCTTGTATGTGGCTATCCTTTCTTGCGATGATCATCAATTCAATTGATGGAAGCAGATGGGCGAGGTTCCCGCGGTTAGCAAGGAAATGGCGATTCCGCTGCTTAGCCATCTGGGCTAGACTTTATATTTCTTTGCTTCATGGTTTTCGTTAGGGATATGGCCCATGTATTGTTTTACGCCTTGCTACCCTTTTCTCTTTTGCTAGACTTGTATTTGGTTTCCGTTGGCATCGTGGTGTGCCCAGGTTGTAGGGGTTGTGTTAAGGACCCCAGGACTACGCTACAATACTACAACCTTATGCAGTTTGATAACAGTCTGTACTTGATTTTTTCTTGTCCAAAACATGCTTCCTTGAGTTCTTGCTTATTTTCCTCCACCACAAATGCTTCCTATAACTAGTTTAACACACTCAAAATAGAGATTAGATGTAAAACAAGCATAAAGTAATTAAAACCCAAAACAATACAAAACACACTAAACTTGAAAATATAACAAGATAAAAGCTAGGAAAGAGTTGATTTATTCATGATAATAAACACACAAAAACATGTAAGAAGCAACATTATCATATTCTCCTCTGATTTTCTTCTAAATAATCTAATATCTTCAAGATATATTTGTTTGTTTTGGAGATCTAAAAAGATTTAAAAAGATCTTGAATATTTAAAACAATTTGGTAGTTATTATCTTCTGATATTTTATGATATAATTAAATAAGATTATTTAAAAATATCAAATAAAATATCTAAAGATATATTTTCCCCAAATTATCTTTTATCATGAATATTTATGATTTATCATGAATATTTTGTTGCTTGTTCTCTCTTCTTGGCTTAGCCAAACTTTCCACCTTCTCAAGCTTTTCTTGCCTTCTTCATGCATGCTAAGTTTGGATTTTTGTGCTTTTGATAATTTTCTATTCTTTTCCATAAGCTCAACTTAGGTGCAACTTCACTATCACACCTAAAAATATCCAAAGAAGGTTACCAACCACTACCAATTTTGTATTCTGCATACTACTGCCTTTTTTTTAATTTATTCTTACAAATAACATGTAATTTTTTTTAGATGGTCTATGATAACACATTGAACAAACCCTAGTTCCATTTTCATTGGTCAATTTCGTTAGCGATTTGATCAACTTCGTACAAAACAAGTACTACTTAAGTTAACTAAATTACATTTTTATTTTCATTCGCATCTAATGTCAACCATTTGCTTTCAGTTCTTGTGGACACCTTATCGACAAAATCAAATAAGTCGATTGATTGTCGTTGTCACCCCTCCGGTATCAAGAGAAAAAAGTACCTATGATTTGGTTCGCAACGTTGAATTTCAACAAGCGGATCGGGTCATGTGACAATTTGGTTTCACACAAAATATCCCGTTTGACCCGGTCAACCTCATTCAGGTTCACAGAGACGATTTGAGAGGGATAAATGATAGAGATTGGGCAGCATATCATCATTAGTGGATTGCAATCTGCGAACGAGTTCTTAGACGTGTTTATGAAGCAAGTACTAGAATTTCCACCTAAGAGCGGTGGGGTTCACTTTCGCAATGGTGTTTGAAGCAAAACCAATGTCAATAATTACTAATGGGATGGTTTCTACTAAGGGTATAAAATTAAAGGAGTAAGTGGATGAGTTGTTAGATATGTAGCGATGTAGACTCAGTGGAATCGTCGAGATAACTACAAGTTTAGTGGATCTTGGAGGAGTGGCAGTGATCTGTTAAATAGTTCAAGGTTATGTGTTGGGTAAGGGAGGAATGGATTTTTAGACCTATGGTTCTAAATAGTGGAGGCAATGTGGGGGGAAATGAATGTTAAGACAATAAATGAAAAATTGGATTTCAAGGGTGTCACAACCAAAATTGCGACGGGATGACGAACCAAAAAAATAAAATTTGTAAAAAAAGAGTTTGGAGTCGCCACCATAGTTATTGTAGGAAACTATGGAAAACCATAAAAAAAGAGCAAGGTCTACGAAAATAGAGATTGGGGTACGGGAGTTAATTATGCGTAGGGAAGGTGTTAACACCCTACAACGCCCATCCTAAGATGATACCTTTAATTAAAATACAAATTGATGTGGTCTCCTTTAAATATTTATTTTAAAAAAAAGAAATAAAATAAAATAAAATAAATAAAATAAAATTAATTAATAAAAAAAATAAATAAATAAAAATAAATAAAGATGACAAAGAAAAACAAAGGAAACAAAAAAGATTTTTTGTTTTATGGGCCCGACAAGGATTACTCCTTGCTCCTACGTATCTCCATTCATAATGGAGAATCAGGGTCACGTAGTTCTTTATGAAAAAACTTTTTGAAAAAAACAATTTGTTCGAAGATGTTGATATCACTTTTTTTCAAAATTTTGTATTTTTTGTAGTAATCTTATAGAAAAGCGAATGTATTAAGTACTAAGATGATGTAACGTCCCATTTAATTATTAAGCAAAATTAAAGGAAACGTCACACCGAGATAACACTGTAGCGTAGTCTTGGGGTCCATAACACAACCCCTACAAACCGGGCACACCACGATGCTAAAGGAAAACCAAATAAAAGTCTAACAATAGAGAGTAGAGCCAGAAGGCATAAAGCAATACATGGGCCATAGCCCTAAAGAAAACCATGAAGAAAATAAAAATCCAGCCCAGATAGCTAAGCAGCGGAATCGCCATTTCCTTGCTAACCACGAGAACCTCGCCCACCTGCTCCCATCAATCAAATTGATGATCATCGCAAGAAAGAAGAGCCACATACATGACAACCATACAACAAACAGGGTAAGCTAGAGCCAACAACATTTTCATCATACAGTCAAATACATCTTCACCATCCAATATCTATACAACATCCAAGGATGTTATGACTTTTCAATCAATACACTACGACTCAACTCGACTCATCCGGATACGTATAACCTAGTCGGATTCAGCGGATGCTTGCGCTTGTGGTGGATACCTCTGCTCACCCCCGAGCTATGTGTTACAAGTGTTATAATGAATCAATTTTCCCCCACCACAAGGTTAGCCCTTAATGAATTTCAGGTCTCCTGCTACTCTCACCATAGGAGTTAGTCCGCTCTAGGTGAGACTAACTGACTCCTTAGAGTGTCAGGATGCAACCTTACCTTGAATCCTTACCTAGTTATACAGATGGGGCACCACTATGGACACCCACTAACATGGGCCATGGAATTACGTCTCGACCACTGAAGCGCGACCCTGAAAGTCTCACCTAGAGACCCCAAGGAATTACGCACTGACGCGGACCAACATATATAAACATCTAAGAATTTACACATACGTTACACATAAAATTTTATACCAAAATCCATGACCAATCCTCGTTTCCCACGAGTAAGAATCAACACCAATTCGTCGTTACCAATCATGAGTAAATTGCTTCCTCTCATACCAATACCATGTCACTGGTTCACCAACCATCAAGGTCCATTGTTGCCCATGCCAAATTCGTGACCACACGCACATGTATATGTGTTCAACTTTTCATGTACAACTCATATAGAAATCATGCCAAGCTCACAATCCCCCACAAATAATCTCCTCCCAACATGCATATTTATTTCCCCCATGCCATCATATAATAGTACAATAAAGCACAGTTCAACCATCAAAAGACAAGAAAACCCCAAGCTGAACGCATTCTCGCTCAACCCATCGCTCAGGTTGAGGAGCCTCGCCCAGGCGAGAGTCCCTCGCTCAGGCGAGTCCTCTTCACCTAGGCGAGAGTTCGCGAATCTGGAACAGGGTCCTCCGCACGTTCTCGCTTAGACGAGACGCTCTCTTGCTCGAAACTGAGCGAGTCGCCTAGGCGACCATTTGCGCGAGAAGGCCTGGGCGAGCTCCTGCTCACCTCGCCTAGGCGAGACAAGCTCGCTTGGGCGAGTTTAACAGTCACCGCCACTGTCGTACCTGCATCAGTCGTATTTTTCACATGCCAATAACAACCCCAACCATTTCATGCATTCACAGCAACATACCAGTTCAAGGATCATAAAAACATACTGCAAAATAGCTCGCAATCACATCAAACGAAGAGGTTCTAGCTTCCCGTACCTAGACAAAGCTAGCTGGAAACCTCGATACCCAACTATGGAGCACAAACAACTTCTAGGAACAGACCCAGAGCTGGAAAATAGTGAACAAAAGCGGGTCATTACGAAACCCTGACAATAGTTGCGAAAACAGACCAAGGAGGGAAGACTACTAGTTGGAGAGTACTTACATGAGCTAAGGACGACCAAGCTGGATGCAAACACAAGGTGCCGTGGAACCCTAGCAGAGAAGGCGGCTGCAGTTCTAGGTTCTGTGAAAAGTGAGTGGAAAGTGAGACTTAGGGCAACGAAATATGATTTTGTATACTGGGCCAGCCTTTAGGCCCACTTACTAGGGCAGCCCCTTTAATTTAGGGCAGGCAGAAAAGAATTATTCTTAATGGGCCTTACAGATGACGCAAGCGGTCACACGAGCACTTATACATTATAAAAGTTAAAATGGTATTTAAATTATTTATTTGTTATTACTTCCTTTAAAAAAACTTCCAAAATAAGACATTGATACCCAACAAAATGTGACTATTACATATCCATAATTTATGAAAACATTAGGAAAATAAATAAATAAAAGATTAGGAAATAACGTTTAGGATTAAACATATTATTTTAATATGAAAAAGTTTTACAACCCTTAACATGAAAAAAATATGGCACAACATATTCATACAATGTCAAAACATGATATCTCTCACTTATTCACGCAACAACGCTCACAACCCAAAGCAATCAATAAAACATTAATTATAAAACTAATGAACCCAAAAAAGCATGACAGTAATGTTTTTTCCATATAAAAAAAATAGTGAAAACATTAAATTCAACCAAGATCAAAAACACATCTCGAGAAATACTGCATAACACAATAAAAAATTAATTTTGTGAACCTGAATGGGAGATCGTACTTACAATAGTTGCGTTGGAACACTAAGGAGCACGTGGGGGGTGGCGATTGAAGGTGAGTGGGTTTTTTATGTGCGAGGGTTAAAAGAGAATGTGTGCTTAGGGTGCGAGAGGTCTCTAGAAATTTTTTGAGAGAAAAAATTAATCCCTTTCATCTTTTTCTTGATAGGTTTATATACACAACATTATAAATCTAATGTCATCTCGTAATAAAGGTCTGCCTTAATTACAACAAGTTTTAAAAGGTAAGAATGGGTCTTAATATTATTACAAAATGGGAATCAAATCATAGAAAAAAAAATAGAGCACAAAATCAAACGTGATCAGCAAAATTGATTCTAATTAGTAAAAGAGATATTGTTTTGAATTATATTACTACTTTCTCTATCTGGAAAAAAGAGGTGTCATAAAATCAGAGCAAAAAATCAAACGTGATAAGGACAGATTAATTATAATTACAAAAAAGATATTCTTGAGTAACATATTAATATTTTCCTCATCTAGAAAAGGAGGTGTCATAAAAGCAAAGCACAAAATCAGAGTAAATAATTCTAAATATTAGAACATATTTTATTTCTAATTATTAGACTAACTTCTTAATCTGGAGCAGAAACGACAAAACATAGAGTGGGGGTGCGAAAATAAAATTGGGCTGCCATTAGTTGCAAGAAAAAACGATGTGGGTGTACAGAGTATTTTGGGCTAAAATAGAAACAATGTCTTAAAAGAAAATACATAGAAGATTTAAACAAAATTTTTTCTTTTTATTTATTTATTTATTATTATTATTATCCTGTTATTATTATTATTTAGACAAAGGAAAAAAAAAACCAAAGAGAAAACTTATTTATTTTTTTATATTTTATATTTTATATTTTTTACCTTTTTTTTTGAAAAGAAACAAATTATTATTATTATTTATTCTATTATTTATTTAGCCGGACGAAATTGGGTGTTGACAGCTGCCCCTCTTTACTTAGATTTTGCTTGATAATGTGAGAATTTTACATTTTCATATTCTCAAAGAAATATAAGTAAAGATAAAGACACTAATTTCGTCCGGTTTCTAAAGAAACAAAGGCGAAAAATGAAATCAAAGGTCACAAACCAACAACCTCATTTCCAAAGGATTCAATGACCATTACCACATAGAGGGTCTTGATCCAGAAAGTCATAAACTTTTTGCAAACTAAAACTTTTTGAGAAAGATTAGACCAATCCTAAGGAGAGGGTCTACATTTAAAGGATTTGGCGACCATTACCACGTAGAGGGTCTCGATCCAAAAACATAAACTTTTTGTAAACTAAACCTTTTTGAGAAAGATTAGACCAATCCCGAGGAGAGGGTCTACATCCAAAGGGTTCGACGACCATTACCATGTAGAGGGCCCCGATCCAAAAACATATACTTTTTGCAAATATGATTTCTTTTTGAAAAGATTAGACCAATCTTGAGGAGAGGGTCTACATCCAAAGGATTCGGCGACCATTACCATGTAGAGGGCCTTAATCCCCAAAACATATAATTTTTGACAATATAACTTCTTTTTGAAAAGATTAGACCAATCCTGAGGAGAGGGTCTACATCTAAAGGATTCGGCGACTATTACCACGTAGAGGGCCTCGATCCAAAAACATAAACTTTTTGCAAATATGATTTCTTTTTGAAAAAGATTAGACCAATTTCGAGGAGAGGGTCTACATCTAAAGGATTCGGTGACCATTACCACATAGAGAGCCTCGATCCAAAAACGTATACTCTTTGCAAATATGATTTCTTTTTGAAAAAGATTAGACCAATCCCAAGGAGAGGGTCTACCTCTAAAGGATTCAGAGACCATTACCATGTAGAGGGCCTCGATCCAAAAACATAAACTTTTTGTAAACTAAAACGTTTTTAGAAAAATTAGACCAATCCCGAGGAGAGGGTCTACATCTAGAGGATTTGGTGACCATTACCACGTAGAGGGCCCCGATCCCAAAAACATATACTTTTTGCAAATATAATTCCTTTTTGAAAAAAGATTAGACCAATCCCAAGGAGAGGGTGTACATCCAAAGGAGAACCTGCATATTGATTTAAACATAGACAAACACAATATGAATGCCTTTTGAAAAAGAAGTAAAGTGAGCCCAACTGAAAACCTGCCCCTGTGGGCCCTTATTTTCCTTTTTCAACTTTTCAAAATATGTTTTGATGATAAAAAATGAATGGTATGATGTGATGAGGGTGCATGAAAACCCGTACTTTTCCTTCCTTTCCTTTCCTCATTTTTTTTTTTATATTTACATTGTATTTCTTTTGGCCACCACGACACCCTTTAGGAGCTAGTATGCATCTAGCGAATATACCCGTGATGTTTTCTTGACACAAATAAACATTTTTACCATATATTTTTAATTACCAGCTCAGTGTGACACTTTTACAACACATTTATGAAAACCCAAATGATATATTTTTTATCAAATAAAATGAAATACAAAAATCTTGAAAACAATGTCGATATCCTTAGTTGCATCCTCTATTATGGAATCATCATGCATATTTTTTAACCGCATCAGAGTTGACTGGCAATGGTAACTCCTCCCCATCCATCCTTATGATAATTGGTGCCCCACCGGAGGATGCTTTATTCACCAAATACGAGCCTTCATAATTTGGAGTCCATTTGCCTCTATGGTCCTCTTGTATATGTTAGATTTTTTTCAAAACTAGATCGCCTTCATGGAACTCTCTGAGATGCACCCTTTTGCCAAACATTTTTTCATTCTTCTTTGGTATAATTGTCCGTGACACATCGTAGTTAACCTTTTTTCCACAATGAGGTTAAGTTGGTCAAGTCTAGCTTGAACCCATTCTGCTTCTTCTAATTGGGTTTCCATTAATACTCGTAAGGATGAGATTTCCACCTCAAAGAGGAGTACTGCTTGCTTCCATTCCATATACTAGAGAGAAAGGTGTTGCCCTAGTTGAAGTATGTATTGACGTACACTATCCATGCAAAGCAAAAGGAAGCATCTCATGCCAATCCTTATACATGACCAACATCTTTTATATAATCTTCTCTATATTTTTATTAGCAGCACCAACTGCCCCATTCATCTTCTGACAATAAGGAGAAGGTTCCTAGTCATCCTCATTATCATTTTCCATATTGTCAACAGAGTGCTCAAAATTAGGAATATCGACATTAATATTTTTAAAACATTCATCATCATATTTGCATCATTTAAGTTTATAAAACGAATAAATAAAACGAAAACGATAAAAAAACAAATTATAAATGTTTTGTATTGTCACACTAAACATAAAAAGAAAAGTAAGTCATCTCATAAAGTCCCTACGGGTAAAGCAAAAGGATAAACTAAAAAAAATTACATTTTCTTCAAATTAAACATCACGGGTAATTCGTTATCTCTAAAATAATCAACTACATGTTTGGAGGACAGGACCGCACAAAGTCTGAGCTTTCAAATCCACTTCAATGCTCGATGGGTGATATCTGACAAGCGTTAATCCATCTAACACTACGGAAGCTCTCTTTGATGTCACTGATGCAAATCTTCCCTTTCTTTCGTTCTTGAACTTCTATGCGAGCTAGGTCTAGCTCCTTCTTTTCTTCTACCAACCTCATCTTGTCCTCTTTGTCCCCACAACACACTTGCACGAAGTTCTTGTCGATCAAATTTTGTAGAAAATTTTCGAACTTGTTGCACGCCTCGATAGAATATTCAGCACCTAGATGGAACCCGCATGCATCCCCTAAGTTATATTCACCTTCCAACAATCCTACTGTTAGTAGTGCCTCAAAAATAAACCTTCGTGAACTTTTAATTTCGCTTACATTCTTCACCAAATTATGTCCCTCGAGATCAATAGCATTTACCAAAGCATTATCATGCCCAGAGAGGGGATTGGCTTTAATGTTGGATTTATTCTCTTGAAATTTTAACCACCCTGAGTCGATTAAAGCTTGCACTTTGTGTTTGAAAGACAAACATTTCTCAGTAGAGTGACCAATGGCTCCCCCGTGATAATCACATGTGGCGTTTACATAAAAATACTTAGGGTATGGTGGCTCCAATGGCTTCATCGAGCAAATAGCTACCAAAGCATTACGGAGTAGATTCGGCAATAACTCTGTGTAAGTCATAGGAATAGGAGTGAAATGAATATAATTCTTTTCTTGATTCCTTCTAGGACTAGTGATTTGCCCCAAAGACTGGTTGGGATTTGTGTTACCCTCAGTTTTACAAAGTGTTATTGTGTTGTGATTGATAGGATCCCTGTTGTGGAGATTGTGCTTGGTAAGCAAGAGTCTGATTTTCCCACTTAGGTATTGTTGATGCTGCGTGCACCTCTACTTCCATCTTCCCAAGACTAAAATCGGGCTTTTTAGGAGTTGTAGTCGCTAGTGGGCTATATACAATTTTTCCATTTTTTAGCACAATCTCTATCCTTTCATCTATGATGATGATATCATCAAAAATTGAAGATACATTCCCTACCATGTGTTCATAGAATGGTGGTTGTAACGTGCTCACAAATATTGCCACCATTTCCTTATCATGAAGAGGAGGCTCCACCTGAGCAGCAAGCTCTCTCCATCATTGTGCATACTCCTTAAATGATTCAACATCACTTTTGGCCATGTTTTGTAATTGCAACCGATCTGGCGCAATATCCATGTTATACTGGTATTGTTTCAAAAAGGCGTCCACCAAATCCATCCAAGAACGAATGCGAGATGCTTCCAAGTGTGTATACCAACTCAATGCTACCCCAGCCAAACTGTCTTGGAAGAAGTGGATTAGCAATTTGTCATCATAAGCATAGGCAGTCATCTTTCGACAATACATGGTTAGATGGCTTCTAGGGCATGTGGTACCCTTGTACTTTTCGAACTCCAAAACTTTAAACTTGTGAGGTATTGTGACATCACGAACTAGGCTTAAACTCGCAACATCGCCAAACCCATAGTTTCCACCTCCCTCAATAGCTCGTAGCCGTTCTTCCAAAATTTCCAACTTAGTTTTGGTTCCCTCAACATTAGCACATATGGCCTGCATAGTAGGGCGTGGTGTAATCTTGTCCAAAGAGCTATCACCAATAGTTATGTTTAAAGGCTTGGGTATTACAGTCACTCGTGGTTCCGCAAAGGTAGTCGCTTCATTCCTTGGAGTATTGATTGGGAATGAAAAGGAAGCATGTTCAGCCTCTGAATAATCTCCAACAGGTGGAGTGTAACCCGATGGCAATCCGTACGTTGGAAAAGCAACATGAGCGTCGTGAGTGCTTTCCTCACACTTTGTTGATGAAGCTTCTCCTGAGGCCTTTAAGGACTTCAAGGCCTCCAAGATTTGACCTACTTGGTCCTTTAGTTGACTGATATATGCTTTTATTGTCTCTTGTGCGGTTTCCCAGTCCTCCATGTTTTTACTATTTGCTCGCGTCCTGTAAGGGTGCCTTGGTCTTCCCGTATTTGTTTTTATTATTTTTGCTCTATTATTTTTATTAAACAAAAAAAAAGATAAGAAAAAGAAAAGGAAGGAAAAACATAATGCAAATCATTTATTTTATTAAGAAATTATAAAGTTGTGAGTAATAGAAATTGACATGGAAAAGAGTCCACACAAACCCAACCCCCTAGGAAGCTCATAAATCAATGTGTTAGAAAGAAAACTTAATCTCTAACCCTAGTTATCACGTTCTCAAATTACTCAAATTACTTTCTACAACCCTAAAGGATAATTTCTTCTTCAAAATATCAAAATCTAACTGCCCCCTACTCTAAATTCCATGTTAATTTGCCTTTTCTTTTTAAACTTAATCACAAATTTATAATTTCGGACCTAAAATTAAATAAACATGATGAGATGATATGGGAAAACATAACTATATGGATGCAATAATATGTTATGCATGATTTTATTACTAAAACAAAAATCAAGAGGAAAAAAAATAAAATAAAATAAACCGAGGAATAAAAAACATGTATATCTCCCTTTGTGCCTTAACAAAGGTTTGGCGCCTAATGGATCTAAGGTAAAATTCATGCGCTTACCAGGATGGCTTCCTAATACCTATATATCAAGGTCACTAGAGCTATGGCCCACTTCATGGCATTTCCCACGATAGTTGGTAAACAACAAGAGGTGGGAGTACCAATGAAGCAAACAAACTCTAGCTGGGGTTCTCAAATGACCACTTGGGAAGTACATCCACTTGGGAAGTACAACATAAAAAAAGAGCAAGGTCTACGAAAATAGAGATTGGGGTATGGGAGTGAATTACGATTGGGTCACGTAGTTCTTTATGAAAAAACTTTTTGAAAAAAACAATTTGTTCGAAGATGTTGATATCACTTTTTTTAATATTTGAAAATTTTGTATTTTTTGTAGTAATCTTATAGAAAAGCGAAGGTATTAAGTACTAAGATGATGCGAGCGGTGACACGAGCACTTATACATTATAAATGTTAAAAGGGTATTTAAATTATTTATTTGTTATTACTTCCTTTAAAAAAACTTCCAAAATAAGACATTGATACCCAACAAAATGTGACTATTATATATTCACAATTTATGAAAACATTAGGGAAATAAATAAATAAAAGATTAGGAAATAACGTTTAGGATTAAACATATTATTTTAATATGAAAAAGTTTTACAACCCTTAACATAAAAAAAATATGGCACAACATATTCATACA
Source organism: Vigna unguiculata (assembly GCF_037176805.1). NCBI lineage: Eukaryota > Viridiplantae > Streptophyta > Magnoliopsida > Fabales > Fabaceae > Vigna > Vigna unguiculata. Next base: position 3,679,901 of record NC_140793.1, read on the forward strand.
ATGTCAAAACATGACATCTCTCACTTATTCACGCAACAAAGTTCACAACCCAAAACAATCAATAAAACATTAATTATAAAACTAATGAACCCAAAAAAGCATGACAATAATGTTTTTTCCATATAAAATAAAATAGTGAAAACATTAAATTCAACCAAGATCAAAAACACATCTCGAGAAATACTGCATAACACAATACAAAATTAATTTTGCGAACCTGAACAGGAGATCGTACTTACAATAGTTGCGTTGGAACACTAAGGAGCACGTGGGGGGTGGCGATTGAAGGTGAGTGGGTTTTTTATGTGCGAGGGTTAAAAGAGAATGTGTGCTTAGGGTGAGAGAGGTCTCTAGAAATTTTTTGAGAGAGAAAAAATTAATCCCTTTCTTCTTTTTCTGATGGGTGTATATACACAACATTATAAATCTAATGTAATCTCGTAATAAAGGTCTGCCTTAATTACAACAAGTTTTAAAAGGCAAGAACTGGTCTTAATATTATTACAAAAATGGGAATCAAATCATAGAAAAAAAACAGAGCACAAAATCAAACGTGACCAACAAAATTTGATTCTAATTAGTAAAAGAGATATTGTTTTGAATTATATTACTACTTTCTCTATCTGAAAAAAAGAGGTGTCATAAAATCAGAGCAAAAAATCAAACGTGATCAGGACATATTAATTATAATTACGAAAAAGATATTCTTGAGAAACATATTAATATTTTCCTCATCTGGAAAAGGAGGTGTCATAAAATCAGAGTAAATAATTCTAAATATTAGAACATATTCTATTTTTAATTATTAGACTAACTTCTTAATCTGGAGCAGAAACGACAAAGCATAGAGTGGGGGTACGAAAATAAAATTGGGCTGACATTAGTTGCAAGAAAAAATGGTGTGGGTGTACAGAGTATTTTGGGCTAAAATAGAAACAATGTCTCAAAAGAAAATACATAGAAGATTTAAACAAAATTTTTTCTTTTTATTTATTTATTTATTATTATTATTATCCTGTTATTATTATTATTTAGACAAAGGAAAAAAAACCAAAGAGAAAACTTATTTATTGTTTTATATTTTATATTTTATATTTTTTACCTTTTTTTTGGAAAAAAACAAATTATTATTATTTATTCTATTATTTATTTACCCGAACGAAATTGGGTGTTGACAGCGGGTTTTGTAGGTTTTATAGAAGTTTTAGGGAAAGGTTTTCTAGAAACACTAGTGCAGGAAGGCCTTTTGGCAGCGGTTATTTTTCATATTTTGCACCGGTTCCCGGACCGAGGCATATTGCGGCGAGGCCAAAAGAGGATAGCCTTTGGCCTCGGTTGTACACCGAAGCCATAGAGTCCCTCTTCTGCCTCGGTTGTTAGGTCTAACCGAAGCCATATGTGGTCACATTTATACATTTTAAAAAAATTCGCTCACGTTTTGGCCTCGGTTTTAGTATGACCCGAGGCCATATGTCCCTTTTTGGCTTCGGTTTGCGTAGTACCCGAGGCCATATGTCACCATTCTCAACCCATTCTCAACCCATGCCTCTTCCATCTCTACCAAACCATCAATGCCCTCCAAAACCCTCTCTGGAACGCTTCGGCCTAACCAGAATCTCCGGAACACGGAACAGCTATCTATGGTTGCAGTGTGAACCAAGCTTGTGTCTCCCTTCAAAGACGCAATCTTTGCTGTCTTCTGGGAAAGAGACAAAGGAATGGGATGTTGGGTAGCGCTCCAAACTGTGAAAGAGTGAAAGGTCCAAAGGGTGGGTGGGAGAGAACCACTGAAAAATGGAGGTGGGGGATACGCGTGGTGGCATTGCTGTGGGACCCAGTGGTCGTGGAGTGCGGCGGAGGGGGTGGTGGTGAAGACGCCGTGAGGTTTGTCGTGATCGCTGACGGTTGGTCCTCGGGGTGCGGGTGGTCGTGGCGCGTTCGAAATGGTCGTGAAGACGCCGCACGTTTGACATGATCTGCGACGAGCTCGACGCGGTGGTGACGAAGAAAAACACGATGCTCCGCGACGCGAGGAAGAAATGGAGGATAGCAGTGCGCCGCGAGGAAGAAATGGGGTTCAGTTTTGAGCCCTAATTAAATTATATGGCCTCGGTTCAATTTAGAACCGAGGCATATAACCCCTTTTGGCCCCGGTTCCTTAACACCCGAGGCCTAACATCTCTTTTGGCACCGGCTTTTTCCCAACCGAAGCCTATAAGTCAAAACGAGAATGACATTTTTGAAATTTTTGGCAACCTTTTTGGCTTCGGGCCTTCTTAACCGAGGCCTAACACCCCTTTTGGCACCGGGTTTTTTGTAACCGAGGCCTATAACTGCTTTTGGCTTCGGGTTTTAGGTGAACCGAGGCATAAAAGTTGTCTGTAATTGCAAAATTGCCACCGCGCCATTATAGGCTTCGGTTTCTTGCCAACCGAGGCCTATAAGGCAAGGTAAAAATGCAATTTTGCACTAGTGAAAGGTCGTTATTTTCTCACCACTACGGACACGAAAGGATCATCATTTGAGTAAACAAAGAATTGAGTATGTGTATGGATCAGAGTAGCGAGGGGAATGTTGGTAAGTGATGCCTATCAATGGTAAGAGGCGCATAGAAGAGTTATTCTACTCATGACCTAGTGATTGATGCAGTGAGGAGTTCTCTAAAAATAACAAATGTGTCATTCATATGAGGATTAGTTAAAGGTATTCAGTGATCATCCAAAGGTAGGAGTGTGGAGTTGAACAAGAAGATATGAACAAGAGAAGTAAAAGATGATTTGAGTTATGGTATCAAAATGGGGAGTCTGTTACTTTTGAGTATGATTTTTTGTAGCAAACAATAGAGAAGGTGCGATTGATTCAGGATCAGATGCGAGTGACATAGAGCAAGTAGATGTCTTACACAAATAAAGGGAGGAGGCCACTAGGGTTTGAGGTTGGGGATCATCTATTTCTCGGGGTTACTCCAACTACTGACATGGGAAGAGTGATTAAATTTAGGAAATTGACTCCAAGGTTCATCGAGTTGTATCAAATTATCAAAAGGATTGGTCTAGTAGCATATAAGATCACCTATCCCCCACACTTAGTGAACTTGCACAAAGTATTCCATGTGTCCCAGTTGAGGAAGTACATAGCAAGCCCCTCTGATGTGCTAAAGAAGGATGATGTTCAGTTTCGGGAGGTTCTTACAGTGGAGGTTGGACTAGTGAGAATATTGAATTCTTAGGTCAAGAAGCTGAGGGGGAAGGAGATCCAGGACAGTGAAGGTTCTTTGGGACGAAGCTACACAAGAGATGACGTGTGAAAGGGAGGACCTCATGAGGAAATCATATCCATAGTTGTTTCCGGGTAAGTGCAATTTCTTAGGACAAAAATTCATTTGAGTGGGGAGATGTAAGACCCAGGAAAATTAAATAAAAGAATAAATATTTAATTAACCATAATTGGGGATTGGAGATACATCTAAGAGAATGAAATTGTGAATTCATAAAAAATGAGCAATGTTAGCTCAAGTGGTTGAGTGTGTTGGGTGGTGTCGAGAGGACTTGAGTTCGAATCTTGAGTGTGCTATAAGTGTGAATTTTATTTATTTAATTAGTTTTGCATGTATGATAGGACGTGGGGTATGATAATATAATCATATGCGTGTGGGGGAAATGTAAGATCCGCTAAATTTAATTAAATAAATAATTAATTAATAAATGCAAGTAGTGGAAGCCTTTATTACTTTTAATGTTGGTTATTGTGACGTAGAAAAGTACTAGCTCAATTGAGGGAAAGTGTTGGGTGACATAGTGATCAAGGAGGAACTCTCAAAATCTCCAATTTTAAGCAAGAGAATCCAGGTTAGGGGAGATGAGTTTCGTTAATGTTTATTTTCATCAATAATTGCATGATGTATAGTATGAAATGCATGAATGTTCATATTTCTGTTTGAATTTTTGTGTTTCAGGAAAATTCCCAGAAACCGCCTGACGGGTTACTTGTAGCCGCTAGGCGACACATCCTAATTCAGTGTATTTTAGGTTCTTATGAGGAACCGCCTGGCGGTGAGCTGTGCGTTGCCAAGCGACGTAAGCCACACAACCCAATTTTTGGGTTTCCCTTATGAACGGCCTGACGATGGTAATTGACCTACCAGGCGACGCATCCTAATTCAGTGTATTTTAGGTTCTTATGAGGAACCGCCTGGCAGTGAGCTATGCGTTGCCAGGCGACGTAAGCCACACAACCCAATTTTTGGGTTTCCCTTATGAACGGCCTGACGATGGTAATTGACCCGCCATGCGACGCTGGCCCTATTGGCTCGATTTAATGATTTTGGGGGTTCTGAGTTGAGTTTGATCGAGGAAAACAATATCTTTAAACGTTAATTGATCATTGGAGGTTCACAGACTTTGAATTACATGAGATTGGAGGTTAAAATCGATGAAATTGCTATGAACGCTAGTTTAGGGTTGAAATCAGTGGGTTTGAATGTCACGAGAATAATTGGTGTTTAAATTGCTTTGGAAAATGATAATGGATGCGTTTAGGCTATGAATTATTATAATTATAAGCGAGATTGCAGGAGAATTGATGGAAATCTGCAAGTAAGGGAAAATTGCGGAAAGTTGGGGTTTCGCATGTGCAAGAATTTCTGGAAAATCTCTAGAATTCTATGCACTGCCTGGCGGCACTTGTATGGCCGCTAGGCGACTAGTACATATCAGGTGGGTATGCCTTGAGTTGGCAGTAAGGAGAAATTCAGTGAAGGGTGAGTTGGTAGTATGTAAAAGTAGAATCGAAGTTGTTGGCGATAGTAGTAGGAAGAGTGAGTGATTAATGAAAGGAGATGAGAACTAAGGAATGGATTAGAAAATTGTATTGTAATTATAATGTGGCTGAATTATAAAATATTGTCAATGTTTGGTATAGGTTAATCATAAGCCTAGCTAGTCGTTTGGAAGGTTGACTTAAAGTAATTTGACAATTTGTGCATAGGGAACATATGGTATATTAAATGATAAGACATGGTATATGGTTGTGGTGGGGTCATGAATGGACTAGTTATGATATTGTTAGGAAATGGTAAGTCTTAGTCATACGTTAGTATGAGTTTCATGAGGTGAAAAGTTGGTGAGTCGGTTTGATCTTAAGTAATCAACTCATTGGTATAATGGGATTAGGGAACCATATGAGTGTAAGAATATTAGTAATAAGATAACCATTAAGAGAATTGATACTCTGAAGGTGTGCAGTTGCGTGACTGAGGATTAGCAATTGGATGGAGTGCAGTAAAACCAGTATAGTTTGTTGTACTGGTGTGGCGCTTGGCGGCAGGGTTTAACCCGCCAGGCCAGAGCTAGTATTCCAGAGGGTCTGTATGACACAAGGCGCCTAGCGGTGAGGGATGTCTCGCCAAGCGATAGTTTCAGAGGCAATTGGTTTCTAGGCGCGTGGTGCGTGGTGATACGTGTCCCTCGCTAGGCAATTTGGAAGTGCATTGCGCCTGGCAACTCGTGAGCAGCACCAGGTGACATTGGTGTGGAAAAAGTGGTTTGCTTGCTTGGATGTGCGTGGTCTACAAGGGTTTGGTGATATCTCGAAGGTCAGCTTGCTGGTGTTCGTTGAGTTGTGGCTCGGAACGTATCCCTTGAGTTGTGGCTTAGGATAGGGGTTAAGCACGTGGCATTCCTTGAGTTGTGGCTCAGAATGGTATCTCTTGAGTTGTGACTCGGTATGGCAGATGAACACGAGAAACCCTTGAGTTGTGACTCGGGTTGGCTAGTGTGGCCGGTGTGAGTTTGCACGTTGTGGCATGTATGGATGGTCCAGTTAGATTGCCCTCCTCAGTATTAAGTTGACAAGTTTGGTAGTCTTGGGACACTACGAATATTATTCGTATTGGGAATTCTACCTTGCGTTACGAAGAGTGGTCCATAGCATGGTTTCCCGCACGTGCTCTACCAGATGTAGCTGGTAGGTGTGACAACAAGACATCTTGAGATACTCATCAGAAGATGTAGAACACGGTGAACATGGTGGTGGCCATGTGGTATTAAATCAAAGGATGAATTTTCCTTTGGTGTGATTGTGATATATGTATATGTTTGTATATATGATTATTTTATTGTTAGCTCACCCTATCTACTTGTGTTTGGCGATGATCGTGTACGCGGTACACGTGAGCAGATGATGTTGTAGGTGAATCTGGTGAGGCATAGAGCTGAAGCGGGGCTAGTTTAGGAGAAAAGAGTTTTCAGAGTTTTATGTTTTATGTTTTTAAATAAATTGTAATATTTTATATTACTAGATTTGATAATTATAAAGGAGTTTTATATTTATGGATTTGATCTATTTCAGAATGACGTAATAAAGTTTTTAAATTTCTCGCGTTTTTGGGAATTGGTGTTTTAATAAATGACGATGAGATATTATTTCTCTAGCTTATTAATTAAATTCGTAATATCCGGTCGAGATGTTACAGTGTATTGTTATGAGCCTAAGGCATGAATGTGTGACCATGTAATGGGGTAAACTTGATTCGGTATGGAGTATTAAAATAGAGTAACTATTGTAGGGGGTTTGACGTAAATGTATGACTTGGCATGATTTAGATGCAATGTTGGGTTTTGATTTTGAGTTTTCTATGAGCATGTTTGATTCCTTGTCAAATTCAAGTAATTAACATGATCTAAATTAGGGAATGTATATGGATCAAATTAAAATTGAAGTATGTGATGTATGGTAGTATAATTAAGTCATATTAAGATATATGAATGTGTATTTGGTATTCTGGATGCATGCATTGTATGATTTGGTGCCTTGGTCACTGTTTAAGGAACTAAAAACCAATAACGCATGATTGATGTGGCACATGGCGGTGCAGATTGGACTGCCAGGCAATAGTTAGGAATAGGGAGCCCTTGTGAGGCATGGTGCCAGGCAGCACTCTGGAATCGCTAAGCGAGGGCGACTTTAGAGAGCTAGCGCCTAGCGGTATGGGTTGGCCCGCTAAGTGTTCCTCCACGCGACATTGCCTAGCGATGCTTATGCAGAGCCGGGAGATGGTCTAGTGGCAGTGGATGCTTTGAATGTTTTGCATGCGTTGTTGTGATAGCCTTGTGTCTAGGATATGCTTGACTTGTATTACGAGCAGGGAGGTTCGTATGTTCCGTGCTCACACTTGAGGATGTTATGAGAGGCGAGGTTGATATTAGGATGTGTTCAAACGTGTTGGACTATGAGTGCTCACACTTAAGGATGTTATGAGTGGGGAGGTTGATATTAGGATGTGTTCAAGCGTGTTGGATTATGAGCGGGGATGTTCATAGAGGTTGGACTGTGAGCGGAAGGTTAATAAAGTTTGGACTACGAGCGGGGAGGTCCCTAGAGGTTGGACCATGAGTTGGCAAATTTGTGGAAGCATGTGTTATCCTTAAGGCCATGGTCAAGTAGGTGTATGATAAAAATGGATAGGATCATCTCGTATGGGGTATGAGACTTTGATTTTCTAATACCTTGGGTTATAAAGGTCTTTAAGAATGTGTATCATGTGAAGTTAGTATGCTTCAGGTGATGGGCTTATATTATTGATTTATGCATCTATATTTTAGTTGAGCTCACCCTTTCTATTTGTGTTTGACGATGATCGTGTGACTTGTCATGCTAGAGTAGATGATAATCCAGGTGGTGATGGCGAGGCATCGAGACAGAGCGAGGGCTAGAGCTTGGGGTTTATGAAAGACATGTGTTTTTTTTATTGCTAGTTGGCTTTGGATTTCAAACTTGGAATAAATTGGTTACAAATTATTTTTAATTTATCGCCGTTGAGGATTTTAAATTTCTCCGCATTTTGGGAATAATAATTATGTTTGAATTTATTTTTGTTGAGATGTAATATTTTATTTTTCATGTATAGGATCCCTTCTTTAGGATTAGGGTTAGGACTGGGCCTTGACTCTTTGTATTCTGCTTATTATTTTCTTATATAAACAGTAGTAAAACTGTAACAGTGACAAGTTTTCACTGTTTCATTTATCTGAAATCTCTTCAAGATGGTATCAAGAGCTAGAACATGAGTCTGGTTCATCTTCACTATTTGTCACAGTGACTGTCATCGTCCGCCATCTTCCGTCACTGTCCGCCGCCGTCCGCCGTGCCGTCCGTCGTCGCCGCCGTCGCTGTCGGCGAGTATACTCTGGCGAAGTCAAGGTTAGGTGCGCCTCCAGGAGCGCAACCCATCCCCACAAGTCACGTCCCCGGAAACCTCCGCACGCTCCGCCTCTCTCTGCCTCTCTCCGACGACCTTCAAGCGCATGTACACCACGCGCCGCCTTCCCGGTGCCGGAATCGCGCCGCGCCACCATTGTTCGTCTCGCCGAAGCCTCCTGGTCTTATATCTGCTCTTGGTTCTCTGTTTCGGTGACCATATCTTGAACCTAGGGTTTCTTCTCAAAAGTTAAGTTTTTTTTATGGCTTTTACGGGTGGAATGTCTCCCTCTCTATCAGCTACTCCGATTATTACCTCTGCGAAACCGAACTGGAAAAATTACTCATCTTGGTCAGCTTCGGTGGAGTTATGGTTTCTTGGTCAAGGCTATCATGATCATCTTGAAAAAGAGGTCTCTACTATTTCAGAGGAAGAGAAACCTAAGTGGCAGAAATTGGATTTTCAGTTGTGTGCTGTTTTATGGCAATCAGTTGAGCAAGGGGTCTTAGACATTTTGAGACCTTACAAGACATGCTTCTCTTTCTGGAAAAGGGCACAAGATATTTTTGCTAACGACATTCAACGCCTCTTTGATGCAACTCAAAGAGTAGCCTCACTCAAACAAATCAATCATGATATGGTTTCTCATATAGGAAAGGCTAGGGCTGCAGTAGAAGAATTGAAGAGTTTTTTGTGGCTGATTCATTAGAAGATATCAACAAAAAACTTGATAAGTTTTACATGGTCTTAATTCTAAGGAGCCTGCACTCGACTTTTGATCATGTGCGTGATCAAGTTTTAGCTGGTGATCAAATCCCTTCGATGGACAACTTAGTTACTAGACTTCTTCGTGTACCTACATTGGTCAAAGATGAAAGTTCAACTGATGTTTTTGAAACATCAGCAATGGTAGCACCACGAGGAAGAGGAGGAGGTCGGAGCAATCGTGGAGGATGTGGTGGTCGAAGTGGGCGTCCTCAATGCTCATATTGTAATAGAATGGGCCATACCCAAGACAAGTGTTATTCCTTACATGGTTTTCCCGATAAAGCTGCTCATGTGTCCAAGTCTGATCATTCAGAATCTAGAATTTCTGATGAAGAGTACCAAGAATTCTTGAGGTACAAATCTAAGAAATCCAACAATCCTGGCCCATCCTCTTCAATGTCAACTGCATGCATCTCTCAATCTGTGGAAGGTCTTAGTCCATGGATTCTTGACTCAGGTGCCTCAGATCATGTCTCTGGTAACATTTCCTCATTTTCCTCCATTTCCTCTCCCAAAATTCCTCATTTTATTACTGTTGCAAGTGGATCCAAAGTGGCATCTCAAGGAATTGGCAAAGTTTCTTTATCACCTTCACTAAATTTAAACTATGTTTTGTACATTCCTCATTGTCCTTAAAATTTAATCTCTTTGAGTCAATTGACTCATTCCTTAAATTATTCTGTAACATTTACTGCTAATTCCTTTGCTATATAGGAACATGGTACGGGTCGTCTGATTGGAGAAGGACATGAGTCACGGGGACTTTATTTCCTAAAACCAAGCTCCTCAGTATCTTGTTTTGCAACTTCATCCCCAAAACTTTTGCATGATCGTTTAGGTCACCCAAGTTTGTCCAAGTTGAAGATGATGGTTCCGAGTCTCAAACACATTCAAGCCTTAGATTGTGAATCGTGTCAGTTAGGAAAGCATGTTAGATCTTCCTTCCCTAAAAAGTCTGAGACACGATGTAATTTTGCTTTTTCTACTGTTCATTCTGATGTTTGGGGACCAAGTTGTGTCACTTCTTTTGGTTTTAACTATTTTGTAACGTTCATTGATGAATTATCTCGATGTACTTGGGTTTATCTAATGAAAGAAAGATCGGAACTTTTATCCATATTTGTGTCCTTCTTTAATGAAATTAAGAACCAATTTGGGAAGACAATTAAAATTTTCAGAAGTGATAATGCTAAGGAATATTTTTCTACTGTGTTTTCCTCATTTTTATCTTCCCAAGGAATTTTACATCAGTCAACATGTCCTCATACTCCACAACAAAATGGCATAGCCGAAAAAAAGAATAGACACCTTATCGAAATTGCACGCTTTCTCATGTTGAATACCAATGTTCCTATTCATCATTGGGGAGATGCAGTCCTCACTGCTTGTTTTCTAATCAATAGGATGCCTTCTTCTTCTATTGACAATAAAATTCCTCACTCGATAATTTTTCCAAATGATCTTTTGTATCGTGTCTCTCCACGTGTGTTTGGATGTACTTGTTTTGTTCATAATGTCTTTCCAGGTCTTGATAAACTTTCTGCAAAGGCTATTAAATGTGTCTTTTTGGGATATTCTCGCCTTTAGAAAGGGTATAAATGTTATTCTCCCTCAACCAAAAGGTATTATATGTCTGTTGATGTTACATTCTTTGAGGACACACCTTTTTTCTTGTCCTCCATGGAGGAGAGTTCATCTGTTCAACAAGTCCTTCCTTTATCATCCTTTGATCCCTTGGTTATTCCTGAAACTCAACCTCAAAATGCCAATGACATTGTTCAACCACCTCTTCTCACATATCCGCGTCGCACTCTAGTGACTCCTTCCTTGCCTGAAGACCCCTGTGACTCAAATCCTTCTCCACCAGATTCTCGAATCATGGATCCTTCATCCTCTTCATCTTCTCTTGACTCCGATCACACTTGGCCTATTGCCCTTCGGAAAGGTATTCGCTCTACTCGTAATCCACATCCTATTTATAATTTTTTGAGTTATCATCGTTTGTCTCCTCCATATTTCTCTTTTGTTTCCTCTTTGTCTACCATTAAGGTTCCTAAGAATGTTGATGAGGCACTTGGTCATCCTAGATGGCGACAAGCCATGATTGATGAAATGCAGGCACTTGAACACAGTAGGACTTGGGAACTTGTCTCTCTTCCTCCTGGTAAGAAGTCTGTGGGCTGTAGATGGGTCTATGCTCTTAAGGTTGGTCCGACTAGTGTTGTAGACCGACTCAAAGCCCATCTCGTCGCTAAGGGGTATACTCAGGTTTACGGCCTTGACTATTGTGATACTTTTTCTCCTGTGGCAAAAATCAGTTCTGTTCGTCTTTTCCTTACTATGGCTGCCATTCGCCAATGGCCTCTATATCAGTTGGACATTAAAAATGCCTTTCTTCATGGTGATCTGGAAGAGGAGATATACATGGAGCAACCTCTTGGGTTTGTTGCTCAGGGGGAGTCTGGGTTAGTTTGTAAGTTACATCGTTCTCTCTATGGCTTGTAGCAAACTCCTCGAGCTTGGTTTGGTAAATTTAGTCATGTTGTGCAGAATTTTGGATTGAAACGTTGTGAAGCGGATCATTCAGTATTTTATGGTCATACTTCTCTTGACAAATGTGTTTATCTTATGGTTTATGTTGATGATATTATTATCACAGGAAATGATATCACTAGAATTGCTCAATTGAAGAACCATTTGTTTAGCCACTTTCAGACCAAAGATTTGGGTCGCCTTAAATATTTCCTTGGTATTGAAGTGGCGCAATCAAAAGAAGGTGTCATCATTGCACAGAGAAAATATGCTCTTGATATTTTGGAAGAAACAGGTCTGACAAATTGCAAGCCCATTGATAGCCCTATGAACTCAAATCAAAAATTAACAAGAGATCAAGGTGAACTTTTCTCAAATCCAGAGAGATATAAAAGGTTGGTTGGAAAAATCATCTACCTTACTGTAACAAGACCTGATCTTTCTTATCCAGTGGGAGTTGTTAGTCAATTTATGCAAAATCCCCACATTGATCATTGGAATGCTGTGATTCGCATTCTCAGATATGTAAAAGGGAACCCAGGACAAGGATTATTGTATGAGAATAAGGGAAGTACTCAAGTTGAAGCGTATTGTGATGCAGATTGGGCTGGTTGTCCAATTGATAGAAGATGTACCACAGGGTATTGTGTATTCCTTGGAGGGAACCTTGTATCTTGGAAAAGTAAGAAACAAAGTGTTGTTGCTCGATCTAGTGCAGAGGCGGAATATCGATCTATGGCTCTAGCTACATGTGAACTAGTATGGATTAAACAACTCCTTCAAGAGTTGAAATTTTGTGAAAATGAGCAGATAAAGTTATATTGTGACAACCAAGCAACCCTTCACATTGCCTCCAATCCGGTGTTTCATGAGAGAACAAAGCATATAGAAATTGATTGTCATTTTGTTAGAGAGAAATTACTATCCAAGGATCTTGTTACAGAGTTTGTCGACTCTAATGAACAACTTGCAGACATTCTGACTAAATCTTTAAGAGGGCCTAGAATTCAATTTTTATGTTCCAAGCTTGGAGCATATGATCTATATGCTCCAGCTTGAGGGGGAGTGTTGAGATGTAATATTTTATTTATCATGTATGGGATCCCTTCTTTAGGATTAGGGTTAGGACTGGGCCTTGACTCTTTGTATTCTGCTTATTATTTTCTTATATAAACAGTAGTAAAACAGTAACAGTGACAAGTTTTCACTGTTTCATTTATCTGAAATCTCTTCAAGAATTTTCAATTATAAATTTTCTTTATTAAGTAATATCCGACCAGGATGTTACATTGTGCACAAAGAAGAAAATGAGTTTTGTTTGTTTGCTTCCGTTCATGACCGTTGAATGGAGAAGAGAAATGGAGTTGTGTTGGTAGCTTGGGATAGGTAATCATGTGAGGGATTAGGTGGTTGGTGGAGATGTGATGGAAGAAGATGATGGTTTTGGAGAGCTAGATATGAGATCCATCATGGATGGGTAAATCATAAGTGGTAAAAAGTGATGTGTGTAAGAAAAAAGGGGAGAGTGTGATCGAAGAAAAGAGATCGGTGAAGGAGATCTCTGAGTGAATGGAAGTGTAACTGGTGGAGAGAGAGAAAGGAGGGACACATGTCATTTTTTGAGTGGAAGGGGTTTTAGGTGGTTTTAAAAGAAGAAAATACGGAGTGTGAATGTAAAGTGTGGGGTTATTAGCCCATTTCTAAGTAGGGGTGGAAAGAGTAACAAAGGGAGGTGTGCGAGAAGTGGTCTATTTTAGAAAATAATGTTAGCAGAAAACTTGTAAGTGTATATTGTAAATATCAATAACTTTTAGGTTATAAAATAATACATAAGTTACTTAATATAATAATTAATTTTATATGACGATTATCTACTAGTGATAAAAAGCATATACCTACATCACATGCTCAATATAAAATTCAAAGTTAAAAAATGCATAAATGCATTCATGTCAAAACCACATAAGTGAAACAAATTGGTGTTGATGCAATGCGATGAATGTTTGAATTATACTATCATAGTCATGTGAAAAATTTAACTTTTTATTTTACCAAAGGGTTGTAAGAATACATGCAAATTGAATAATTATCACATCATAATTCAAAACCACCACTATTTATTAGAATGATACGTTGGCTAATTCACTAGTTTTAATGAGCTTTGTAAGTGCATCAAACTTATGAGACCAGCATATACCTATAAAGTTTCTACACTAAGTATCATTGCTATCAAGACCAAAGACTAATAAAGATACAAGAACCAATCATAGTACAAACACAAAATCTATAGTTCTAACATATTTATAACTTAAAAATAATGAAATTAGTTTCTTTTACTTGTGAGACAACTCAAACAACTCATAAGATGAAAGTAAGCTAGGATACCAAATATAAGTTGGGATACCAAATATAACCTTCTGCATTTGCTAGGATACAAATATAACCTTTTCTATTTGCTAGAGCCAAAGTATTCAATTTATCTAGACTTATAGATGATAGTAAGCTAGGCCAAATATAACCCTCTCTATTTGCTAGAGCCAAAGTAGTCAATTTATCTACACAATGGATATCCTCCTGAAAAATATGATAAACTTGAAATTGCATATTTCTACAAAAGGAAAAGCATATCCTTCATCTTTCTCTTAACACCCAAGGCACGTAATAGAAGAGAAAGCCTAACGCAACAAAGAAAAATCATATTCAATCCAAAACTTATTGAAATTAACATTCCATACATTCTTTACAACCAAAATAACTTCGTCATCTATTCATGGATATAATTATGTACACCCAAAAAAGAAGAAAAAAAATACAAATTTAGACTATAATTCAAAAATTAATTATATTTTTTTATTAATAATGGAAACTATTTTAAATATTAATAACTTTTAGGTTATAAAATAATACACAACAAATTGGTGTTCATGCAATGCGATAAATGTTTGAATTATATTATCATAGTCATGTGACATATTTAACCTTTGTTTTTTACCAAAGGGTTGTAAGAATACATGCAAATTGAATAATTATCACATCATAATTCAAAACTACCACTATTTATTAGAATGATACCTAGGCTAATTCACTAGTTTTAATAAGCTTTGTAAGTGCACTCATACTTATGACACCAACATATACCTACAAAGTTTCTACACTAAGTATCGTTGCTATCGAGACCAAAGACTAATAATGACTCTTTTCAATTTTATCTCAAGTTCACAATCATTTTAAATAATATAGAGATTATCTAAATTTTTCATTATAAATAAAACCATAAAACATAAAAAAAAATTATATATAATTTCAAGTTACTATAGAATACTATATTATGGAATATAGAAAGTGTTTTAATTTTTTAGTTGTTATGATAATTTTATAAAATTCAAGAATTTAAATTACCCATTATATTATAAATTATATAGAATTCGAATTTATTGAATTATTATAATATATAATTACAATAAATTAAGTTTACCAATTAAACAACTTTTTTTTTTAAATATACCTATATATAATTAATAGAGAAAATATAGTCTAAAAGTTTGTGGGGGTAACAATATGTTTACGAAATAAACAAATAATTGTACTTTGTTAGACACAAATTGAAGTGTAGGAGAAAAAAATAAAAAATAAGAACGAGTCAAATAACAAAGTCCAAATCTTAATTTTAATTAGTAATGTTTTTGAGGTAAATACTAACTTGATTTCCAACTTTCTAGCAAATACTAATAAATTTCATCAATTTATTCATTATTCAAACAAAAAAAAGTAATGGATATATGACCATTGAAACCTATTTTTGTTGACATTTTTTCAACCATCAAAAGTGTTTTGCTTATCTACTTATTAAAGTATAAATTTATGTGTAAACCAAGTGACAAGAGAAAGAAAGAGAGAAAGTACATTGTTCAAAGTGGTTATTGTTGTTTTCTTGTTATAATTACACACTTTTGAAAGGGATCAATTGGTCTTGAGGAGAGTGAAATTGAGTTAGGATATTTGTAACAACTACAATTTGAAAGATGGCAGGTGGCTTTCATGTAGATGGAGTGCGACATTATGAGGGGAATGTCACAACATTTGTACTGATTACATGTTTTGTGGCCGCAATGGGAGGTCTTCTCTTTGGATATGATCTTGGTATTACAGGAGGAGTGACTTCCATGAAACCATTTTTGATCAAGTTCTTCCCTGGTGTGCACAAACAAATGAAAGATAAATCAGAAAGCAAGAATCAATATTGCAAATTTGACAACGAACTTCTTACATTATTCACCTCTTCCTTATACCTTGCAGCACTAGTAGCTTCTTGTTTTGCTTCTACTACAACTAGAAAGCTAGGGCGTAAAGCCTCTATGCTTATTGGTGGCTTATTTTTTCTTGTTGGTTCACTACTGAATGGGTTTGCCATAAACATTGAAATGCTTATCATTGGTCGTATGTTTTTAGGAATTGGAGTGGGATTTTGTAATTAGGTAAGAATTAACACGAGTTATACATTGTAATCATTTTATCTGGTTTGTCTTTTTGTTTTCAAGGAAAATGATGATTAACTTCTCCACCTTTGTTTATTACATGAATAGTCCGTACCAGTGTATTTGTCTGAAGTCGCTCCAGCAAAAATTAGAGGAGCACTCAATATTGGCTTCCAAATGATGATCACAATTGGTATCCTAGTTGCAAACCTAATCAACTATGGTACATCCAAGCATGAAAATGGATGGAGGATTTCTCTAGGCATTGCAGTCGTGCCAGCAATTTTGTTATGTATAGGATCTCTTTGTGTAGTTGAAACACCTAATTCTTTGATTGAAAGAGGAAAATTTGAAAAAGCTAAGAAAATGTTGCAGAAGATTCGTGGCACTGAGAAAATTGATGAGGAATATCAAGATATTGTTGATGCTAGTGAAATGGCAAAAAATGTTGAACATCCATGGAAGAACATTACAAGACCAAAATACAGGCCTCAACTAACTTTTTGCATTTTTATTCCAACCTTTCAACAACTCACTGGCATCAATGTCATCATGTTTTATGCCCCGGTTCTCTTTCAGATTTTAGGCTTCGGTAATGATGCTTCACTCATGTCTGCAGTTATCACTGGAGTTGTTAATGTTGTTGCCACACTAGTTTCTATCTTCACAGTAGACAAGTTTGGAAGAAGGGTGTTACTTCTTGAAGGTGGTGTCCAAATGTTTATTTGTCAGGTAAAAGTTGATAAGCCCGATACTTTTAAACTTTTTCAACCCATAACTTTAATAAAAATTTAAATGTAGTTCTCTTAAGAAATGGATTTAAACCGAACTTAGTCTTACAAAACACCTTGTAAGTTGAGGTTCATATATATCTCAAGCGTGAGACTAGATATTTAAGGATGATATGATAGTAGCAAAATAATATGTTACACAATAAACCCAATAAATAGCAAACCTCTTAAGAAGTAGATTTTAATTTTATCTCGAACCAACAAAATCGGCTAGTAACATGAGCTTTGCACCCACACACACACTATAAATTGACCATATATCTAATTGATGAGGGATCTCCAACAATTTCTTATATGTGAACATGCATGATTAATTTAATAAATATTACTTGTACAATCATGGATGCATTTGTATAACAAACAATATTTTTGTGTATCATTATATAAACCTTGAAACGAAAGCTAAACATAATTTCTTATATATATCATGTTTCTTATTGCTAATACTTTTGATTGAAGGTTATCGTTGGAACAATGATTGGTCTAAGGTTTGGGCTAAATGGTCAAGGAGCATTTAGTAAAGTTGAAGCAGATATTCTATTGTTCTTTATCTGTGCATATGTTGCAACATTTGCATGGTCATGGGGACCGTTGGGATGGTTGGTGCCAAGTGAAATATGTTCTCTAGAAATTCGACCAGCAGGTCAAGCTATTAATGTTGCGACAAACATATTATTTACGTTTGCAATTGCTCAAGTCTTTCTTACCATGCTTTGTCACTTGAAGTTTGGTCTCTTCTTCTTTTTCGCGGCATTTGTGGTTATCATGACCATCTTCATTGCATCACTTTTACCAGAAACCAAAAACGTTCCCATTGAAGAAATGAATATACTTTGGACTTCACATTGGTTTTGGAAGAAAATTGTTCCCAATGATATTGATTTTAAATCTAAGAATAGTAAGTCTGTTGTATAAATCCAATTCTAGTCCAATATTGGTTATGAGAAAAAAAAAACATAATTTAGAGAAGGTGTAATCTTTTCAAAATTATGCAATAAAAATAAATGAGTTGTTTTTATCCTTGTTGTTCGATTTTTTTTTAAGTAACTCATTTTATGCCCATATTAACTCCTTAATTCATAAAGTAAAAAAATTATTGTAGGTTGTCGTTTAGATTTTTAAAATTTTACATTTAATTTAATATCTTTTATATATATTAAAGTTGATGTCAATTGCTAATTTCAATTCAAGTTAGGTTCATCGTATTATTTTTTAAATTAAAGTAAGGTGTACTTTTGCAAGTTTTTAAATTATTTCATGTCTTTAAATACTAAATAATAATTTAGCATACTATAGTAAATAGTTAATCATAAACTCAATAATATTTATCTAGTTTAATTTTCTTTTACTTAACCCTTCTATTGCAAGATTATTTCAATGAAAGTATGACACTGGTTCATTCTCCTTTGTCACCATTTACTTATGTAATGATTAACCAAAATAAATACTTTATTTTTAAAAATTTAATCCCTTTCTTCCATGACACTTTGATAGTTAACCATCATGAATTGTTGGGTCTTTTGAGCCAACCACCAGAATTAACCATCGACTCTGATATCATTATTGGGTATTTCGAGAGATGATCATTAGGGAGATACAACACCAATGAGACATGAGCCCAACCTGCACCTTAGGGATTGGCACCACCTTTAACACAAAACCTTAAGGATTTAGGTTGAGAGTGGTGTCAGTCTCTTATGTGGTTGGGCTCAAGTCTCATTGGTGTTGTGACTCCTCAATAAATGTCTTCCCTCAAAAGACCCAATAGTGGTATCAGAGGCGATGGTTACTCTTAGCGATTGACTTAAAAAACCCAACAATTGTATTAGAGTTCAAGGTTTATCTTTGTAACCGGCTCAACACAATCCCTGACCAAAAGTCTTCTTGACGGAGGGTTACACAAGCATCTCCTGTTTGGGAGCAACATTACCAGTAAGGGGTACTCGTGGCTTGAAGTGCTTCCGCTCGAGGGGGAAGTACCAATTTGAAGGGACTCACACTTGAGGGAGAAATTGTTGGGAATCCTAGTGTGTGTCTAAGTCCAAAATTGAGAAAAAAATAAGAAAGTTAAGCACCATATAAGGATGATGACCCATAAACCCATAGCCTTAAGTTTTTGGGTTGAGATTGGTATCAACTGCTTATGTGGTTGGGCTCAAGTTGACATTTTTACTCCACATGTTATTTTAGTTAAAAGAAAAACTTTACCATTATAGTCTCTAATAAAAATCCTTTTTATGTCATAAAGTTTTTAGCAAAATTAATATTGATCCTTGATGATCAATCTAAACATATTCAATCTCAAAGGATTTTGTTTAAGACATGTGTCATAAAATGGAAGGAAACGTGAATTTATACCTTGATCAAGTTCATGTGTGGACGATCATAACTTTCATTTTAATTGCCCATGAAAATGTATGTGAGAAAAAAATGTTGAATACTTTTTTATTGGTATGCAATTAGGGAAGTTTCTATAATTAGGTAAGAAATCTTGTAAAAAGTTATGGGAAAAGTTAAACTATTTTTTAAATAGAAGAAACCAACCCAATAAAAATAAATAATCATAATGGACAAAAGCCCATCAACTTAGAGAAAGAAACTGTAATATCCCATATAACGGTCTAAACTATCAAACAAAATATTGCGTAATTAATAAAATCAAAGCATAGATAACTATATATAATTGTCATATTACACTCATCGTAAAACTAAGATAAAAACTAAGATAAAGTGAAATACAAACATTATACTTAAAGGTCTAGAGTTTTCCAAAAGGAAGCAAAAAAATGTACACTAGAAAACACTAGATACAACTAAACAATTGTGTAACATCCCTAAGGAATATTACTAATATTTAATACATAAATTCCGAAATAAAATAAGAACCGCATTTATTATAAAACCATTTTCTCAAAAACACGGGAAAATTCAAAACCTTTAATGCACGTGTCATAAACCAGGAGTCCATAATCATAAAACTGAAATAAAAGTCAATGCCTCTCGAAATGGTTACATAATATTCTCAAAGCTAAAATAATAAACATATATACATATATATACAAAAATATCCCCTGCTAGCCCTCACTCCGAGTCTAAGCATCTCCTGGCTCACCTGTCAAATCATCTGCTCCCGGATAACAAGTTATCCGATCATCGCCATACACACACAGAAAGGGTGAGTTATGCACAATATATAAAAACAAAACATGAATATAAATATGTTCCCCAACCCAAAATAACATAACTAAAATTCTCATACTTTTCAAATAACCCAACCATGACCTCATAGTCCTTCATGAGTCATATACATGTACTAGGTCTTGGGACTTCCTTGTGCTCCCACGAAACTAACTCATTCGTGGTCCAAACCTATGAGCCTATCCCGCTCATAGTCCTGCCCTACAGACTCCTCGTCTGTAATAAAACATCCAAGTCTCATACTTGGACCCTGGTACGCACGCAATCATCATACTATGGACTTCTCGCTCAATAGTAGCCGACGGGAACATAACAATTCCTTGCCCATCGTGCGCCTGACACATGCAATCACCATACTAAGGACTCCATGCCCATCATGTGTCCAACTATCTAGCACATCCCAGACCCCTATTGGACTTAGTCCTTCAAGCCCACACACCACAACACATGCATATACTTCCTATACTTAAGAAAAGTAGTCATTTTACCCACACATGGTCATATAAACATGAGAAATTCACATAGACTCGCTTAAGCTAGGGACTCTCGCCCAAGCTAAGCCCTCCGCTTCGCTTAGGCTAGATCACCTTGCCTAGGCGAGCTTCAAACAGCCACAACATCACGTTATCTCGCCTAGGCGAGATCATCTCTCGCCCAAACCCTTAATCCAGTCTCGCCTGGGCTACAAAGCACGCAAACACATCACACATGACCACTACATCTCGCTTAGGCGAGACCGTCTCGCCTGAGCGAGACCATGGTTCGCTCAACACACCAAACTCCTCGCCTGGACGGGGATTCACGCTCAGAACCCTCATGTCACGTCACGATCTCGCTTAGGCGAGCGTTTCTGGCCTGAGCGAGAGGTAATTCGCTCAACACCGATACCGGGTCGCCTAGGCGAGAAAGGCGAACCAATACCCAAACACGAGACCCTGCAACTCTCGCCTAGGCGAGATAGACTCGCTTGGGCAAAAATTGCAGAAACTCTCCTCTGATCACACGCGAAAACAACCAAAATATGTCCATTCACAACCTCTCTCTCTCTCTCTCACTCATACCCTTCACAACCTCTCTCTCTCTCTCACTCATACCCTTCACAACCTCTCTCTCTCCTTTTGCTAGGTTTTCTTTGCCCCTTCACATTCATACCACAACTAATAGTCCCCTTCACATTCATACCACAACTAATAGTCCCCTTCACATTCATACCACAACTAATAGTTAACAAAAATAAAGCTTATTTTTTTGCCCATCAAGGTTTGAACCCGTGACCTTCCACTCATAAGGCCAAAGCACAACCACTATGCCAATTCACATTTGGTGATACCTTCCAATACAAAATAGTTTACATTATCAATCCCATACTCATACATATTATTAAAAATTAATAATAAAACAACAACACATAATTGGCATACATAGGACTCGAACCCAAGTCCTCTCACACAATTAAAGTACTCTCAACCACATGAGCTAACACTTGCCCACATCACATTAAACAATAAATAATGCCATAAAGGCGCTTTCTACTCGCATTTATTAATTAATTAATTATTAAATTAGTTAATTTCACGGGTCTTACAAATTGCATCTCCTCCCCCTTGCACTAACCCAACTATAGAATCTTCATCTACTCACAACAATCAGGCGATCATTGTAAAAGGAAGTAAACACCACAATAGAAGACACAAAAGAAAAGGGTATGCTAATGTAACTAAAGGATTAAATCAATTCATAATTCAATTAATTATAACATACATAAACAATAGATTCATTTCATATAGTAATCTAAAGCTAAGACTAAATTAATAAAGATACAAGCATTTATGTTGGTCCTTGATAAATTGTGCACTTGTGGTGGCATCTAGTGGTTTGTAGAGCGTTAGACATTACCACACACAAGGTTTGTTTGTTAACACCTTTGGTCAGGGTAAAACCCCTAGGCTAGGACCTCCTGCTCCTCTTACCACATACCCCATTCTTCTTTAATTGAGAATTTGAATGGTTATTAGAGCGTTAGGATAACTTCCAACTAGTCCCTTACATCAATACTTAAACTGCATAAGCACTACTAATCCTCCTTGGATTATCATCAATCAATTTCAACTCAACCTCATGCGAACAATCTTAATCACATCTCATATATCCATCATTTAATGGGCAATAAGGTAAGGAAAAACATGATCTTTTTCTTTTTAAAGATTTATAATGGGCTTAAAAAAAGAAAAAGAAGATTTAAAGCTCAAAGGGGCTAATGGATTAATATTATTGTTATTATTGTTATTATTATTTTTATTATTGTTATTATTAATATTATTGTTATTTTTATTCCTATTATTCTTATTATTCTTATTATTGTTATTATTAATATTATTGTTATTTTTATTCTTATTATTCTTATTATTATTATTATTATTATTATTATTCTGGTTGTTGTTACTCTTATTATTATTATTGTTATTATTATTCTGGTTATTGCACTACAAAAATAATTATTTTTAGTGGGGGTTATATTTGGCATTTATGGGGGTTTTAACCCCACTAATGGTTTTACCAAGGGTTTGCAATTCCCCCGGAAGAGCAAGCGTGGCTAACGGATTACCGGAGGTTTTTAGCAACCCCTGGAACTAGCGCAACTTTTTGGGGGTTTCAAAAACCCCCTGCTAATGCTTGGGGTTCCAAAAACCCTCGCTAATGCTTGGGGTTCCAAAAACCCCGTTAATGCATGGGGTTCCGAAAATCCCTACTAATGCTTGGGGTTTCAAAACCCCCACTAATGTTTGGGGTTCCGAAAACCCCCGCAAATGCTAGGGGTTCTGAAAACCCCCGCAAATGCTAGGGGTTCTGAAAACCCCCGCTAATGCTTGGGGTTTTGAAAACCCTTGCTAATGCTTGGGGTTCTAAAAACCCCCACTAATGCCTAGGGTTTTGAAAACCCCTGTTAATACCAAAAAGTTAGTGCTTATATTATTACGGCATTGCTATAATGTTAAAGCTGTACGAAAAGAACCTTATTCTATGGAATTTCTTATTTGATGGCTTAACATTTTGGTTTTCATTATTATTTTGGAGGATGGTTACATATGACAATACAACTAGAACAAAAAGAAAAGTAACTTAACCATTTTGTATGACCCTACCCTAATATAAATAAATTCAATAAAAGCATTCATTTTCATAACACATCTCATTAACTAAAAAGAAAAAACTTCAAGGCCACTTCAAAATAAGCAATCAATACAAATATCCATTCAAATGGTATTAGTAGTGGAGGTAGCATTTGAATGATAATGACATAATAAGCAAGTGCACCAATGAACCAAAATGTAAAAGGAAATTAGAGTTGTTCCCCTAGTTCATCTTCAGTTCTATCTATTCCTGCTGGAGCCATTGCAATCAATTCATCTCTAGTATATGTTCCATCAGTTCATTTTCAAGTCTCCTGAGAATGGATAAAAATTGATAAAATTAAAAAAATCACAAAGCCATGCAGAAAAGAAATTGAAAAATATGCTTAAAGAAAATAAGGATAGCTTAAAACATCAACTCTAATAGCTAGTCCTAATACAATTATTGACTCGTTTTGTCCAGAACAGGGGTTCTTGACTCGTTCTCTAAGTCTATAAACATTGATATAAAAACGTATGAAGGAACAAAATCAATTCTCTAATGAATATGAGTTATGATTTGTTGCGTTTAATGAGTTATAGAAACATCTTTGGAATACTTTGAAAAAAACACGTACTAGAAAAATCACCGATGAAAAAAATCCCATAGATTCGACCTTAGTACAATACTTTTTCATTATGGTGATGTAGAGTATTCAATTGATCCCTAAAATAATTTTAATCATCAACATTCACATATAAGTACCTAAACCCCTCAATCCAAAAATTTCCAGTTCAACATTAATCAATATCATCATCCTTATTTAAAGTTGACAACATGTTATAATAA
The DNA here is from genome assembly GCF_037176805.1 of Vigna unguiculata. Lineage (NCBI taxonomy): Eukaryota > Viridiplantae > Streptophyta > Magnoliopsida > Fabales > Fabaceae > Vigna > Vigna unguiculata. The sequence goes on from NC_140793.1 coordinate 3,703,822, forward strand.
TCCAACAATCCCAAAACTTTGCCAGGCATCAATATAAGTTGATCCCAAACGAGAAATAAATAGAAGCATCCAAAATATCAATTGAATCTCATATAAGCATTACAACTTGGTCATGAACCGAAAACTCCAACACTAACTCCATACATAATCAAATTTAAAGTTCAAATAATAAGGGAGATGAACAAATGAGGCTTGGAAAATTGTGAACTGCAGATGCATAAAATTACCTAGATGGTTTTAGGAGTAACAAGCGTTCAGGGTGCAGAATAGAATTGAATTCTGATCTGAGAAGGTGGAAATAGTGGGTTATTCTTGGCAAGTTTTGATCCAACGGTTTAGGAGGGGATAAAGAATTTATAAGCCATATAGAGATTTCAATACTCTTAAAGAGACCTATGTTAAATAGAAGCTCTATGGTCTGTATTTGAAGGAGTTGCTCAAATTATAACTAGAATGTAAATGGCCCTCTAAGTGGTCTGTATTCAGGCACGATCGTTAAGTGGAACCTATAAGCTATGGTAAACAATGTGAGTGGCTAAGAGATAGCTATGTTTTTTATCTGTTAAATACAAGCACTACAACTCTCTTTTTTTTGTATCCCTTAAGTTCTCAACCATGCCCTTTGACTAGCTGCTGGGGAAACTATGCAAAACAATATTCTGACTCGAGTCTAGAAAATGCTTTGTTGATGCTTGCAGATCAGACATTGCTTGGAAATTATGCAGAAAAGCTTTTGCCTAGTGGTGGTATCAGAAGTTTTCAGTGGAGGCACTCTAAGATAGAAACAAGAACAACAAGATTGATAAAAGTTTGGGCGAGACTGGTTAACCAGAAAGCTAGCATACAAAGAGTTAGGACCAGTTCCTATGCTCTACATGGAATTGTAGGAAGCAGTCAGGCTGTGTGCCAAAAGAAATAGTTGCAACGGGTTTAAACACATTTCTATGCTGACAATGATGCTATAAGACCTTGTTGTTGGAAAAGTGATGGAATACCACTTTTGGATGGATTGTAAATGTTGTGAAAATAAGCAAATGTGAAAGGAAACGAACAGTTTGGGAGCTACAATCAAATGATTATCAACAAGACTGTGAATGAAATAATACAATCAATGGAACATGTTGTGGGAACCTGTGATCTTTAAGCATGCTATAGGAGAAAGGGTGGACCTTAATTCTTTTGTTTTGTGATTGATATGTGGGTTTGAAAGCCTATGGTGTGCTTGAATAGTTTTAATGTACTAATAGGTATTTTGGATGGTTAATAATTATTTATACTTTTAATTTTATATATATATATATATATCTATAACTATATATAAAGGGGATTCCCTCTTTTGTGTCCACATTTCATAATTCCAACTTTACCCTTTATAATTTAATTATTTATTAAATTTTTAAAAATTAACGGTTACTTTTACAAGTTTTTATAAAACTATTTACTTATCTCCTTCTTCTTTTTTCTCCTACTATCCATCAATATTTATTTTTCTCATATTTTCTCCATATATTTCACTTTAATTTTTATAAATATACTTTTATTTTGTTCATTAACTTAATAACATTACAATATCATCAATTATTAATATAATTCAAAAAATGCGTACATACAGACGCGATAGCGCCTGTGTTTACGCTAGTATATATATATATATATATATATATATATATATATATATATATATATATATATATATATATATATATATTAACCTTCTTTTACACAATTTTTTACATATTTGGTTGCTTTGTACATAGATTTTAGCACCCCTAGTATTCTTTATATATATAGTTTTGTAGTCAATAAAAAAGAAAAGATCAAGAAACATTATATAAATTTTACTGCCACATTCTCACGCCTCGAACCTCTCATACATGATTATGCAGAAAAACCAAAAGTACAATAACAATAATAAAATTAGAAAAGTTGTTTAAGTTATAAAAAACAATATTAAAGTATGTGACATTATTCAACCACTGAATAAGCTCACAAGAGTAGTTATTATTACATTGTATTTTTTTTAATAGACTACCAAGGACAATAGAGCACAATACTGCAAGTCCATATAATAAAATACCAATCACATAATTTTTCCAAGTCCATAAAACATGCATAGAAACTCAAATGCATAGAGTAAGAACATAGAACTCTAAATCTCAAAAATTCTTAAAACATACAATGCAACATCTTGATTGGCATTGACTCTGCAATGTAAACCCATTTCACTGAATGAGCATGGGAATTGGGATCACTGCCACCAATACGTAAGTAATGATGCCACTTTTGCAATGAATCTATTGTAAGCCACCAGAAAAGTGAAAATTGTAAGATCCGGGAAAATTAAATAATTATTTAAGTAATTATTTAATTAGGATGGGTAATAGGAACAATTAAAGTAATTAATGTGTGGAACTAGGATGTGGAAAAGTACTAGCTTAAGTGGTTGAGAGTACTTTATTGTGTGTGAGGACTTGGGTTTGAGTCCTATATGTGTCACTTGAATGTTAATTAAATTATATATTTTTGTTTGATTATATATGGAATGCGTGGAGTGATGATAGATTCCTAAAATTGTAGGAGTTATTATGAAAGATGAATTGGTTTAATGGTTGTGAAATTGACTTGGTGAGTGAGGGGTTGTAGGTTCAAACCTGGTTGAGAACTAACCCATTTTTCTTTTTGCCAAAATTTCGTTAGCCAAAATTTCGTTAGCATGAATATGAAGAGGGCTGGATACATCATGTGAGGGAACTTAATTAGCCATTAAACCTTCTTTTATTTAATTTCCGTTTTAGTGGTAAAAAGGGGTAATTAGAAAGGTAGTGATTCAAGAAAAGAAAGAGAATTAGTAAGAGGAGAGGTATTGAGACTGGAGTGTGAGCGTTGGGTGGAGAAAGGCTGGTGTGGGCGTACTGCAGAGAGGAATTGGAAGGGAAGAACCATGTGACAGGTGCAAATCAAGTGAGGAGGAGGTTTTGCTTCAAAGCACACTCACCAATTCGGGTTTGGAGCGAGGATCAGAGGTTAGGGGAGTTGTTTTATTATTTTTTTGATTGGAATCGAATAATTGTGCAATGCCTTGAATCATAGCATGATCACTGTGTCGTTTTCTGCACTGTTGTATTGAAGTTTCTGGATTTTTCCAGAAATCGCCTAGCGGTTCATCCCCTACCGCCAGGCGGCACATCAGACTAGTGTGTTGTTCTTTTTTTGGCACGAACCGCCTGGCGGCGATGAATTTCTGCCAGGCGGCGCGACACTGTTGCGTTCTATTTTGGTGATTTGAAATGTTGTTTGCGTCTTAATCAATTGGATTATTGAAATTGATATGTTTAGTTTCTAGTGAATATTTGGTTGGGCGGAAATCAATTGGAATTCGAAGTATGGCAATGTTCTAGGTATAATCGTGAATAAACTGATTTGGGAGAATTCAAGAGGGTAAAGATCGAGGAGTCTATATGCATTGAATTAAGAACAGGAAACTAGTCCTTAATAGAGATATGGTCATTTCTGGGTGAATGGGTGTAGTGGAACTGAGTACTGGAAAAAAAGATGGAGTCTGTCACAGATGTGAAAGAAGCCTGGTTCGTGCAGGCACTGTTACTCCGCCTGGCGGCAAGCAAGGCGCCGTCAGGCGATGACGCGGCAGGGGGCTATTTCGTGAGGTCTTGGTGGCAGAATTGAGGGTAGAGATTTGGAGTAGGTGAGGGTATTGGTAATTTGGCAACATAGAAAATTGGGGGAATAGAATACTGGGATGATTGATTTAAGGGGTGGTAAAGAGTAGATGTATAACTAATTATGGTCTTGGATTGTGCATAAGGGAGAAAAGGGAGAGGGGAGAATTGTGATTACTAGATCAGGTTTCTGGAAGCATGGTATTGGTGAAATTGCGACTAGCCAGGGCTGATTATGACTAAACAGATTTTAGGTAAGGATTGGGGGGATAATCAGGAGTGTCGATAATTGGTTATGTCATATTGCATGGGGATTTACGGGGAAGAATTCTAAGCCGATTGAGAGGGAAGGTTGGCTTAATGCAGTGGGATGTACCTTGGAGTGTAATTGAGGGTATTAAATTGTGGATTGTGCCCTTAGAGAGGGATGAACTGCCTTACTATAACAAAGCTCATATATAGTAAAAACTTGTATAAAGGGGTGACCATGGTAAAGTTTAGGTGTTGATACTTATGTTAGTTGTAGACTAACCATAATGTACATTCTATAGAATAGTTTATTCGGGACCCTGGAATGGAGCCACTTATCAGATTAGACTAACTGAGTTGTTAAAAGAAAAAACAGAGGGGTTTCACTACTGATACAGCGCCTGGCGGCACAGGTAGGTGCGCCAAGCGGTGGGACAAGCGTCAGGGGTCCCTGTATGGGATGGCGCCTGGCGGCACGGTGAGGTCCACCAGGCGGTGACGAGAAAACAATGGCCTAGGGGGTCGTTGGCGCCTGGCGGTAAGTGGATACCGCCAGGCGGTCTGGAGCAATTGCGCGTGGGTAGAGCCAGGCGAAAATACTGTTGTTCTTTGCTTTCTTGGTGTGTTGTTTTAATTAACGATGATGCTTTGCTTGGATCGAGAGATGTTGTGCCATGAGCGGGTAGGTTCATGGATGGTGGATGACATGTGATGATATGAGCGGGGAGGTTCATATCCAGTTACTCTCACGTGGGGATACGGGCGAGGTAGGTTCGTATGTTCCGTGCTCACGTTGAGAGATGCCACCTGCGGGGAGGTACGGGGCTGGTGGATCACATGTGTTGGACTACAGGCGGGCAGGTCCGTAGAGCAGGACTACGAGCGGGGAGGTTCGTAGAGTAGGACTACGAGCGGGGAGGTTCGTAGGGGCAGGACCACGAGCAGGCAGGTTCGTGTGAGCATCATATTCCCGAGTCCAAGGCTAACCAGTGGTGTGATTTGAAGGCTATAAAGCCTTGGGGTTAAAGTCTTGGCCAAGAACTAACTAGAATGAATAAGATGGGTGTATGCTTTATTTTGCATAATGTATATCTCTTATTTTATTTTTCTCAGCTCACCCTTTCTTGTTTGTGTGTTTGTGTATGGCGATGATTGTGTGATTCGTTACGCGGGAGCAGATGTTGACACAGGTGATGCTGAGGATGTCCAGGCGACGGAGTGAGGGCTAGCTATGGGATTAGAGCTAGGATTTACTCACGTGTATTTTATGCTTTAAATACAAATTTTGTGAACTTGTAACATTTTATGGATTTAGTTATGAGTTTTGGTGCGCTCTTTTAATGAATTTAAATTTTTCTCGCATTGGGATTTTTATCAAGATGACGTTTAATATAATTATTTCTTTTATTATTTATTTTTTTAGTAATATT